>NC_135056.1:22308740-22623864 GCF_051014685.1 Ptiloglossa arizonensis
GGTCGTATTTCCCGAACAGCGAGCGTGCTACCTCTTCGTACGATCGAATTGCTCTCGCGACGGATTTGCACGGTGAAATCGTTCCTCTCGTTAGACCGCGGCGATCCTTCGAATTCCCCGGGGCACGGGGCACGCGCGTGTTTGCACGAGTCCAAGTATGACTTATCGAAGCTAATCGAATCGATGTCGGTGCGCAGCCACCTTCCGGGTTGGCGCGTTGGAATGTCGTCGCTTCGATCGGACGTATCGGCCGCACGTAGGCGCGGAGTAGATCCGAACGGAGCCGATCGGCTCCGTTCTCTCTCGACGTAACGACGAGTACGACCTTTTTCCTTCCTCTTTTCCTACGGTTGAATTTTCTCCCGGTTTCGTAACGTCACGGGCTGCTCGTCCATCGACGATAGGTTCGAACGGGCCGATCGAACACCGGCCGACGTATTTCCGGGATCGAGCGCGGCCCGCCGCGGTGCGATTCCCGTTTCGATCGACGCGGGAACCTTGCTTTTCAACGGGTTTATCGCGCGCGGCTCGCTCGTACGCGCCTGGACCGGGTACGACTCGTCCCGTTCGATTTATTAAACGAATATCTCTTACGGGGATCGAATATCGGCGACCCGAGGGTCGCGCGACGTCCGATGTTCACCGCCGCGAGGACTCGTATCGTGTCGGCGTCGAGGATTTTCGGTACGGAGGAAACGCGGCCAATTAGCGCGACCGTTTTTTAAGTCGCGAGCAACCGGTTCCTTATCGTCGGCTCGCTGGATGTCCGCGCGATAAATAAAACCGATTCAATTTCGGTTCCTTGGTTAAACGAGGGGAAGAATCGAGGATCGAACCTCGCGGTTTCACCGCGACGTTTCGCGAGTTCCTTCCGCTTCTCCGATCGATTCGACCGATCGTCGTTCGCGACCGGTTCCGTGGAAGTTATCGCGCGAATCTTAAACGGGCGTTGTCGTTTTCGTCGAGAAATCGTCCGAGCGGTTTCGCGTCAGCGATGACTCGCGCCGGTAGCTCTCTCGCAAAATGCTCGTCGTCCGTGAACGATAGCGTTCGCGGCTCGCTGCTCGCTGGATAGGTGGGTAGTCGAATAATCGAACAACGACGCGAGACGATTGTAGGGTAAGCCGGTTATCTTTAGGTCAGTATACTGCGCGCAGCGTCGAGACTGCATCCGTGGAATGCCGTCTCCTCGGTACGGAGGCTCAGAGGCGGTAAAGGTACGCGTACTCGTACGCGGGCTCTCTTCGATCGGGAGCGAACCGAGCGAAAGATCTCGAAAAGGAAGCCGATTAAGGGGGAATGGGACCTTGAGCGCGGTCAGCCACTGCCGGAGCCAAAGGTACACGGCGAACCCTCGAGCCCCGGGTTCGAGCGAGCGCCGTATCGTTCCCAACGGCCCCGTGGCCCCGAGGCCTCGAGGCCCCCAGGCCCCGAGGACCCTGACCAGCCACCCACGCTCTCGAGACCGCGGTCTTCGCCGCGAGTCGGAAGTCTCGCGCGATCGAGCGCACCGACAACACCGCCCGCGAACATCCTCGACGATCCTACCGAACCCTCGTTTCCTCGAACCGAAACGGTGAACGGAGGAATGTCGACCATTCGAGAGTTTCGTCTCGGTAAACACGGTGAAAAGTTAACTCGGCTCGGTTCGAAGGCAACGCGAGAAACGCTCGTTCCCCCTCCGTGAAAGGCCCCGAGTCGTAAAGTTTCGCCTTTTAACAGGATTCCCGGTTGGTCGTCGCGCGAAGCGGCTACCTGAACGCGACCCGGGCCCTCGCTCCTCGAATTATTCTTAACGGTTTCGTTCTCACACCCACCGGCCGCGATCGAGCCTCGAGCCTCCGCTTTCGAGGGAGCGGTGCCCCGATCGCCGATCGAAACCAGTCTCCCGGTTTCCCGTGTTCGCGACCGGATTTCGAAACGCGCGCCACGAAAACCGCTCTTCCGACCGAGTGGACGCACCGCGAAACCGGAACGGAACTTTGATCGCGTACGCGAACATCGGAGGAATTCCTATCTCTGCTTTTCCTCTCGACGTCCTCTCTCCGTTAACGCTCCGTGCCCGAAACACGAGGCGTACGTTCGAGGTGCGAAAACTCTCGGTCGTACGTTTACCGGATCGCGACTCCGTTCGTAACGAGGCTGCGAGTGTAAACGATCGCGCGCGTTCGCGCACGCCCACGATAATCGACATCCGGTACATCCCGGCTGGCAATTACCGCGCGCGTCTTTTCCATCGGGTCGGTCCGCGAACGAACCTTCCTTCTTATCTTCGTTGCGCAAACAAGTGGGTCTCGTTTGTACGGTAACTCTCGAGGAATTCGTCGCCGCGAGTTTTATCCGAACCGCGACGATTCGAAGGTAACGGTGGGAAAGATTGCACGGCATCGCGATACGGAAACGATCTCGAGGAAATCGAGGAAACTTGGTCTACGTCCGCTTCGAAGGGTCTCCTTCGGGACAGGTACCGAAAGTCGGGTCTCGGTTCGGTGCGCGGTATTGGATTTCCGGTGGAACGCGTCGATCTCGCGGTACGATTTCCCACGTGATTCGCGATCCATCTTTGGCGGACAATGAGCGTAGATCCATTTGGCGCGCGTATCGGGCCCGAGAGGAATTCCTGGGCGTCGAAGGTGCGCCGCGAGCGAACAACGCCTTTGTCTTACGTTCTTCGGGGCTCGCTACCTCCGTTTTGAATGCTCGCCGGCGTGCACGCGCGAAACCGGAGAACCTTAGCGGCGCGTAACGCACCGAGATTAATGCGTAACCTTTATGAAGCGCGACGCGCGCGTGGGCGTGCGTGCACGCCGCGTGTTCACCGAGCCAACGGAGAATTCCTTCTCCGCGTCGGCGAGCGTTTGAACCTTCGCCCCGAGTTCGATGAAATCGCTTCGCTCTCGGGATCGTTTGCGTTCCTCGAAAGCGAGGTTCGTTCCGTCGACGATCGTTTCTCTCGTGCACGTGTCTCCTCTCCTCTTCTCTACTCTCCTCTCGTCGCGAAACCGCGACCGCGACCGCGACCGCGACCCGGTCGAATCCTTGGCGGAAATTAACGACGATTCAAGGCCGCGAGAATCGACGCCAAGGCGCCAACATTTTTGCGCAGTTGCGCTCAACGAACGTAAACCTATCCGACTCGCGTAGTTTAACAAGCACGCCCCGTAATTATTTTACATCGACCTCGAACAAGCGTTTTAATCCGTCTCGGCACGCGCCAACTTTTCGACGTTTACAGCGACCGATCCAGAGAAAGAAAGACCGCGCTCCAGCCTTCTTCTTCTCTTTCGACGTTATAACTTCGAACGGGTGGCAATTATCGTTAGGTCGTTCGGTGCGGCTTCCTCGGAGGACTATTTCGATCTCGATCGGTCGGGAACCGAACGAGACGTCGTTTCAACGCACTTACCTTTCCCGGTGAACGCGTCGTTGGTGGTCGTCGGTGGTTCCTGCCATTCCGAGTTCTCCGTCGCGCTCTCCTCGCTGTCGCTTCCCTCCTTCTCTCTGCGAAACGAGAAAAATCCGATTAGAATTTTACTCGAACGGTGCGAAATTCGCGCCGGATCGAAGATCGAGACGAGCCGGGGAGATTCCAGTCGGAAAGCGCAATTTGCTCGCAATTAAAGAATGCATCGCGGTACCGGCCGCTACGCCGGATACTCGCGAATCAATGTACCGTAAATCTCCACCTACTTAGAGTCGCGCGTACGCTCGCTCGGATCTCGCCTCCTGTGCAATCACGCCGCGCGACAGATAAGATAGCGGATCGGCGCGAAAACTGTATTCCGGTAAAATCGGCTAGATGGTACACTTCGATAGCCGGTAATAAGGAACGAGGACCAGTTTCGTAGCGAATCGGGTTGCGAGAAAATGCGTATCTCTCGCGGCAGGGATCGACGCTCGCTACTCGGTTCTCTCTTTTGAAAACTGGTTTCGAGAAGTCGAACGCGTTCACCGGCTCGAATATTGTTCGAGGTTCGAAAAAATCTGCTTTCAACGACGACGCTTCCTCGTTTACGTATACACGAGACTCGTTGCGAAAGAGAAGTTTGCAATCGCGAGGTATCTCTCTAGGTGACCGCGATCCCTTTCGACGCCAGGAGGAAAGAGTTCGGTCCCTGCGAGACGCCACTTTTCCTTCGCAAAGTATCTTCGAAAGTTGAAAAGTATCGTTCGAGACGCCAACGAAACTTACGCGGTCGTGTATTCGAGGGAATTGGTTTCCTCTTCCTCGCCGATCGTGGCCAGGTTACTCTGCCAGTAATAATCGTCGTCGTCGTCCTCGTCGTCCTCGTCGTCGTCGGTCTCGTCGCTCGTGTCGTTCTCCTCGATGGAGGTTTGCTCGTTTCGAGACCGATTGGCTCCCAAATTCCGTAGATCCCGGTTCGCGTCGTTCAGAGACCGAAAGGAGTCTTCGTCGTCGCCCTCCCGTCTCTGGAACTCGGCGGTCTCTTCGATTTCCACGCAGTCGTTGAATCTCGTGATCGCCTCGTCGCTTTCCTCCCCCGAATTCTCCGTTTCGGAGGAGATCGCTAGACCGGTCCCTAGTGCCGAGTGCTTCGTTCTCCTTTCGTCGTCGTCCGCTCCGTTTCGCGGAAGGTTTCTCGTCAGCGCTTTCGCTTTCCTGATCTCGATTATCTCCAGCACCTTGTTGGTTCTGTGTCCGTCGTCCGGGAGGGAATCGAAATTGTCCGCGGATTCGTCGTTCTCCGGTTGGTCGTTCTCGTTGCCGGGATCTTTGAAGCTTCCGTTCGCGGGGCGAGCCGCGTTCGAGTCGTCGACGTCCGATTTCGGGCTCGAGGAGGGTTCCTTTTGATCGAAACTCGAAGAGGGCTCGAGTTCCGCTCGTGGTGCGACGGAGGACGAAGGAGTCTGCGACGACGGTGGCGGAGTTGGCGGTGGCGGTGGCGGTGTTGGAGGTGCCGGTGGCGGGGGTGGTGGCAGCAGCGGAGGTTGCGGCGGTGGCGGTGGCGGTGGCGGCGGTGGCGGTGGCGGGGGTGGTGGTCTCTTTCGTCTGACCTTGACGTCCCTTCTGGGTAGCGGTTTGGGGGGTAAAACTGGTGCGTCGGGGAGGATGGAGGCGTTGGGCGCGTCGAGTGTGTCGGTCGCGTCGAGTGTGTCGGTCGCGTCGGGCGTCGAGGCGTCGGTGGGTTTTCGCGGTCGGTGGTCGTTGGTCGTTCGATTGACGGTGATCCTGTTGACGTGATTCCTGGCCGGTAGAGGCGGAGGGGTCTTGTCCGTGGTTCTAACGGCGGAGGTATCCTCCGTGTTGTCCGGGGAGGAGTGTACGGCGGCGTGGAATTGTTCGTGGCCGGCGTTGACGCGTTCGACGAGCTCGACGTCGTCTTTAATTGGCCTGAAATGCGTGGTCGAGTCGGCGGCCAGATCGGCCGTGTAAAAGAGATCCGGTCTGGCTTCGTGTCCGTAGCTGAGCGGCGCGTCCTGGAAGCTGAGCGGCGGCTGAAAGGTGATCGTTTCCTCGATCAGGACCGTGTTCGGTGCCACCACCGCGGTGATCCTTTCGACTTCGCCTCGGGACTCGACGTGGGTCACCGCCTCGGAGTTGGCCAGTCGGCGCAGCAGGTAGTCGGGCGGATTCGAGGAGTACTCGTCGAGGTTCTCGAACGGACAGATCTTGTTCGAGGAGGGGAAATCGCGCTCGAACTCGTGATCGGTCCTGAGGGAGAGTTCGCCGGGCTGCTCGGAGGCGGTCGAAGCGGTCGAGGCGGTGGACACGGTCGATACGCGATCGAAGGTCGAGAATCGATCGATCACCGTCGACATGGAGCTTCCCGTGTCGTCGGAGGTGCTTCCGTGCGTCGAGCCGCACTGCGACCTAGCGTCCAGGTACACCATCGCTTCCGGAGGTTCCTGCAAGCGTAGCTCGATTAGCAACGAGAACGAGCCCGATCGGACGGCTCGCGAACCAACCGAACCTGTTTCGATTTCGCGAATTCCGGCGAACGTTCCTTCGGTGATCCTTTCGGTGTCTCCTTCGGGGATCCGTTCGCCGTTTTCGGGGAGGACTCGCGGCTCTCGTAGGCGCCGTTCGATTTCCCATCGAGGCGACCGGGTGAACCGTTTCGTGATTCGGGCCGCGATTTCCCTCCGTTCCATGATTTTTTCACGGGACTCGGATTGGCCTCGCCGTCCGCCGAGCCCCTGGCTTGCCTGAGCTTACGCGGCGGTACCGGTGGTGGGGCGGAGGGTAGTTCCGGCGGCACCTTGCTCTTCTCCGGGGAACTCTTCTTCTCGGCGCTGACCACTTCGGGCCTGAGCGCTCCCCGGCACCTGACCATCAACCTGATCACCAGCTGCGATTCCTTCAATCTCCTCACGCAATCCAATCGAGTCATGTGCGTCACCGGTACACCGTCTATCGACAGTACCTGGAAAAGAGATCGGCGGTTACCGGTTCCGAATGAACGGTGGGAAGGGTCGGTGGTCCCTCCGGCTTACCTCGTCGCCCTCTCCCAAGGTGCCCCACGAACATTTCGCCCTGCTGGCCGGGCTCTGCTCCGCGCAGCTCTGAACGAACAACCTCCTGACGCGCTCGGAAGTCTTGTTTCCTCCTTCGAACTTTAGCCCGAAGCCCAGCCTTTCTCCCGGTAGCCTGAACACCTCGACCTCCTCTTCTAGGGGCCCGTCGAGCCCGTTGAGTCGATTCTTGGTCAAGGTCGCGGGCAGCGGCTCGTCCTCCTTCTTCCCGCTACCGATGGACAGCACGGTGACGAAATTTTCCGGCGGCGGGGGCGGCGGCGGTTGACTCTCGACATTGACCACCGTCACGAAGTCCTCCGTGGTACTCTTGGCGACATCCATTTTCCGGCTCGTTCCTAAAGCGTTCCATTCATCGCGAGCCCGCTGCTGATCTTTACAGTCCGGAATGCTGGCCACTCCCTGAAAGCAGGTTCGCGCCATTGTAGAGGATCGGTGTCGTAATCGACGGACAAGTTTTCTCGCAAGTTCGCGACCGTACTCGTCCGTTTTACAGGGCAAACGGTCGTCGGTTTTTCTCCCATCTTTTTTACCCTCGGTGCGAGGAGTCGTCGAACGAGATCGTCGCGCGGCTTTCTCCGTTGATTCGAAGGTAATTTCTTAGCGGCGGTTCTCGCGATCGCGAAATTAATTCGAGCGGCGGCGGCGGCGGCGTCGGCGACCGGCAAAGAAACGGGAGGATCGCGCGGGATCTTCGCGGTCGAGGGAAATTGGAGTGCGCGCGCTGAAATCTCACGGATCGTCGTCGATCCGCCGCGGCGAATAGACGCCGCCGACAAACTGTGTCACGTAGCACGAACCTCTTCTCGAACGGTCATTAAGCGATCTTTAACTACACGCCGGCTGACTCGCGTGACCAACTTAACGCGGAACTTTCATGTTCTCCGCTCGTACCTGCTCGTTTCCCGTCTGGCCGTGTACTGTTACGATACGATTACGGCGCGAATCGCGCCAACGAACGTAAAATACGCATCGACGTAAATCACCGCCGCGTCCCGGGCTGATTTTCGTTTCGGGCTCTGCGACCGTTCGATCGATGGATTTCGTTTCCGTTCGCGCGTATCGGAGAGTCGATCAACGGCGCCTCGACGACGGAGCGTCGCGATGTCGGTAGAGGGAGAAAAAAACGAGCATCTTTCTCGCGAGATCCGTTCTCACGATAGTCGGGAATATTTTTCCGAAAGTCCAAAGAGGGAGAGAGAGACGGAGAGATCGCGTCCCCGGGCGATAAGTCTTCGAGGGGCGACGCGACCGACTCTTTATTCAACCGCCTCCGTTCGTTTTCACTCATCGGCATCCCGATTCGTCCAACGATACGTACAACGCGCTCCTCTCGTCGCGAGAAAGTACGCTCGTTTCCAGAAGGGATCACCGCGAGCGCCGGGCTTTCTTTCCTCCGCCCGCCTACCGCCTTTGATTTCCGTAGAACGCGAGAAGTAGAAAGTAGATTGACCCGGGGTCACCGTTGCCCGATCAGCTGATCGTCAGGGGACCCTCTCCGAACCCCACGGTTCTTCGAATCACGGTCGCCGATTTTTTCGTACCGCGGTCCTTTTCACGGCGAGCCTCTCGCGCGATTCGCGAGAATGGAAAGTCTTTGCTCCAGCCTCGTAACTCACTCGGTGAAACATCGAGTCTCCCGACGCGCACGCGATGTCTCCCGGATAAACCGTTTTTCTCGTTCCCGACCCGGCGAGGAACGATCGTTCGCGAAAACGGAGTCGACCGAGCTCGCCACGTGGACGATATCGGAACGTTGATTTCGAAAACGAATTCGTCGGTTCGTTCGGCCAAAAGCGGCGCGTTCAGCGAACGCGAATATTCGACGCGTGGTTCGGCAAGGTCGAGGAATTCGAGGGAATCGAGCGGCGCGCGTAAACACGCGCGATGGCTCTCGAGTCCCGGTGTTGTCCCCAAAACCGGGAAACACGGAGGTCGCGTTCTTCGATAGCGCGTAAACATTTTTGAAGATCCGATCGGTTTCTACCATCGAGTCCCTTTCTCTCCCGTAGAAAGTTTCTCGATGATTTCTTACGGTTTTTCTACGCCGGATATCTCATTACCACTCGCGACCCGCGTTTCCATCGAGAGGACGCCGGAATTTCGCGGTCCCTTTTACAATTTTCCCATCGTTTCGCGAAGAAAGAACGGTGGTTGGTTGTTTCGCGATTCCGTTGTTCGGTTTCGACTCGTCGCCGACACTCGGTAATTATCCGCGTTATCGGTGGTCGCGGTTGCACGGTTAACGCCGAGAGGCGTAACGACGCGCGGTTCGATCGCTGAAAGTAGTCGGTATCGAGAGCTCCGAAGACTTTCGAGATACCTGTAACCGTCGCGTCGGGAGAACCGAGGGGGCTTTCTTAACAGGTCCCGGCTAGAAAAGTCCGGAGCGCTCGTTAACGGTTACTTCGAGATTCCTCGAGTTGGTTCTACGTCATCGAACGCGAACGATCGTGCGGACTTTCTTCCCCGGGCGCTGCCGCCGATCCGAAATTCCACTGGAATCGTCCCAGCCGAGAGAATCGATGGAAACGATTCGCGCCGATTTCAACGATCCGAAAAATAACGGGCGATCGTAACGATCGATTTTCGTTCGAGTCGCGAATCGTTTCCGCGACCCGTTGACCGCGATCGACCGAGAGATCCGGGCTCGATTCTCCGCGTATTTTTCCAACGCTCCGCGTGGTTTGCGTTCTCGGGGGGGGATCGGGCAAAAAATGTTATTCCGACGAAATTGAATCGCGAAAGATCGTCTCGGGATGGGCGAAAGAAGTAAAAAACGTGTTGGCGAGTAGAGGACAGGGGGTTGGCGCGGGACGGGAGAAGCCGAAGAACCATACAAGTGCGCGTAACGGAATTCGTAGCCGCAGGGCCGACCGGCGCGTTCTCTCGATACGCTGGCTCTCTCGGGACTCGGCACCGGCAGCCTCGTGAAAATATTACGAAACCGTGTTCCGATTCGCGAGATGCGCTCGATCGATCGGATCTGCCCCGGATAACTTCATTCCGCTTCGAACGTGACACAGAAACGAAGTTCGAGATCCACGGCGAAAAACACCGACCGCTCCCATCTCCCGGCCGAATTTCGGCAAACGAAACGTTCGTTGGTCGGGATTCCTCGATGGTTACGTTGTTCTCGGCTCGCAGCGCGGTACGGTATTTACGATCTGGCTCGTTACCGTAAACGAGGCTAGAATTCCCCGTCGGTAGGCCGTAGTAGCTGCAGGCTCTGCGTACACGGAAATCAGAAATAGCACCGTTTTTTCCTTCCGCCGCGTCGCGCGGTTTCCAAATCCGTCCGCTCGAACCAACGGAACCGTACTCGTTGCGCAAATGCGCGATTCCTGAATGGCGAAAGGCTTCCGAAGAGGAAATTAACCGAGTCGATGCAACGAGCGCGCGGTGGTGGCGGGAGGGGGGTATGGGGGGTCTCGCCCTCCAGGGGGAGCCCTCTAACTGCTCGTCCGCCTTGACACCCAAAACTGTACCGCATCCTGATAAATGCACGGTTCGATTACCGGCTCTCGAGTAATCGGTTTGTCGAACAACCGGGACAGCTAAACCTGCTCCGAATTAATAAACCGCTCGAACTGACCTACAACTCTTCGCCATTCTGGTCGCGCGAACGGTCTAACTCGAACGGACGCATTCTACTTTTAGCCCCGATCGATCGATTCCGATTTTCTGCCGCGGTATTTTGCGATTCCATCGGTGACCATCGATGCGCCTCCTCGCGTTACGGAGAAGGAATCGTGATCGGAAACGAAATTCTTTCGACCGGCGAACGGAATACGCGATCGATCGGGTGCGCATCGATCGTTCCGTGTTGCGTTCCGTACGCGGAACAGGAGCAAACCGCGATCGTTGATTTCCGATCCACGAGGAACGAAGTCTCCCTTTCGCGGAGAACGCGCGGAAAACTCGCGTCAGGGACTCGGGGGACGTCTCGACGCGTCGAACGCGAATTTCCCAACGGAGCCGATGTCGTTGCCCTTATTCGGAACCATCGAGCGTTCCGCGCGGAAATGTTTACACTCGGCTAAGTGGTGGCCCGTAACCCCTCTCGGAATTCTGCATTTTCCCAGCCGTGAACGACGCTACAATGCGGCAGAATTGCGCAACCACGGCGTTCCCCGTCACGGTACGCGCATTTTGACACCGCGTTCCATTCATCGCTTCGAATCTCGGCTATTCCCCGCGCGTTCATCTCGGCTGGAAAAACGGCATTAAATTTCGCGCGTGCGGACGATTTATCGTTTCCCCGGGGAACACGAAGATTCGAAGCGAACCCAAGGGAGAGATCGCTTCGTCGAACGAGCGTTCGGATTCTCTTCGATCGATCGGTCGTCCCCAAATTCGACCGGTTCGATCGTCGAAGGAAACATCGGGGCGATCGTTCTTTCTAGAAAGGAAAACCGTTGCCGTTGAAAATTTCGATTCTCTTCCGACGATGAGTGGCAAACGTTTCGGTATTCCACCGAACGCGATGCTCTCCCGTTTAGCAACGGGAGTTTTCTTCTCGGTGAGTTTTCACGGTTCGGATCGACCGAAACTTTCAAAGAGATAAAGTCGTCGAAAATGGTCGAGACTCTTCGTTCCTGGTTCGTTGATAAACGCGGTGGTTCGATCCGGATCGAGTCGCGATCGTTTCTCTCGGTGTAAGTCTGCCGGTTGTTTCCCAAAGTCGGACCAAAGCCCGTAGAAACCGGCCGTGTACGCGGAAGCGTTGCGCAACCGGGTACGAAACGAAGGAAAAATGTAGGTATCGGAAGCAAGCAGCGTGTCATCGGAGCGTTACTCGCGCGTTGAAAACCGGGTATAGGAAAGGGATCGCGGCGCGTGCACGATCGTTTGTTTGGCAAGCGGCGCTTCCTAGCCGGAGCGTCGAGGTTCGCGCGGTCGAAACTTTCACGGGGATCGGGAATAATTATCCATGCATCGACTCGGAATACCTCCGAGCTAGGAAATCGCGAGCCTCGCGCGAGAGAAAGAGAGAGCGAGCGAGCGAGCGAGGGAACGAGAGAGCCCGGGGCCACCGTCTCTCCGCTCGGGGATAAAAAGCGCGAAATGCCATCGGCTTTCAAAGGCTCCGCGCTGTCCGCTGCGTCGAAAACTGGTTTCGCGCGAGATTTCTCGTCGATCCGGAGGAAACGGCGTGCCGGCGCGTTATCGGGAATCTTTTATACCCGGCGCGGAACGAGTCGACGGACCGATCGGTAGATCCGTCGTTGGTCCCGGGGGGGTTAAGAGAAACTCGTAATTTCGTATCTCGGAAGCGCGCGACTCGCGACTCGCGACGAGTTTTCGCGTTCGGTGCCTTCGAAGCCGTAGAGCTCTCTCGAGGTCCCCGTTAAGCCGATCGAGCGGAATACGCGCTCTTTCGACGGCGACGAACCGGTTGGATCGCGGGAGACCTCGCGTCGCGTCGCCTCGCGTCCAATATGCCCCGCGTTCCTCCACCTGCCGCGACGAAATCCTCGGTAACGGTTGGCTTCGAACCTCGCGCGAACCTCTACTGATCCGCGTTACCCGGTTTCGAGAGTCGCGAACGCGGAGAGAAACTCCTCGCGCCAGTTCCCACGTCGATTACCGGTACTCACCATTCATTCGTCGCTCGTTTTCATCGCTGGAGGAGAGCACCGAGACAGACGGACGGACGGACGGACCGACCGGCCGGTCGGTCGCTCGCTCGCTCGCGAGTATCCAGCGGTGCTCCTCTGGCCACGTGATACGTTCTTCGATCTCCTCGGTTTCCCGGTATCGCGCGGTCCGCGTTATCGCGTAACGCGCCACGCGTCCGTGTACCGTTAGAGTCTCGATCTCTCGGTAGGTAGATCGCGGTATCGATTCGATTCGCGATACGCGAGACGCGTTAGAAAGAGGGACTCGGTCGGGTCCGGGTTCGTCGGGTGCTCGGTAGCGAGGCGACGCGACGTTGAGAAAGAACTGCGCGGCGATCGAGCTCGATCACGTGGCCACGACACGCGGAAATCGATGCTTCGACGTGCATTCGGGACAACGCGCCGTGCCGGACTGGCTCGCCAGTAGGCTGACTTTCTTCCACGCCGCGCCGCGGATCGCCCCTTTGATTACAAACACCGTCTCCTGTCTCTACCCCTCCCCCCGTACCGCTACCTCTTCTCCCCTTCGCCCACCGCCCCTTCTACCTTCTCGGTCTCGCTATCCCCCTCTCTTCCTCTCTTGGCCACCCGACGTTCTCTCTCTCTCTCTCTCTCTCTCTCTCTCTCTCTCTCTCTCTCTCCGGTGTTCTCCCTCCGTGTACCCGCGTCGCCCGTTCGCTCAACCTCTTTCCTCCCGCTCCGCGTGCCGCGATTCCCCGTTCGATTCGCCGCTCGCACGGAAAGCATCCTGCGAAATTGCTCGCGCGAAAAAAAAGTTTCCGACTCGAGAGCCACGGAAACTCGCGAATTTTCGACCGTTCGGTCGAACGTAACCACGGAGACGGGCGAGAGTCGCGCGGAAACTGGGTCCGCGCCGCATCGCGGAGGTTTCGCGATCTCGATGCGCGACACCGTCGTGGAACAAACGCGATTCGAGCCGGTCTCGAAGCCATCGCTCTCGACGCGGCGGCTCGCTTCGGCAATGTGGGCTACCGGGGCGACCTGTTCCGACGAGATTCCGCGCTACACCTGTGCGTTGTCCTCGCGCTAGCCGCGAGCGAGCGAACGCGCGTTTTCGGGCGTTGCTCGTCGGTCAGGGAATACGCGGGAATACGTAACCGCCGCGGCGGGAATTCCGAACGCCGACGATCGTACCAGGGTCGAAGGTTTTCACCTGGACGCAAGTCGAATAAATTCGTAAGCGGTAGGTTTCTCTCGGTTCGCGAAGAATGCCGCGTACGCGGCGATCCTGCGAGATTCTGCGCCGCGGCGACGTCCCGTATTATCTTCGGACTTTCCATAACGATCGAGCCGGGAGAAAACTGCCGGAGGCGTACTCTCGGAGTGGGTTCCTCTCCGTCGCTCGGTGCTATTACCCTCTCCTCGTTCCCGCGCGTCTAGCGGTCCGCGCGGGTTCCTCCTCGAATCCTCGCTCGAGCCGCGAAATTCGCGACGATAGCCGACGGTCCACCGCCGACGCGAGTTTCGAAATCCTCTCGGCGCGCGATCGTCGGTCGGTTAGAGTCGGAGACAGGTACGATCCTTCGAGGAAAGGTTTCGCGTGGGTGTAGTTCGAGTTTGCAAAAATAGTTCCCGTGGAATCGGAGCTTTCGATTCTTTCGCGGGGGAAAATCTGCTTGCGGGTTAACGCGCGATCGAGGAAACGCGAGGAGGACCGAGCGACCGTCGGTATTCCGGTAGCCGGGTTCGTCCCGATAAAAACCCGATGCTCGAGTTACGTCGATTCGCTTCTCACCGATATAGTGCTCGCGGGTAATTCTGTCAGACGTGTCCGACGCACCACTGGCCCCTTTCGCGAAACCACAGATTCACCGCGCGTCGAAGAGGGAGAGGAGCGAATCCGACCGGCGATCCTCGATCTTCTCTCCCACCATCCACCACCAGGTAGAGCCTCGTTGTCGATTATTTCCCATTAACGGCCACTTTCCCCCGACGAAACCGTGCCGCTCCGTGGACACGCGGGCGAAAACCTCGGAATGCCGGAAGTCGAATTATGCAAAAGCCGCGCAACGATACGTACAACGGAGAGCCCGCGTTCGAGTTCGAAAGCGACCGCGACGACGAACCCTCCGAGAACTTTTACGCTCGCGTTCCTCGGGATCATCGATTCCTAGAGCGAACACGATCAACGAGCGTTCCTTTTCCACTCGCGTCGCGTCTCGATCCGCTTCGATCGGCGCGGTATCCGCGAGTAATCCTCTCCTCTCGTGCTCGGTTCTGGCAAGGTCGCGGGACACGGTTCCTCGACCAGCTGCCCTCGCGATAACGATTTTGCGAATCGTCCGACAACCGTTTCTCCTCGCGTACCGGGCGTCGATCGTTTCCCCCCTCCCGGTTACTTTCGCTCGCGGAACCGCGCCGCGAACCGTAACGTTTTGCATCGAACGCGTTGCCGATCGTTCCACGGAACTCTTCTCGCGAAAGAAAAAAACACCGGCGATCGTCGCGTCGGAGACGAAAATTCGAAGAGGGCAATTCTGCGGATGTTCCGCGATCCATCGCTCGGAAGGACCCACGGGGTCTCGAGATTCGTCCGAGAGAAGTAACCCGCGAAGCGGGCCCGTCGCGCGTTTTAACGGTATATTTCCATCGCGCGGAGATCTGGGTTGCCGGAGCGAGCGAGCGAGCGAGCGAGCGACGGGCGCAAGGTGCGCGCGTTTTCGCTTCTCGCGGCGTCGATCATTTCCCGCGGCTCTTCTCTCCTCCGCCTCGTGCCTCCTACGAAAACGAAAGATACGGTTAAACGCGCGGAACCAGTCGCGAAAAAGGTCAGCGTGGACGTCGAGCCATCGATGCGAACGGACGAATCGAGCATCGGGCCAAACGGAGCCTCGCGATTGCGTCGCGCGATTCGAAAAGGACATCCGGTGTTCGCTCGATCGAAAATATTCCGAACGATGACCAACGATCGATCCGCGCGCGTACTCGTCGACGAGATCGAGGAGATCGATCGTTCGTTTCGAAAACGGCGTTATTCTCGTCGCGCGATCGACCGACTTTACGCAACCGTCGATCGGACCCCGTACTTTGGATTTCGAGCTCGAACCGAGTCACGGTTTCCAGCTCCGAATCGATTCTTAAGATCGAGGACGATCCCGATCGGGCGCCGATTGCCGATTCCGACGAGATCGTTCGAAGAAGCGTCGCGCCGCACCGCTCGGAATACCGTAGCGTGGTCATTCTATCGAGAGCCTCGAATCGCGCGCCAACTATTTAACCAGGGAAGATTCGGCTGTTGGAAATCTTTGCTAAAGGATCGTTGTTCTCCTCGACGAGTACCCACGATCCCGATCGTCCCTGGAAAAGATTTTGCCCGCATCCGAGACGGTATCCGTAACTTTCGATCGCGACGCTGTACTCCGGAGAACCTAAGGACGTCTCGGGAAAACGAAAACCAGCCGCGCGGACTTTCGCGAAAGCGAATCTTTTTTTCGCGCGGAGCGAACGGCTCTCTCTCTTCCACGCTTTCGGAGAAAGAAGGCCGAGGCCTCCGGGCTGGGAGCAAAAGGCACGCGGCCGGTGACTTTCCGATCGAAATTCGCAGCTACCGAATCGAAGGGAAACGTCTCGCGAGCAGCGTCGCTGCTCCAAAATTTCGTCCAATCGGCTGTCAGATCGGACCGCGACGCGCTCACGTGTTAATGGTCGTCGATCGTCGACGGAGAACCCGCGCGGAACCTTCGCCGGGACACGGTTCTGGAAACGACAGGAGCGAGGTAAACGTTTCTCCGGGAACGGCTGGTTCGCGCAGGGTTAACGACCCCGAAATTTCGCGGCCCTCGAGGAGCGGTTGCGCGAGAACCGGCAGAAGAGGGTGCTCGAGTGGAAGAGGAAGAGACGCGCTGGGAACGAGGAGAGTCGAGCTCGCCGCGAGAGAAGACCGGGTCTCGCTCCTCCTCCTCCTTCTCCTTCGGCTCCTCCTGCTCCTCCTGCTCCTCCTGCTCCTCCTGCTCCTCCTGCTCCTCCTTCTCGCGCAGGTACCGAGATAAAACGGGAGATGCTTCGAGGAACAGGTAGTAACGGTACCTGCTGGTCCAGGCCGCCTCTTCGGGCGTCTAACTTTGAATATTGGTTTTCGGTGACGCTCTCGAGTCGATGGGCTCGTTCGAATCGTCGAAACTCGGCTACGATCGCCACGGAGGATAACGTCGGTGCTCCGGTCCCTGGCTTCTCCGAGTCTTTACCATCCGGACTCGTATTACAAGGAGACCGTGTCTAATTAAATCCGCGTTACGCCACGCTATTATCAAGCCCGTAACCGTTGCGACAGTTTCTCATTTTGTCGCGCGACCGGCACCGCGAGCGGAGCCATCTCGCCCGTTACGGTACTCGTGATCCTCGACCATGGATCTTACCTCGAAGAATTCCATTCGATCGGTCGTTTCGGTCGGAAGATCGGCTTCGTTCGCGCGCGTTGATCACGCGAGAACCGTCGACGAATCTTCTCCGAGGATCGCGCGAAACGAGTCGAAACGCGATAATTTCGATCCGTCGATCTCCAGTGAGACGCGAGGGATCTTTTCGCGAACGAGGGGGCGACGGGTGCATCGAGTGCATCGAGTGCATCGAGTACGCTCGTCGATCGGTCGTCACCTTGTACTGGTGCACTTCTGAGTGTTCCGAAGTCCGGCAAGTGGCCGGAATTTTAATTACGCATCGTTCGAGTCCGTTCGTTTCCGATCGTTGCCGATGAGTCGGCAGGGATATCCACCGGAACGGTTGAATATTTTTCGTTACCCCGAACGAACGAACCAACGGACTGGTTTCGTTCGGTGGTCGTTCGCGGTTGGAATTCGTAGCTCGATCGTTCGAGGCAGCTTTGGCGGTAAAATCGTCATCGTGGAACACGGAGGATCGCAAAGGTCGCGAGGATTCCGAGTCGTGACGCGAAAAGGCACGTTCTTGAAACGTGGAATCGAGGTCGGTTGGTCGGTGAGCGGGCTGCAGTTGCGCGACACACCGAGAACGGCGCGCGCGCGTGCGCGCGCCTGCGTACGCTCGCTCGCTCGCTCGCCGAAGAACCGAGACGCGGGACGAGAAGCGAGAAACGAAATCGGGATTCGCGTTTTTTCAAACAGTTTCCCGCCCGTCGAATCACCTCAGTCCGAGCGACCTCGAACGCGGAATCGTGGAGGGGGCCGGAGACAAACGAGAAGACATCGTCCTTCGCAAAAAAGCCTTTTATTAAAAAACTCGTATTTGGTAAATAAAACTCTGTCTCCACTTTGCGTACAGCGTAACGTATCGTATAATTGTAATGGTAAATTACGGTTAACCGGGTAGTCGGAGACGAGGCGGCTGGGTCGCGAACAGGACGGGATCCGTCGCTCGCGATCGAGAGGGTTAGGCGTTTGCGCGCGCGTCGAGAAACGACCGCTCGTTTTACCTGTCCACGGGGAGAGACGAGGTTTTACGATTCTCGCGGCGCTTTCCTTTGCTCGCGGCGAGATCGACGGTGAAGAGCTTCTCGCGAAAGGAAACCGTTCGGTGGAAAACTAACGAACGCCGAGGATCCTCCGGTTTCCAGGTGTCGTTCGGCCGCGAGAACGACGATTCTTGCGCTCCCGGCTTCGCCGTCGCGGTTCGGCCTCGCGATAATCGACGAGATTACGAAACAAGGCGTGTCGCGGGTCTCGAGATTATCGTTCGGAGATACTCGTTGCGGCTCGTCCTGAAAAGGAATTTTCTCGCTCAGTAGGCCACGCCGCGGCGGTACAAGGACTGCTCGAAAATGGCATCGCCTCGGTATTGTAGTCGAGCCGATTACGCGCGCGGACCTCGATTTCGCTTCGAGAGCCGTGGATCGATCCGTGTTTGCGCCGTTGGACGCGGTATAACGAAAAATCGCGGCCGAAACAACGTCCGATCGCCGATTCGAAGCGATCTCGAGGAACGTGGCGATCGTTGGAGCACTCGGTGCTCGAAACGCGTTCGCAAGGGTGGAGGCCGGTGATGAAACTTTCTCGTGTCCGCGTATCGCAAGCTCTTTATTGACAAATAAATACGACAATAATGTATATACAAAAAAAAATAAATAATAGGAAAAACGTTCACCCGTCTTACGAAGAAGCCGTTGGTCGCTTCGCGTACCGTTTTCTCCGTGCGAACGGGACAGTAGGCACGCGCGTGTACGTAAAGGGACGACAGAATTCGGTAAACGATCGCGAACGCATTCGCGCTCGCTTGGAACAACGCAGAATTGTCGATAGGGCAGAGGGGCTGCTAGGATGGGGGAAAGAAACAGGCTTGCGTCCGTCGACTTTTTTTCCGATCGGGCTTAACGTAACAATACTAAGAATTACGATAATTCTAACAGTCGAATATAACAGTACGTTCTATACTTTAAAATATCTCTCGACTCTTGCTTGTCTTTATGCAAAATACGTTCAGCGTAGAAAAACTTCGCTACAAGATCCCTATAAAAATTAGTGATTTCTCCGAGGAAGTCGGTTGGTTTTTACGCTCGAGACAGCGCACGAAAACTGAACAAATTCTAGGATTCGGAGTGGAGAACGAAACGAGCGGAGAGCGGGGAGGGAGAATGTCGGAACGAAACGAGGTGAAAACGAAACAGAGAGTGAGACAGAGTGAGAGAGAGAGAGAGAGAGAGAGAGAGAGAGAGACTACTGTCGGAGAGGAAAACGCTTCTTCGTTCAATTTTTCGTCGTCTTCCTTGTTTTGTGCACCGCGATGTCACCGTCATCGTCGAATGCGAAAATCTCGAAATTCTTGGTACGGAGCTTGTGACAATGTTTCTCTGATCGGTTTCGCGTTATCTACAGACCGGACACAGAGCTTGAGCAATCTAATATTGAGCAGTCGTGTGTGTGTGTGTGTGTGTGCGAGCGTGTGTGTATTTGTGTTTGTATGTGTGCGCGTGTGTGCGAGTGAGAAATCGCTTTTCGGACAGAACCGAGGAGGCGGTCGAGACGGTTAGGAACGCGAGAATAAATCGAAAACGAGCAAAACGAAACGAAACGAGACGAGATGAGACGAGATGAGACGAGATGAGACGATATGAGACCAGATGAGACGAGGTTTGAGATGAGACGAGACGAGACGAGACGAAAGAATAGGGAAACATTTTGCTGGAAGGAAAGGGTGCCGTTGAATTTCGCCCGTTCTTCGAACGTATTTCTATCCTTAAAAAACATAAATGTCGCAAGGCAATCTTAGGTTACCCGTGTGTGTCGCGCCTATGACTAACGAATCGTACGTAAATTGTAACCTTTAACGGTAAAAATAAACGACACGGAATAGGAACAAGAGGACAGTCCTCGACGTATATCGTATCTTAAACTACGTACCGCGTACTCCGCTAGGCGTAGACGCACCTATATGCTATATTCGATCCCGGAAATAAAACGGGAAGGAAAAAAAAAGGAAATACGAGAAGGTAGCTTACGGACTACGAAAAAAGAAAAAAAAGAGGGAGAGGGGGGAAAAAAACTTAAAAAAAAAAAAATAGAGAAACGTCCGTCTACCGCGAACGAACTGTGGAGCGCGATCGCTCGTGGACCGTTTCGAAAACGAGCAGCGTGGATTCGACGCGCGTTCCGCGCTCGGGAGGGATTCTCGCGCAATTACGCGAACGTCGATAGGAGGAGGAGGAGGCGACGAGAGGAATATCGAGGAATGGATTTTCGTCGAAAGATTCGATACGAGGGAAGGCCCGGGTGAGCCGTTCGGTCTGTTGCCCTACGGAGGCGAATCGCGAAACGCGAGTCGCGAGTCCCAAGGGTCGCGTCTCTTTCGAAGTATTCGTCGAGGATCGGTGGACCGCGTTCCCGCGTTCCCGCGTTCCCGCGTGACTCGTTCGCGAGAGTTTCGCTCGTTCGGGAACGCGGCTCGACGCTCGTTCGATTCTTCTCGCCGATCGATACGCGTCCGGCCCGACGAGCCTTGTCGCCCGTTGAAATTCCTGTCTCGTTGCGATCGCTCGGTATATCGGATTCGCGCGTTCGCGTCGCTACCGTGATCCACGTGTACGCGTACATCCGCTTGCTCGCGATCGTCGTACACGGACGCGCGACGTTTGCTCGTTACTCGTGTACACGCAAACGTACGTACGCACGTACAGTCGTTCTCGTAACGTTACGCGCATATCTCCTTCGTATCGGATTCCTCCGTCCTTAATATACGTATACGTACACGATCTCGAAACTATATAGGCCTAAGAAACTTCGTTTTAGAGCCACGAGCCACTTTGTACGATATAGAGAGAACTCGTCACTTCGTAGGAAACATTTTTCAGCTTTAATCTTACGACGCCTTACGCATACGGAGCCTGTGTACGCGCGTACAGGGTGTTTCGCGAGAACGAAGCTTTGAAAAATATTTTCCGGCCAAAGCTCGCGGACGTTCCTTCTCCTCGTAAATGTTCGATATTTCTCGTCCGCGATCTCCCCTCCGTTGAACACGGGAACGCGACCGACACCCTGTATCGCTGCACGCGTACAAAGTATGCATACGGTCTAAGCGTTAACTGTTTATCCGTATTACGCTAAATACTTCGGAATACGAGCGAGGCTTCGCACTGTTTATAATACAAGAGTCGGCCACGCGAGCGTCGTCCGTTTCCTCGTCAAACTCGGCTCGCGTTTCATTTCTCACCGAAAGGAGCTCGCTCGTGCGCCGCGCACCGATCGCGGGTTTGCCCGTGGCTTCGCTCGATCGTTTCTTTCTTCGGCGGAAACGAGGAACGAGTCCGCGGGCAACGCGCTTCGAACGATCCTCGGCGCGTACGATTCGCTGAGCGGATAAGTCGAACGTAGAAAGAAGAGCGACGCGGCAACGGTCGCGCGAGAGACTCGGCGAGACCGAGACCGAGAACGGGGATCAAAGTTTGTCACGAGCGAGACCGCGCGAGCTTGCGAAAAACGAAAGAAGCTCGGCCGGTGGTCGAAGAGGATCGCGAGCGCGCCTCTCCTCTCGACTTCTCGCGAGAATCCTCCGGCTTGGCACTTGGACTCGGTCAACGGGAAACGAGGTTAGTATAGAGGGTTCGAGTCGAGTCGAGCGGTTCGCGTCGCGCGATCCTCTCGACGCGGACGATACAGTCCTTTCTGACGCGTTTCAACGATCTCTCGTTGCTTCGACCCAACGTACACCAGTGTAAAGCGTTACAAACGAAGCGAGTAATTTGCATTAGGTCGTTGGTGCTCGAATCTCGTTACGATACGGTTCAGCTTCTCGCTCGGCAATCGATACAGCGATTCGCGAGAACGTTCGAACGCTCGGTACCTCGGCAATTTCTTCCCTCGTCCCGTTTCAACGAATCGAACGAAACGAGCGAAAGAGAGGATCGACGGTGCTCGGTTCTCGGTTGTCTTCAACGTCGAACGTTCGTAACGTTTTCACGAGCCAATGGTAACGAGGACGGAAAAAGCGTTCCGGGAGCAAAGACGGTAAAAGGCCGTAAGCGTCGACGAATCGAATACCGGTTTTCTTCTTCCGAAACTCTTCGAACGACGAAAAAATGCGCGTCGGCCGTTCCGCGCGAGGCCGGTTTCGTTCCCACGAATTCCATTGCGACGCCTTCGCTTCCCGTTTTTCGTTCTCGCGTCCCAACGGAAACTCGGTTTCTCCGTCCGTCGTTGGAGCGGTCTTTTCGGCCGGTCGCGCGCAAAGGACGCGAGAAAGAAACGAAGAAGGAGAGAAAGTTAGAGCGACGGTAAGTCTCCGGGAGGGGAGGAGAAAGAAGAAGAAAAACAAAAAAAAAAAGAAAAATAAAAAGAAGAGGGAGACGCAGCGGGTCTCGAGCGGATGCACTCGGCGAACGAGAAAAGAAACAAGAGGATGGCCTATCGCGAAGAGATGAGAAAATATATGTATACACGTGTATATGGAACTTCTACCATTTCGTTCGATAACGTTAAACTTACTCGGCAAACACGGGCGTTAATAAAATGGGATTAGCTAATCAGTCTTGTGTGTTAGAGGCTCGTTACGTCTAGACTCGAGCGCGTATCGCGTCGCTGCTCGCGGCATCGTGTTCTCTCCTCTCGCTTTTGCTCGACGTTTGGCTCCCGACACGACGACGTTCTTGTTCTTGTTCTTGTTCTTGTTCTTGTTCTTGTTGTTGTTCTTGTTGTTGTTGTTGTTGTTGTTGCGGTGGTGGTTGTATTCGACGATCGAACAGGTTCGCGTATTCGAAACCCGTTAGGTCCGTCGATCGATCTCGAGCTAAAGGCAGTCTAGGTTCTCTGGTCTACTCGGAAGCGTACCGACATCGTGCCTCCGAACGGTTCGATTCGTTTCTACGGATCGCGCGCGGCGTGACGCGAGAAAACCAGTCCACGGCGTCGATCCGTTTCGATGCGCTCGCGTTAGCACCAATGGAGCAATTCTCTGTTGCACGATCGGGGTGGAAAAGTTTCGCGGAGACGCGACCCGATCGTCCCGGGGAAGGAATCGTCGATCACGGATGCGGTTTCTCGCGTCCACGCCGAGACAATCGGGACGAATATACCTGTAAACGCGACCGAATCGAGAACGAGCGACGACCGTCCGCGTCCCCGTGCTCGATCGGTCTCCGGGTACATTCCCTCTCCAACGAACATCGAATAATCTAATCTATCGGTAATAGTAATCGGCGAAGAAGCCTAAAATCGTGCAAAGTGGCAGCTAAGCGCGTTCCGCGTGTTCTTTGTCGAGTATAAAATCGTCGTACCGTTCTGGTAGCGATGTGTGCGTGCGTGCGTGCGTGCGTGCCTGTGTGCCTGCCTGTCTGCGTGCTCGTGTGTGGTGTGTAGAGTGTGTACGCGCGCCTAATTGCCACTTCGATTCACCGCTTCGACGGGGTCAACGAAAAACGAAGGAAGCCGTCGTTTCCTCGTCACGGTTAGTTTCGAACCAAGAGAACCGCGTCTCTAAATTATCAACGATGCAACGGAACGCGGGCACTCGTACGCGCATACACCCATGTATCCACACACGCACACGCACACGCGGAAAAATATGTACACGTACGCGCACGTGGAACGATCCTCGTCTTCCCGAAGCAACGAACGAACGCGTCGAGAACGATGATCGTTCGCGGTTAGGGGGAAAGTAGCCGGGAATAGATTCGAGAGCGTCCGATCGCTTTCGAAGGGATCGGGCCGTGCGCGCGCGTAAAACGCAAATCGTTAATTAATATAAATCTTTGATGCGATTACGTATATGGTTTGCAGCCGAGAAAACGGCTGCCACGATCGGCTCCGGTTTCGAACTCGGTGGGTCGTCAGAGGCGCTCTCGTCGCGCGTTTTCGTTCGGTCGTCCACCATTGGTAAGAAAACGTGCCGTTTGTCTTTTTCCCTCGTTCCGGCGCGAGAGGGGCCAGTGTCCGCTGCTAACCGAGGATCGTGGATCGAGAGACGAAATCGAGAGGTTGCCGCTCTCGCGAAAATAAACGAACGTCGGAGGGTGGGAGGTGGGTGGGCGGCCGATCTTCGAACGAAGGCTTAAAAATACAAGTTACGCGATCAGAATCTACCGACGCGGCGAGTTTCGAGTCTAAAACGGAATCGTCGTTGGGTTTCGATCGCGAGTGCTCGGGCGGACACTGGCCCTTTCGAAAGGTCGTTCGAGTTTGGAACGACCGCGCGTTAGGAAGCGGAACGGTGACGACTGGGAACGCGATGCGAGTCGCGGAGCATCGTTTGCCGACGACTCGGACCGCGAACGCGTCGAGACTACGTGGTCGCGCCACCGATGTACCCGTTGTTCAAAGTCTCCGGTTTGTTCGCGTACTCGACCGTCGACGGTATCGCGTCCTTCTTCTCGAGGTCGATGGCGTCCATCGAGGGGAAATCGAGCCGCAACGGCACCGTTTCCCTCTTCTCGACGCCCGAGAGGATCTCCGGGCTGCCGTTCTCGTAGTCCGGGCTGGTCAGCTTCGACGAATTCGGGCTACCGAGGAAGCTTCGTTTGTTGACGTTCATCGGGCTGCTCGATGACTTGTTGCCCATCGAGAGCTGGCTGAGGTTGCTCCGCGAGGCGCTCCTCGCGTCGACGAACGGCGAACTCTTTACGGATTTCAGGCTGTCCTCGACGAACGGGAGGTTCAACGCGTCTTTGTCCGAGGCGATCGAGTTCCCGGAGACCCCGTCGAAGTCGTCGAAACCCGCCTTCAACGGCACGTTCGAGGAGTTCGTGTTGCGACAGTTGACGGTGGCCTTTGAGTTCTCGCCGTAAGAGTCCATTCTGTACCGAGAACCGAAGCTGTTCTTGACGCTGCTTGGCTCGAAGCTGGCGAAATCCCCGAAATCTTGCCGCAACGGTGAGTCTTCTTCGCCCTCCGCCTCCTCCTCTTGCAAGTCTTGGAGCGTGGAGAGTTCCAGGTGCCTGGGAACGCGACGACGAATCGTAACGATCGGTATCGCCGGTGGAAATGTAGGGCCTACTTACTGATCGGTCTGCGGCGAGTTCGATCTGGTTTGATTTCGCGCTTCGATCCCCTCCGTGCTGTGGTAGAAGCTGACTAGCTGAAAGTTACGAGAGTCGATGTGCTTCAAGAGCATCGTGGCGATGTCCATGAAGGTGGGTCTTCGGGTCGCTTTGTGCCTCCAAGTGCGCTTCATTAGCTCGTAGAGCAACTCTGGACAGTTCTCCGGTCGCTCCATCACTCCTCCTTCGATCACGTAGCGCAATACCTGCGAAAGGAAATGCCGCGCGCGCGCGCGCGACGCGACGCGAGGCGAGCCGAGGTCAGAACCGAGCGGTACCGCGAATCGGTTAGCGTTGAAACGCGGCCGCGCACCTGGTCGTTGGACAAACCCTGATACGGCTGCGAGGCGAAGGTCACCATCTCCCACAACACGACACCGTAGCTCCACACGTCCGAGTAGCTGCTGAACACGCCGTCCTTCAAGCTCTCCGGCGCCATCCACCTCACCGGCAGAAGCCCCTTGCTTCCCTTGCGGTAGTAATCTCTCTCGTAGACGTCCCTGGTCATCCCGAAGTCGCCCACCTTCACGGTGAGATCCTCCGCGACCATGCAATTCCGCGCGGCCAGGTCTCTGTGGACGAACTTTTTCGTCGCGAGGTACGCCATGCCGTCCGCGATCTCGATCGCCATCTGGAGTATTCGTTCCAACTTCGGGGGCGCGTTCGAGAAGTTATCGCAGGTACCGGGTCGGTGGCTTCTCAGGTATCTCTTCAAGTCGCCGTTCACCATCAGCTCCATTATGACCAAGGTCGGTTGCCCGCGCGTCACCACGCCCAACAGTTTCACCACGTGATGGGCGTCGAAACCCCTGCGAGAGAGAACAACGAACGAACGAACGAGAACGATTCGATATGTCGGGAAGATGGTCGACCAACTTACTTCATCACGGACGCCTCGTTGAGAAACTCGATGTGCTCCCGATCGGTGGCGTCCTTGTTCACCGTTTTGACGGCGCACTGGACCTCCGGCTTCCCCTTTACGATGTCCCTGGCGATGCCCTCGTAGACCATCCCGAACGAACCGTTCCCCAGCGATCGGAGCATCTCGATCTTCTCCCTGGGCACCTCCCACTCGTCGAGAACGTACGGGGCGCTCACGTACTCCGGGTTCACGGTCGCTATCAGGGTCGCGTTCGCCACGCTCCTGGTGTACTTTCGTTTCAACACGTAGAACGATGTCAAGCAGAGGATCACGAAAACCACGCAGAACAGTAACCAGAAGACGATCCAAAAGGTGCCGAGCGTGTTCCGTTCCTCGATGTAAAAGAACTTGACCCGCGTGTACGCCCCGTTGCCCGCCAGACTCGTCGCCCTGACCTTCACGGAGTAGTTGCCGGCCTGCAGCCCCTTCAGAACGTACGATTTACCCGCCTTGGTGAAGTCCCGCCTCGTGATGCAGATCACCGTTGGCTTGTACTGGAAAAGAAAAAAACGGGTAATCGTTTTCGGTATCCTCGATGGTCCACCGCGCGATCGTTACTCACGTTTTGAATGTCCACCCTCTTGTACTCGATTTGATAGGTGACTATCAGACCGTTCGGTTGCGGCGGTTCCTCCCACTGAAGCGTGACCATCGTCGTCAGGCTGTTGTTCTCGCGGGATGTGGTCATCTCGAACGTGTTCGGTGGTATGTTGTCGGCGGTCTGTAGCGCCAGGGTGCGGTAGGTCCTCATGCTCTTGGTGGAGCACTTTTTGTAGGTGTCGTTCATTTCCTGCGCCCTGCATGCCTGCACCTCGATGTTGTAGACGGCAAAGTGTCGTAGGTTCTTCATCACGAAGGAGTAGTTTGAGCTCGGTACGAGCCGCTCGAACACGACGTAGGTGTTGTTCTCCATCTTGTCGACGACCGGCTGCGGATTCGCAAAGTATCGTTCGGTCGAGCGGTATCGTTCGCGAGGTAAAACGAGGTCGATGCTTACCTGATCGCGGTCCAACGATTTCGATTTTCGAGCGGTCGGAACGAACGAGACCTCGCCGACGTCCCGTTTCGTCCTCGGTTTCCGCTTCACGTACACCTGATTGTGGAGCGCGTCCTCGAAGGCGATCGCGCTCGAGGCTTCCTTCTCCCGAAGGGACTGATCGTTCTCGCGATCGGTGCACTCGCAGGTCCCGGTTTTCGATGCCATCGTTTGCTTCTTCTCCTCCTCCTCGAGTCGTTTCCTGTCCTCCTCCTCCTCCTCCATTCGTTTCCGGTCCTCGTCCTCGACCGAGATCGCCTTCTTGTCGGTGAGCAGCATGGCTGTAAAGAGGGAACGGGCGTGTACGCGTCGTCGCCGAACGACGGAGTGTCAAGCGAGTTTCACTTACGTTCCTCGCAATAGTTTCTCTGGTCGATAAAGTTCGGGTCGTCGGGCTCCCATCGACCAAAGATCCGGTAGTGCGTCAAGTTCCCGTTCTTGTTGACGGGCGAGGACCAGGACATGCCGAGCTCGCTGCTCGACGTGCTCCAGGTTTTCAAGAATCTCGGCGACTCGGGCGCCTCGGGCATCGTCCTGAAGTACGTGAGATTGCTCTGGCCGCCGGATCTCTCGGTGGCGATCGCGTAAGTCTTCACGTAGTAGGCGTACTGGGTGTACGGTTTCAGCTGGGAGAGATAGTGGGTGTGCACCCTCTTCTCGAGCTGGCCGGGAAATTTCGAGGTCTCCATCAGGCTGGCGTTGGTGTTCGCGGCGACGTCGTCCACCTTCCAGCCGTCGCCACCGCAGGCGTCCCTGCCGTCGTACATGGTCACGTTCCCGTTCGGCGCCTCGATGAAGTAGACCACGTAGCCCAGCAACGACCTCGAGTCGTGGTGATTGAACGGTTCCCACTCGATCACCGCGCCCCACGGGGACTTGGTGCCCACTCTGGTCTTGAGCTCGGTGACGTTGCAGGCTACCTTGTCGCCGTTGCTGTTCGCCGCCGCCTCGTACATGGCGAACGCTCTCAGACCCGCCTTCTCCCTTAACGTCTCGATCTTGTACAAACACAGTTTCGGGTTCATGTGAAAGAACACCTTGCCGGGCTCGCCCTTGTAGAGTATCTCGATGTCCCGGTGCCAGCTCCAGTCCCACAGCTCCTGCAGGTTCTGGTTGTCCATCACGACCAGGGAGTACTTTGTGCTGTCGATGTCGTTGCCGCGTATCACGCGCAGGTTCTTCAGGAAGTTTAGCGATATCAACGGGAAGCTCCGCACGACCTTGAGGTATCCGTCGATCTCCTCTATGGTGCCGAGGCTGTCCTCCAGCTCCTTGACGATGTTCTTCCCGCCCCGTATCTGGATCTCGAGGCTGCCGGTGATGCGCGTGCATCCGCGCAGCTTCTGAGCGGAGGCCATGCTGTCCACGTTGACCCCGGTGCACTCCTTTTGGCAGGGTCCGTCGCACTTTTTGCAGGACAGTTTCCCGTCGATCTCCTCGTCCGTGTAGCCGGGCGGGCACTCCATCACGCAGCTACCGTTGAACGGTTTGTACGGATAGTTTTTCACGTTGTAGGCCTCCCGCGGCTTCTCCATGCGGCGACACCTCTCCTCGTCGATGCACCGGTGACTCATGAACTCGAGGAGACCGTTCGGGCAGCTGTCGGTGCACTCGTTCTCGGCGGTGATCATGTCCTTGCAGACGGTGCAGTCGCGCGCGGTCCAGCCGGTGCACGTGCCCAGGCACGAGACGTGGCAGCACCTTCCCGACGCGTCGCAGGCGTTGTTCTCGCACCTCGGGCTGCAAACTGAAATCGAAGAGACCGGTCAGTCGGTGGGAAAGAACAACCGCGGAGAAACCGCGAGAGTTTCCTTCGTCGAGGGGGAGAACCTTTCGGAGCCAGCCAATGCGCGAAACCGACGGCCAAACAATTTTCGCCAGTCGAACTCGACGCGGAGGCAATTTCTAACCGCCTACGCCGATACCCCGTCCCTCCCTCCCTCCCTACGCCGCGGAACCTCCCACGGAACGAATCGGGACCGACCGACTCCATTTTCCGCAAGGCCGACGAATCATCGGATCGTTTCGGAAGTAAGAAAGAAACGAGCGACATCGCGTCGCTGGCGACAAGTGGGTCGGTCGCGCGTGGGAGCGCTCGTCCGAAGATAAACGCGTCCGTCCATCCGTCCATCCGGCCGTTCGTCCGTCCGTTCGTTCGCGGCTCGACGCCGGAGGAGGACCGCGCTCGATCTCGCGCGGTCTCGATTTTCGAGTCTCCGCGAGAACGGAGGATGGAGGATGGAGGATGGAGGATGGAGGATGGAGGATGGAGGATGGAGGATGGACGATGGACGTAAAGCGACGGGGTCTCATCGGCGATCGATGATCGCGGCGCGTTTGCGTAGACAGGGAGTCGTTGAACTCGTCGTCGGGCCAAGCTGGCTCCGAAACTCGAGATCCTTTCCGGCCGGGGTTCTCGACCCAAGCCGCGTTCCTATCGGTTGCGCGGGAGCATTACTTTGTTGGCAATGTCGCTGGTTCCAGCACAGTGTCTCGCCGGGCTTGGTCGGTCTCTGCGGGCAATGTTTCTCGCACAACGGGCACCCGTTCTTCGGATTATTTCCCTGTGAACAGAAAAGCGGGGCAACGTTGATCGTGGTTTCGTACGGTTCGTTTTCGCGGAGCGTGGACCGCGCGAGCGTTCCCTCGGTAGCCAGCGAGCTCTCGCCTCCGTCGTTGGCCTCGCGCGAAGCGAAAGAATTCCTCGACCAACGGCAAAGGGTACCGCGGAGACCGAGCTCGGATCGATACGTCTGGCGCCTTCTATTATTCATTTTTATCGTCGCGGTGCCATTTACCCGCCTTACCGAACTTTTACCTTCCGCGAGTCTCTTCTCCCGCGCCTTTCGTTCCCGCCCGTTTCCGTTACACCGATCGAACATCCCTCCCAACCTTTTCTCCAACATCGAGATCTCCGAATCTTCGGAACCGCGCGAAAACACGATCGCGCCGAGTCGAAAACTCCCGAGCCTCGAATCTTTCCAACGCGTCGCCTCGCGTCGCGTCTCGTCGCGTCGGCCGGATACTAATTAACCCTCTGACCCGGTCACGTTTCATCGATCGCTACCGCGATCGCTGCCGTTCCCGCGACGAGACGCTCTTTCCTTCCCGAGGAAAGAAACGAAACAAGTAACGTACGCCCGAGAGACAACGATTCGCGATACGAACGTACGCGTCGACGAAAGAGAGCGAGACTCGATTTATCTCGCGAGCGCGACGATGGTGTCGCCGTCGACGTCGACGTCGCGGAGACTCGACGAAGAACTCGACGCGCTCGCGGTTTCGATCGACGAACAACCATCGAAATTTTCGGAAAAGTTGCCACGGACGCGACCGAGTTTCTGGACGATGGCGGGACATTTGGCCGGAATTGGCTCGTCAGCGTTCCTTCGAAACTCGATTCCGATTCGAACGATTCGCGAACGGTTTCTTCGATGTTATCGTCTCCGGAACCACGAGGCGGCGAGCAACGCTAATTAAATCTGAAACCTCGCGAAACGTCCGGCTCGTATCGACGAGGAAGCATCGAGGTGCGCGCAGGGAAGATTCGAATCTCTCCGCCCGGAAACCGATCTCTCGATCGTAACGTGCATCGGATCCGACGAGTCCGAGTCGCGAGTCGTCGTTTTCGGAGTCGAAGAAGCCTCTCGAAACGAAAGGAGAAAAGGAAAAGAAAAGAAAGGAAAAAGAGAAAAGCGAAAGAAAGGCGGGAAAAAGGTTGGACTTGTGTGGTTCGAGTTTTCCACGAGTTGGTTCGTTCGATATTTCGGACTCTCCGTGAGCTTTCGCGCGCGATATCATCGATGACGTTGCGTTTCTCGTCTCCCAACTGCGCAGTACACGGCACGTGGATTCTCGATGGAAGTTTCCCGTCGATCGAGGAGGAATCTCGGCGGCGCGATTCGTCGCACCCGAGGCTCTCGCGATCGAATATTCCCTCGCGGTGGTCGCGCGCGCGATTACGCGTTCGTAAATGCGAGTCGGATCGAATCGCGAATCGCGAATCGCGAACCGCGGCGTGGAGGCCACGCGGCGCGTACGTGGGCTTCGCGAGGCGTGTATCGCGCGCGATAACGAAGGCCGCGCGTTTCGTTTCACGAATTAACGGTGCGGCGCGGCACGGCGCGGCGTGGCGCGGAGCGGAGCGGAGCGGAGCGGAGCGGAGAGAGACTCGCGCGCAGCCTCGCTGGTCGAGGACGGTTTTTCGGCGTCTCGCGAAACGAATCGCGCGATAACCTCGAGATTTACTTTTCGAGAGGGTAGATCGCTCGATGGAAATACCGGCGAACGATCGCGAGGATTTTACGGATCGGTTCCGTTCGGAGGGAACTCGAGAACGACCTTTTCGCGGATACGACGACGATATTATTACTCCGGTGGAGCGAGGACGGTCGGTCGCGGTCGGTCCGCGCCAGAAATAGTCCGGTCCGCGAAAGAAGGGAGAGAGGGAGAGCGCGAGCGGAGCCGGAACGCGATTCTTCGATTTACGCCGAAACCGGGCGACGTTCTCGCTTCCGACCGAGGGCGAAATCCTCGCCCCCGGAAGCGATACTCCTCGTCGAGAGGGTCGCGCGCCTCCTCGACCAAGGAATTCCCGGTGAGAAAATAACGCGCGTCGAACTCGATCGAAGGATACCACCGGGACGGCCTCGGCGAACCGTCTTCCCTCGACTTACCGTGATCACGTGTTCGCCTTTGCCAGCCTTGGCGATCAGGTCCCAGTCGATCGTGTCCACGTAACAGAGCGCGGGATTCATCTCGAAACGGACGGAGCCCCGTACGATCGTCGTCAGACTGTGAAGACCGATCTCCTGCAGGTTCATCACCTCGAACGCGACCAGGGCGTAATTTATGAAGAGGGAATGGCCCCGTATCACCGTCAGATTCGGGAACAGTCGACCGATGCTTCGCAGCCCGTCCACCCTGCAACGACAACGGAAACCAAACGGTGAAACGGTGTTCCGCGAACGCGCGAACAGGAAACGACCAAACGGCGAGACGATTACGACGCGCGACCGGCACCGACCGAGTTTACCGACCCTCCAACGGAGAGAGGAACCCGAGACGCGTACCGCTCGGGATTTATCGCGCGAGCTAGTCGCGTTAAGGAGACGGGCAAACTTTCGATCCATCCACGAGGAGAACGCGTTCCTCGGCAACGATCGATATCGTCTCGTCCGTTAGGAGGGACGGTTTTTTTTACCTGTACAGCAGCAAGTATCCGGTGATCTCCTTCAACTCCGGGAAAGAAATGTTGGAGTACTCCCATGGTTCGGCGTTGTCGATCAGCAGAATTTGCACGAACCCCTCGACTATTCGACATCCCTTCAGTTTCGAGAAATTGCGCACGCCGTTTCTTATGTCTATGCTTTGGCACACTGAAACAGAAATCGCGTCGTCGAGCGTATCGTTTACTCGAGAGGAAAGTTTCCCCCTCGGAGAAACGAGAGTCGAGCTTTCGCTCGAGCTCGCGTTTCCGTACCGAGGACTCCCTCGGATCGTTGTATCGTCGATTCGGCGATCGCGCGGTTCGTTCGGGGTCGGCGAATGCGGCGAAGAATCTGAAAACACGGGGAGATCCCGTTCCGTCCACGTGCGTAGGCTCGGCATTGTCACTGGAGCGAGCGAGCGTCGTCGAGGCGACGCGACGAAACGCGACGCGCGGTCGATCGCAACGGGACGCGCTAAAAATACGCGGCGACGGCTGGCATTGGGATAAACACGAGGGCGCGCGAGCGACTCGATCTAGGCACGCGGTCCGCTCGCTCGGTCTCCGCTTCTACGCATTTAGAATGTCGGTGGCTTTTGACCCACGGTTAATCGTCCGCGGGTGGGTATTCTCGCATCCTCCGCCGGCGGAAACTCGGTACCACGGGAAAGATTTCCCTCGGCCGCGACGCCCACGAACCGCGAAACGACAAACTTTCCCGAGCGAGGAGCAGAGTCGTCGCGTCGCGCCTCGTCTCGCTCGTCCGCAAAAATAGCCGTCTCCGCGAATTCCGGAGCTCTCGGGTCCCGAGCGTGCATCGCTGCTCCGCAAGACGCGGCGAATCAACGCCCCCGAGTTTACCGCGCGAACTCGATTTCGAGGATCGAGCTCGGGGGGCCCGGGATCGAACGAAGCCGCTCGTTTTCCTTGAACGAATCCGAAGAAAATCGAGCCGGCCGGCTCGAACGTCGCCGCGCCGCCTACGTGGACGCCCACTTGGCCAGTTTTTGTCGCGACGATCGTCCGTAGATTCGCGAGAACGAACGGTGGCGTTCGGCCGATTCCACGGAACGGTTCTTCCGATCGTTTCGTTTCGCGTAATCGCTCGGAGGGGTCCGCGAGCGCGCGGGAAAATTTCGAAAGACGGGGAGGATCGAGGAGAGCAACTGCCGCGTGTCTGGATACTCGGTAAACGACGGTAGAAATCGTAGATCGCGGCGGTCGGTCTCAATTCCGCGGCGTGGCTCGCATAAAATTAACCTCTCGACGGTGGTTACCGCGACCTCGTGGCAAGGAACTCGTTAGGTTTCGCGGAATCGATGACCTCCTCGTGCTCCTCCGCGGGGCTATCGAAGGAGGATCTCGAAGCTTCTTTTAATCGGCGGTGCGAGTCCGTTGCACGGGGCGCCGCGACCGTTCCGTTTTATTTTCCTCGATAACGGACGGGGCCTACTTACGGCCCGTTGTCAATAGCAGCGCTCGGATCGTTTCGACGCGCGTTCCAGATCGACGCTTCGATACGCGGCTCGAACAAAGATACGATGTATCGGGAAGCGCAGCGTCGTTCGCGCGTGTTGGTTAATTGTACACCGGCGAGTGGACGATGTTGCGAAGCGACTCGCGACCACGGGCCCTTCGGCAGGAACGAGCGCGATCCCGGCGAGCGACTCGATTCTCCGAAATCGATCGCGAGCCCGCCGTAGGGAGTTCGGTGGAGGTGTCGCGATACGACTCGGCCGCGTACCTCGAGATTCCCAGGGACTCGCTCGCGTTCGAAAGTCGTTCACCGACGCGAAAGAAGAGTCTCGATTCCCTTCCGGTGCGGCAAAGTTGCAACGCGGATCAGCGATGCGCGAAGGTTCGACGCGGTGTGCGGTCCCGCGATCGACGCCGCGCGGGACGAAGGGAGGTGGGCGGCGGTGGCGGCGGCGGAACGGGAGAGAGAGAAAGGAGGAATTCGCCGTGTCGGCTAGCTCCCGGCCCGAGAGATGTCCGGGTATTTACGTTCTCCTTAATACACCGAGTGGTTCGGTTCTATTAACGGCGTCGTTAGCAGGTGTAAGCGACTCGAAGGCACGTAGACTCTCCTCGGAGAGTCCATCCGGTCGATCGGTCGTGCTCGGCCGGCCTCGGTCGTGTTCGACTCGAGGCGAGCGAATCGCAACAAACTTGCAACGCCCCGTTCGCGATCGACAACGCCGGCCGCGACCGCATCGACCGCCGGCGACCGGTCGGAGGGGATCGCAAGCCAGTTTAAAAAGTTGCAACGGGCGCCGCATTCCAGACGCTCTCCTCAAGGTTATTAGCCATTCACCCAAAGGCCGAAGTACTCGGATGGCCTGCGCGAGCGAGCCTACCGATACCGACGCGCCTCCGTTTCCACGATCGAGTTCCCCAAATCTTTCGACATCGGTTGCCCGAAATTTTCTTCTCCTCGCGCCCCGACCGTCCAAACGCGTTTCGCCCTCCGCGAAACCGGTCCTCGGAAACGATCCGCGAGAGGACCGCGTCGCGCGAGCCTAACCACGCGTTCTCGCCGACAACATTGTTCCGACAAATTGCCACTCGATGCGTTCCATCGGAACCGGTTACGATCCGAGATTCGGCCGAGCCGTTCGGTCCCGATGATGCTCCCTCCTCGCGGCTCGGTGAGTTCCAGAGCTCGGGAGGACGAGGGCCCGCCTCGCGATCGACGAGAATTCTTTCCTTCGTTTCGAACGGTCGACGGAAACCCTCGCGAAGGACGAACGGTCTCCCGGTTAACATTTACGCGCGCGAATACCATCGAGGATTCGTACCGGGCGTTCGTCGTCTCGCGAACGTCGCGCGAGGATCGACGTTTCCACGGTACGGCACGGATCGTACTTGCGGCTCGAATCCGCGTCGGAATTTACGCTCGCGTTCGTTCGCCGGAGGGGAACGGGATACGCGCGACGGGCATCGCTGTAAAATCGTCGTCGAACGAGTCGGCTCGACCGGTCTCCGCGACGAAAAAATCCTCGACGTTCCGTTCGAAACCGACGCGTGGGTTACCGCGGGAAACGACGCCCCGAGCGTAGGATTCGCGAATCGTCCAACGACTCCTATCGAGAGGGGAACTCGATATCCGAGGCGTCGAACGCTTCGAGAACGAAAAGGCGTTACGCGCGGACGCGAGTCTCCTTCGGCGTTCGGTAATCGGAAGCGGAAACGGGCGAGCTCGAGCCAAAATGCTCGACCGGCCGTATCCGCTGATTCATCGTCCCCGGATGCGCCTCGAACCACCGGAATGGTATTACTTTCGAGCCCGTTCGAATCGCAGACTCGAAGAGACTGCTCGCCAGGACTACCGAGAAATCGAGTACCGCGAGGAGTACCTTCCTCGATGAGAAGCGAGCCATCGACGAGCCCCGAGATCGATTCGTCGGAACGCGTTCGGCGCGTATTAATCGGATTTCTGCGCGAGCGCATCGCCGCGAACGGGGTCGTCGACCTTGACCAGACGATGACCGCGTAGGGCCGGATGAAACTCTCCTCGCGCGTTCCTTGGATACCGGAACGAGGCTCCCTCGTTCGTCCCGCGATTTCCGAACGGAGAATACCTTCGACGCGAGTAACTCCCGCGACGAAACAATCTCGACGTCGATTCCGTCGCTCGAGGGGAACGCGCACGAGGGGTGGCTTCGATGGCTACGCTCCAACGACCGACGACCAACGACGTCGCGCACCGTTCGATACCTTCGATCGCTCTCGAAACCTTTTCGTCGAAAAGTTGCCCGCCAATTTCGGAAAAAAACCACCCTCGAGGCGAAGGGTGCTCGAGCTCGTTAACGGCACGGCCGGTAGTGCGCGAATTTTTCGGCCCGAGGAATGAAACGCGTCCAATCGCGAAACGGAACGGGCGAGCGCTCGTCGGATGGAAAATTTACGAGTAGACCGAGAGCAGCGAGGAAAACGACCGAGCGGAGGGCAATTATCTCGGTTAATTATTCCGCGGGTAAATCCTGCGCGGGATTCGTCCGCGTCTCGCTCCACTTTGGGAACCGAGGTTGTTTTACTCGAACACGCCCGCGTCGGGAGTCAACGTCCCGAGACACCGAGGGACCGAGGGACCGCGGGACCGCGGGACCGAGTCGACCGCGGCCGAAACGAGGCGGAGCCCTCTCCAAATTGTTATCGTTCGTCCTCGTTCTACTCGCTCTTCGCGAGCCCTTTCGAATCTCGCGAGGAGAAGACCCGCGATCCGGGAAAAGACGCCCGACGCGGTATCGGACGACCAACGGAACGCATCTTTCCGAAATCGAAACGCCCAAGGACTCGAGAACGACCAAAGGATCGCCCCCGCTCCTCGAAAATGCTCGCTCGTCGCCCGACGCGATTCACGATCTTCTATGAAATTGTAACGCGGAACGAATCGAGATTCGCTCGTCGCGGTGCCATTTTCCGCAACGGGTAAAGGAAAAAACGGAGCTCGTCGCCTCGAAAATCGAACGAAGAACCGCAAGAAAGCGCAACCGAGATCGAAGACGGCGAGGCTCGAACGTTAGGCTCCGGAGCAATTGGCGATCATTGGCGATCGTCGGGACACGTGGCGCGGCACGAAAACGAGGGAATGTGGGCCGTGGGACTACGCCGCTCGCGACAAAGACGTCCTGAATTCGTTCCGAGCCGCATTCCAGAACGTGAATCGCTTACCGACCGTCGCGTCGCCGCGAGCGCACCCTCTCGCTCTTTCTCTTCTCCTTTGTTCGGTTCGCGTTCGGTTCGCGTTCGGTTCGCGTTCGGCTCGCGTTCGGTTCGCGTTCGGTTCGCGTTCGGCTCGCGTTCGGCTCGCGTTCGGTTCGCGTTCGGTTCGCGTTCGGGCAGCGTTACGGCCAGCGTTCCTTCCAATTTCTCGCGGTAATTTCGAACGATCGACGTATCGCTCGGATCGCGCTCGCGCGAGTTCGCGTCCCCGACGAGCCAGCCGGAAATCGAGCTCGCCTTTCGAGCAGGAACGTATAATTAGCGTCGACGGGACAACGACACTCGAGTACGCGTAAATAACCGCGGGTTAACGCGTTTCCTCGTCTCTCTATTTTTGGAGGTATTCGACGCTGCCGAGTGCTACAATCTCGCCAAATTCTGGAAAACGAACAACCCTCGCGTCGCGAAAAACTTGACGAGGGAATAAAACGCGGCGGTTTTCGATCTCGGCCGGAAACTCGGTCGAAGCGGTGGGAACCCTCGAACCCCTCACGGCCCGCGGAGGAATCGAACGGCTTCTCCGATACGATTACCGTTAATTGAACGTAATTGATCGATCGAGCTTGTTCGGGAAGTAGCGATCCGGTCGGAAATCGGACCGATCGAGGGACGAAATTCCCAGGACCGAGTAACGGTTCTCTCGTCCTCAAAAGGACCGAGAGCGTTTCGAATCGATCTCCTCGGTGGGTCGCGGTACTCGGTTTCCCGGACGAAACGGAACGCGCCGGTGCGTTCGACGTTATTAATTTCTTGCGCGGCGGGAATGCCTCTCTCTTCGAGAGAGAGAGAGAGAGAGACGACAAAAACCGCGTCCACGTTCGCGTCGACTCGTTTCGGCGTTCGAGGTCGATCGATCGATCGACGAGCCGCGTTGGTTCCCCGAACCGGAAACCGCCAACGACACCTCGACCATCGGAATCTCGCGTACCGGCGACTCCGGGTTACAACGATCTCGTTGCCGAGAAACTGCGATCGCGTGCCAACTTCGACTCGAACGCGACAACGGTCAGCCTCTCGGTACTTTATATTTACCACGGTTTTCGAAAAGTACGAGGGCCATCGTCTCGCGCCGATCGAAATTTCCGAAAGATCGCGAGAAGAAACCAAACGAACAGACCGATGAAAAGAGTGCGCCGATATCCAGGCGAACGTTCGGGAAAACTTTTCGCGCCCAACGACGAAACCGCTGGACGCGTTACCGTATCGACGAAAAATTTCGAGTCGAAAGAATTTCCAAATTTCCATCGCGCGCTCTTACGAACGACGCGGAAACGTTCGTCGCGTTCCCTTCGCTGGAAACAAAGTCGGTCCGATGTTTCCTAGGGTTCCTTTTTACGACTTTGCTGCGTTCCGATCGCTCGATGCTTCTTCTTCTCCTTCTCCTTCTCCTCCTCTTATCCCCCCTTCTCCTCTTTGCTCACCGTCGCGCAGAGAATTTCGAAAACGAAACAGTCGTCGAAGCCGCAAGCTGTCCAAACAAGCGACCGCGTACTTCCAAAGATATCGAGTATCTCGACGAGGTTCAACCTGTTGACACTGAATAAATAGGTCCATTACCGAACGTATTTGTTCAACGGCAAGTAGCTTCGATCGAGGCGACGTAATTTGCGCGACGCCGTCGATCGTCCCGTACGTTGACTCGTTTTTCTTCTCGAATCGATTTCCAAATACGTTGCGAGCGTTCGACGCGACGAGCTTCGTCTCGAGGTCTCGAGAAACTTTCGGTAATCGGCGGAAGAAGAACCAAAACGCGAAGGAAATTGGAAAATTTGCGATGTTTCGACGACGTCGCGGGGAGAGGAGGAAGAAACACCGGGGCAAGAGGGTAGGTGTCTCGCGGCCGAGACGTACTTCCGCTCGACGAGCGCGAGGCCGCGTTCGAGAGGATCGGCGAGACTCGGTAGCGCGCGTGGCCACGCGCGCCCATCCACGAGAACCGAACAGCCACGAGCAATTTGCATTCCCGTCCGTCGACGAGCACATTGAAAATAACATCCTGTTTAACCAACTGACACCGGTTTTGGTTCCACGACCGAACGAATTCCGTTCGACGAGAAACAACACCGCCGGAGCCGAACCAAGAATACGTTCGACGAGGATCGAATTTCGGCCGCGTTTCGCTATTTACCCAACTCCTTTTTTTATCTCTGTTCGCTCCGTGTGTACTCTGTGCTCGCAAAAAGCGCCAATTTCGCGATAAATACGCAAAATGGACGAACGAATCGATCCGTTTGTTCGTCGCTCGGCAAAGATAAATACGAGCGAGGAAAAATTCAACGATCGTTCGCGCACAATTTTCCCCGACTTGGAACGAAACGGGGTTGCGGGTCGATTCTTCGCTCGCTAGCGCACGGGGAAGCGAGGAAAAGAACCTCGAGGAGGAAACGAGGTTCCGTCGACCGCCGGTCGCCGTTTTCGATTTTCTTGGCTCGGCCGGCCTCCGATCCCGTAACAACCCAATTATCGCTCGAGCGAATCGGGAACGGAGTTGGCGCACACGGGAATCGTATTCGGTACTCCGTTCCAGAGCCGCGCGAATCCGCGAAACCTGGACAAAGTGATCGAAATTTGCATACCCGCTCCGAACCGAATCGAATCGACTCTCCTTCCGATGGATTCGTTCGCTCGACTCCGATTTTCTCGAAACGAGTGTTTCGAGTACTTCGTCGAATCCAAGATCCGATTTCGTCGCGGGGAAGACAACGGATCCGAGTTTTTTAGGGAAATTGCGCGAAAGCCGAAGAGCAGCGCGTTTTCCCCGGCCATCCCCGCGGGCAAAAATAATTTCCCCCGCGGAAAAGCTGGTTGAAATTTTCGCGAGGATCGAAATAGGGGAGGCGCGCTCGACTCGGTCCCGTATTCGCGAAGAGAATAATCCGCGTTTTCGCTCGACCGCTTTAATTGCACGCGCGTCCGTAGGTGCTTCCGCTCGGGTTCGTTCCTCCCCTTTGCGCAAAAACGTAAACTCCGTTCGCCGCTTATAGCGCCTAATGATTTTAACGGGCGTTCGCATCGACGCTCGCTTACCAATTAGCGAGCCGTCCCACCGCTGGTCGTTCGCGCGGATTTATCAACGCCCGGTGCGTCGATCGCGACGCTCGATTCGCGCTGGCGTCGGAGAATCCGCGCGAACAACCAGACCTTCCGGAGTTTAATTCGAGCGCCGAATACGCGGCATCGAGAAACTTTCGTCGCGAATCGGCGATACGAGGGGAAGAGAGTCGTCGCGTACTCGGCGAGATAGCGGTCGAAAGCCGCGTAAAAGGAAACGTTCGCGATTCGCCGTCGCGCTCGCGGGCGAAGAAGGGAAATCGAGGTACACGCCGTGCTAACGACAAAGTTGTTACGGTCGTGTTATAGGGTAGCGAGCGGGTCTGGTATTTTCTCGGTGGAGATCGCGGCGCGGTCGGCGAGTAACCGAGGGTCGTTTCGTCTCGTTGGCTCGAAAGTTTCGAGCGATCGCGACGTCTCCGCGGGAACGGGACCTCTTTCGAATCCGCGAGTACGAATTTCTTCTCCGTGGAGGATCGGAGCGAAGCGAGCACCGATTTACGGGGGCGTGGCTTCGTATTCGGTATCGCGGGAAAAGATACCTCGAACCTCGCCAGTTTCGAGTTGGCGCGCGATCGCGCGATCGAGCGATCGGCGGAGAAGGTGGTAGGTAGATCGTTGCGAACTGCTCTCGGTCGAGCCGAGCCGAGCCGAGCCGAGCCGAGCCGAGCCGAGCCGAGCCGAGCCGAGCCGTTCGCGGTCGACCCCCGATCTCGCGCGTATCGTTTTTCAAAGTCGCGAAGAGAGCTCGGACGACCTCGAACGAAAGAACGCCCCGAGGTGAAAGAGGACGCTCGCGCAGAGCGCGCTGTACGTAGGTTTCGTTTTACCAGGGCGAATTGGAGGAAATCGGTCGACGATATTTCGCGCGGTGCATCGACCGTTCGCGACATCGTGCGACCTTTCGTCGTACAGAATTAATACGATTCGCGACTCACCTCCCTCTTCTTTGGGGGAACCGCTCGACGTTCCGTTCTGATGGTCCGCGAGAGCGGGGAACACGAGTACCAATAGGAACAAAATCGTCCACGCTGGCGTTTGCCTCTGCATCGTCCAGCGGAACGATCTCTCGATTCGCGGATTCCACCGCACGACGCTCGAAGCGCACGTCTTCGAGGAGGATCCCGCGCTCTCGAAGCCCCCGCGCTTGAACGTCCTGGACAGAGTCATGGCGCGGTCGGCGTCGGGTTCGGCGTCGGTGGTCCGATGGTCCAGCGGCTCGCAGCGTCCGCGAAGACGATCGCAGAGGTCGTAGCTGGTGGTCCGGCAGCCGCGAGTCGACGCGAGAAAATGGGACGGGTCGGTGTACTCGAGGATGCCACCACCCGACGGACAATGGCAGTGGCAAATGGTGGTGGTGGTGGTGGTGGTGGTGGTGGTGGTGGTGGTGGTGGTGGTGGTGGTGGTGATGGTGGTGGTAGTGGTGGCGACAATGGTGGTAGTGGTGGTGGTGATGGTGGTGGTGGTTGCGGTGGTGGTGGTGATGGTGGTGTTGGTGGTGGTAGCGACGGTGGTCGTCCCGGTGTCGAGGTTCGAACGATGGACGAAGGTTGTCGCGTAAACATCCGGAGGTGGTGCGCCGAGCGACTCGAGCTCGGACGCTGCGCTACCGAGGCTGCGCGTGCACCACACTGACTTCATGCTTTCGTTCCTCGGGAACGAGAGACTTTCCTCGCGATGTACTCGCCAGGACGACGACGACGGCAACGACGACGACGAGGACGCTCTATCTTGCGAGCAAAACGTTCTCCGATCTAGAGCGAAATCGGAACGACCGTTTCCCGGTGGTCGGTCATCGTCTTCCTCGAACTCGGGATGTTTCGGTTCCCAGGGCGGGTTTCCTCTGTCGAAAGTTCGCCGCTCAGAACGCGCACCGCTCCGAAATCGCAAGCATCTCTGGAGGTTGGTCGTCACGAGGTCCGATCCGTTGGAAAATTCGGCGGTAAATATCAGCCGGTTACGCTGCAAAGACGATACCGATGAGTCGGTGGGTCGAGGGACGCCATCGATCGATCCGCTCGCGATCTCGACGAGGCTCGATCCGACTCGCGGCGGATGTCGAATTCTGGGGCGCGCGCGCGCGCCCGCTCCGTGGAGTTTCTTCTGCCTCTTTTTCTCCTCCTTCTTCTCGTTGCGATCATGCCACGGGGCTCGTTCTACGCTCGTGACGCGAACCGCGCGTCTTCTTCGTCCTCGCGAGGAGGATTATCGATAGCTCGCTGGCACCGCCGCCGCTGCCGCCACCGCCACCGCCACCGCCACCGCCGTTACCGCCACCGTCACCGCGCGTTTCCTCCACCGTCTCTAGTCTCTCTTTCTTCGTATCTCGATCGCGAGAGCCGCGATACCCGCGAGACGAGGCGGATGTAAATGCTTCCGGACGTCTCGTCTCCTCGCCCGTGGTGTCCGACTCGTTTATCGTCCTGCAATCAGAAAACCGTGCTCGCGTCAGCGACCCTTTTTCACTCGTAAACTCGATGTACTCGATATCGCGCTCGAAAGCAAACAAGAGGAAAGAAAGTTTCGGGTTCTCGAATTCTTCTCCCGTTCCCCGTTTGTTCGCGACGTCGACGCAGCGGGTAAGCGGATCGTAAAACGAGGTGACGTTCGACGTCGCGGCGACGATCGTTCCAAAGAAAGGAGGGACGACGTCGCTTCCGGGGCGAGACTCGCGAACGACCTTCGAGATCCGAAACTCGGTTCTCGGCGAGCGAGGCAGCGAGAAACGCGCATGCAACGTCCGGTGGACGTTTCCACGCGGTCGAAGGCAATCGAGTTTCTTTTACGCTCCCTGCCGAACGAGTAATATTCTTACTTTATAGAAGTACCATCCACCGCGAAACCAAACGAGAGAGCTCCTTTTTCTTCTCCTTCTTCTTTTTCTTCTTCTTCGTTCACCTTTTTCTCCGCCGAATAATTTATTTTGTTTTTTCACGAAAGACCGTGTACTCGCAATTTTTCCGTCCGGTTAACCACGACCGGGAGAGTTCGCGATCGCGAACGAAACGAAGGACGCTGTTCTCGTCGAGCTCCTCGCGACCGGTTACGAGGCGATACAAACGACGACTCTCGCGGCCTATAAATTTGGCTAAAATTGGAAAACCGCGGAACGGAAGAGCGCGCGAGCGAACCTCTCCGAGCGATCGTCCTCGATTCGAGAGGTTCGTTCGGGCGGGCGCGTTTCTCGCTTTTGATTCGAGCGTTCGTTTGAACGCGCGTACGTACAGATTCAAAGAACACAAAGCCGTTTCTCGTTCCGGCTTTGCTCGATCTCTCGCGGAGTACGATAATTACGCGCGTTCGCGCGATTAAGAAACGTTTTCGGGGTACAAAGGCTACGGATCGCCTCGTTGCTCGCGTTCGAACGAACGACTAAACTCGAAACGAAACGAGGAAAGGTAGTTTTCCTCGACGTTTCGATTCGCGAGCCGGATAAAGTCTGTCGAGAATTCTCGGCCCGTATCAATTTCGCGCCCCCGCAACGGTTACTACGATATTCGGTGGAACACGGAACGGTAAATTCTCTGTTGGTTCGGTCGGTCGCAGCTCGGATTCGCGATCCCCTCGAAGAAACGAAGAGGGCGAACTTTCTCGATCCTCGAGAGTTTCCTCCGTCCGTTGCGTCCGCGAACTCGTCGCGTCGGTTCGTTCTACGGTTTATAGCCGGAGACGATCTAATATCAGTTCCACCGGCCCGTGAAATCGTTGCTCCGTTTTCGCGAGTACCGCTTTTCCGGTGAAACGGAAGGGAAACGATTCGTCGACTATGTAAACGCGAATCCTCGGTTCCGCGGGAAGCTAGGATCTGCGAGTACGTTGGTTCGTTTCGGTTCTTTTCTCGCGGTATCGCGAGGTCGAAGGCTTTTTCCGAAACGAACGAACGAACCAAACGAGACCACCCGACGCGAGAGTCTTCGAGGATCGTTCTACCCCCGAAAGTGGAGCCTGTTTCCTTCCTCTCGAGCAACAGATCCGGTAACCTCGCGATTCGTAATCACTCCCTACGGAGACGGTGGCCCGATCCAACTTCCTCGTACGGCTTCTTTGCCGGTAACGTTCGGCAGAGACGGAAAGGATCGTTTTCGAAGGTTTCCGAACGCGGTTCGCGAGACGGTCGCGGAACGAAACGATTTTTTATCCAATTAGGAGAGGACGGTTCGAAGAGCCCGCGGCGATGGGAACGATCGAGAAAGGATCAAGTCGGTAAGGGCCGTGCGCGTACGCGAGTCGGAATCGCATTAACGGTGCGGTGCGGTGCGGCGCGGTGCGAGGTTCGATCGTCGAACCCGTTCGAACTGGACGATCCGGCGCAGCGCGTCGAGTTCCCTCGTTAAGTACCTTCGAAAACAGAGTAGCCGACCGTCGAGACGGACGCGTGCTTGCGAAACACCGTTCTGGTTACCATGACACTAGGGTCAAGTACCGTGATTCGATCGAAGGTGCATTTTTCTTCGTAACGAGCGATAATTCGTTTACCGCGCACGAAGGGGTCATCCGAGCCGTATACGCGGCAGCACGCGCGCCGGTACCGACCGATCCGCTCGATCGAATCTCCGCCGTCCCCGCCTCTTCTTACCTCCCCCGGTCAACGAGACGATGACCGGTGACGAGCCTCGTCGCTACTACGAACCGAGCGACAATTGCCGCCGACGTCTGCGCGACGCGAACCTCCGCGAAACCTTCCAATTGAAATCGATTCGACTCGATCAGCGCCTATCGTCTCTGGCGCCGGATTTTTCGATTCGCGACGGCTCGCCGAAAACACCCGCGCTCGCTTTCGTCTCCGACTGCGACCACCTCGCGGATAGGAGTTCCCTGGAGACTCGGGAACGGTTGAAAAGTAACGCGATGCGCGGACTCGAACGCGCAATTACCACCGAAGCGTCCCGTTCCCTCCTTTGTCGAGTTCTCGAGGTTTCGTCGAGACGCGAACGAGTGGGACTCGATCGAAGAACGAATTTCGCTCGGATCGACGGTGATCGAAACGACCGACGCCGTAAATTACCGCCGATCTACCGTAAATTCGGAAAGGAATTTCCAGGTCTCGGAGAGGCGTCTACGCGTCCCTCCAGGTGCGTAGCTGGCCGCGTTGCGTGCACGAGTACGCAAATCGAGCGAGACGAGAAACGAGGAAGATGGATACATCGGGGTTCGGAGGTAGCGCGGGGCTCGAAGGAAGAAGACGGTCGAGTGCGGTGCGGTACGGTGCGGTGCGGTTCGGTGCGGTTCGGTGCGGTGCGGCGATCGGGTCGCGGAGGGTGGGAGAGAGCTGCGGGCTCGGGGGATGCACGGGCCACAGGCTTCATTCACCGCGCGGCTACGTTCTACTACGAAGTGTTTGTACTCGCGTTTGCCGCTCCGCCGGCGCCGACGCTCCGTCCCGCTCCCACCCGCTCTCACCCGCTCCCACCCGCTCGCTCGCCGCCTCGCCGCCTCGTGCACTTTTCGAATCGTTCGTCGCGCGATCGAAAGTCGAGTCGCGTCTCTCCGAAGCCGTCCTCCTTTTTCGACGGTTCCGAACGTAAAGAACGACGTTTCGGAACGCGACGAATCGAGGGACGCGCTCGAGAGACAATTTCCCGGTGTTCTCGCGGGAATTTGCTCCGAGTAGCTAACAAGAGGAGGAAAGTGGCATCGCTGATTGCACGCGTCTCTCTCCGTTTCGTCGATGGGTAACCGAGTGTCCGAAGAAGGGACTCGTTGGTCGTTGCGTCGAGCGCTCGGATCGAGAGCACGACGCGGTAACGAACGAACCGTACGCAGCTTCGGCGCACCGCTCTCGAGACGCGGTCTGCGTTCGCGCATTCCTGGCAGCTGCCGCCACCGCCTACCGACTCTTTCGTACCTCTCTCCGTGGTCCGCGTTCTATCTTCGAACGCGTCCTACGAGAAGGTTCGTTCTCGGCCGTTCATCGCCACGCTCGCCGAAACGGCGCGGACTCGGCTCTGCTCGCTTTCTCTCCACCGCGCGGATTTTTCGCTCCACATCGCGCTCGGTTCACGGTTCCGCGAGGGAACGCGAACTCGACCGCCGGAGAAATGCCCGTTGATCCGCTTCGGTTTCCCCCGTTGCTTCTTCTCGCGGGTCGAAGCCGAACGCGCCGCGCGAGGAAAGATATCTTCGCGATCGTCTCTCGTCGCGGATGGAACCGGAAACTCGGAGAAAAGTGTTCGCGGGCGCGAAAACGAGACCCGGACGAGGTCCTCTCGTTATCGTCGTTTCCGGGGGGAGGGTTCGGTCGTCGCGGTGCCGATGGTGCCGCGATTACCTCGGTCTTTTCTCGTTTCCTCTTTTGTACCGACTCGTTACGGCTCCGCTTGTTTCGAAAGCCAGAGTGCCGCGAGCGATAAAAGCCAACGTAACGAGATATAATGCCGGTCTTGAGTGGCGACAAACACGAGCAATGTCTCCTATCGTTGTACAAATAACATTACGCGCGGAACGAAGATACGCGTGGAAAGGGTGCGCGCGCGTCTTCTCCGTGAGAGCTCCCTTCGTCGCGTTCCTCGACGGCCGTGCGTCCAATTATCTCGTCGAACCCCAACTTCTTTCGCAACGCCCTTCGACGCGAGAACGGCCCGTATCGAATCGAGGAAACCGAGAGACCGAAATAACACCCACGCGTCGCCTCCTTCGACCGCCCTTTCGACGAACAAAGTTTCCTTCCTCTTGGAAAACACGTCGACTACGAACCGACCGAAACGAAAAAATCCATCGACCTTCGGTAGCCCGTCCAAGGATCGATACTACCCGCCATCGTGTTTCTCCACGGAAAACCGTAACGAGGTCGAGTGATTTTCGATACCGTGACGGGCCGCGGCGCTCGCGCTCGCGCTCGCGCTCCCGCGGCCGCAGCGTTTCGAAATTGCCAGCCGTTTCGCGGGCAAAACGATCCCACGTTGTCGATACGAGCATCCAGCGCGCGCGTCGACCGTAAACCGTGAAACGATCGCGTCCTCGCCGCACCGTGCCGCTCCGCGCCGCACCGCACCGCACCGTACCGCCCCGCACCGCCCCGTACCGCTCCCTCGTTCAATGAACCCCGGCCCTACGCGACCGAAAGTTTGATCGCGACGCGGCACTCGCGTGAGAACCACTGAAACCGTGCGAAGTCCCCGACTCGAGTTCGCTCGGTGGCGATCGCTCGGGTTCGTCGACTTTCGGCAGCCTCCGAGCCGACCGACAGCAGTGCTCCGTCGCGGGAAGAATTCGAACGTCGTTTCTCGGGCAGCGAGAGCGAGCGCGATTCTCCGCGGGCAACGACGTTGCCGGCGCCGACAGACGAATAAATTAATCGCGGTTTATTCGGTCGCCGAGCCGGCGACCGCGATGCAAATTCCAATTGGCCGAGTCTCTCCCTCTCTGTGCATCGCGCCTGCGCCGCGATCGTTTTTCGCGACAGCGAACCGGGCATAGAGGATCGCCCGATCGCGTTCGAGGCGATTCGCGATCCGGAACCGCGCTCGAAATTCGAATCAGTCGGAACGATCGGTTCGCGCGCGACGCGTCGAAATTCGCCAACGAACGGGTGGAACGGTTCGCGTTTTTACGGTAGAACGTCCCGTTTGGCGCCAACCACCGACCCTCGTACGATCATCGAAAATGAACGCGAGGCGAGGAATTTGCGAACAGCTCGCGCGAGCCGGATAAGAAACGACGTTGCGCGCGTAACGATCGAGAAATCGTCCAAGGACGAGGGAACCGACTCGGTTCTCGGTGGTTCGCGTTCGCCGTTGAGAGCCACTGCCGCGCAAGGGTGGTTGAGCGAACCAGGGCGTGGGTGGATTATGCGGGCGGTGGGCGAACACCGGGCGGGAGAAGCAAGGAAGTACGATACTACGCCGCAGTGTAAGGGGTGGTCGATCGATGTCGACCAAAACATTGCCACATGCCTAGCCAGCGCGGATGCTCTCCGCCGTGTTCCGTAACCCGAGCGTTCGCTCGGAATACGTTTTCTAAACGCGATTACCGTGTACGGCGTTCGCCCGGCGCTCTCTCACGCTTCCGCGGATCCGACTAAACGACCTTTCGAGGACAAAAAAAACAACCGCGCCGCTGGAACGCGTCATTTTTCCCACAATTGGAAACGTTTTCGTTCGAAGCGTCGTCCCGGGCGATATTTTCGGAACGTCGAACCACGAATGGGGCTCCGTTCGTCCTCGCGACAACGACCGGCCGCGATTTCGTTTCGCGGAGGCTCGAATCGTTTCAACGGGCAAATCTTTCGCCACATCGTTCGGCGATACTCTCGACCGCCGTGCAATTACTCGATACCGTAGCTCGGAGCGAAAATCCTCGCGACTACGCAGCTTCCTCGAAGGATTCCGCAAATTCGACGCCGCCCCCGGCGGCTTGCACCGAGATCGCGAAAAGAATTCCCCCTTTCGAAATTCGACCGAACGAACGTCGACGAGTCGACGACGGAAAATCTGCGTTCGCGCGTTTCCGGTCGTCTTCGATCCCTCGCTCGCCGATACGATACGGAGCGGTTCGGTTTGAACGGACGCGACGAAGATCGCGCGCAAACGAAACGAGTCGAGAAACGTTCGCTTCCCTTTCGAAGCTACTCTGTGCTTTCGCGCGATACAACATACTCAAACGGAGCACCGTCGCGCCCGATCCAACTTCTCCGTTCGAGAAAGCGATTGAACGCGGCGCACCGACGCGCTTCCTATGGTCGTCGCGTTCCCGCGGTTAGAGCGCGCTCGCGCATTTTACTCGGTAAGTGCGTCTTTAGCTCGTATTCGGGTTGTTTCTGAACGCGTCGAGTCGCGGTTGGACCCGAGTGGACTTATTTTCGGAGCGATCGCGTCGCGAGCCATTGCCCGTTCTCAACGAGCGAAGCGCTCGAAATTACCGCTAAAGAATCGCGCGCGGTGGTTCATCGGTGGTTTTCGAGAATCGGATCGAACAACGCGCATTACGAAAACGCCGCTCGCACGGCCAGCCGCGACCAACGCCGAGAGCCAGAGACAATTTTCCAACCGAAAATTGTTCGCTCGAAGCCGAGTCGCGGCGAAGGATTTCGAAATACGACAAACGCGATTTCGGTGTTCGTACGAATTTTTTTCTCGTTTTCGAGTATCGAAAATCGACCTCGTTTGGATCGGGATTCGTGAAATCAACGAATCCAGCGAAACACGAAAAAGCGATTTGGGAAAAAAAATAGGAGAAATTCCACGGACCTTCGAGGATCGAGCGCTAATCGCGGCGACCGATCGACGGGAAACGAAACCGGGTCTTCGCGCGAACGAACCTTTCCATTAAAATTCTGCAGCGACGCGGGGCGTCTGGTTCTCGACGACGTCGTCGTCGCGGCCGTGGTCGTCGAGAAGACCGATACGACGGACCTTCGAATCGCTCGAAACGAAAAGAGGCATCGCGATCGATCGAAACTGCGATTACTCATCGGTTACTACGAGTTCGCGTAGCCTTTGCGGAGCGCCGCGAACTATATTCGTCCCGAACAATCGACGCGACCTCCGATGAGGAGAAACGACGACACGATGCATTCGGTTAATTACGCAATCGTGGCGTCTACATTTTTCCTGGAAAAGAAACGTAGAGGGGGGCGAAGAGCGAACGAAGAGTGGCAAGTCGGAGTCAGGGGGAAAGAGGGAGAGGCAGAGGAGGTGGAGGCAGCGGAGGCGGAGGAGGAAGAGAAGGAGGGCAAACGATGCAGTCGGTGGTATCGATGGGTATCGTCGACGTCGACGGAAAAAGCGGAGGTCGAAGAGGACGGGTTAATATCCAATTATCCGGAAGCTGAGTCACGTCGCGGAGCGCGTGGATCGCGAGACGAAACGTACCGGATCACCGATTCGAGCCCGAGTCTCCGAGTACGAAGCGATTCCGTGCCGCGCGTGCATTGACCCCCTTCGCCCTCTCGCCCTCTCGCCCTTGCTCGCCGACGACGACATTCTTCTCCCGATCCGGCGACTCGATCGCGGTTCCCCGTACCATCGTCAACCCTCGAGGCGAGCTCGTGCCTTTCGAGCCGGGCTTTCTCTCCCTCGCGAGAGAACCGCGCCGCCCACGTTTCTCCGCGAACGCAGAATCGTCCGCTCTCCAGGGTTGCGAAACAGCGACGGTGGCGGTATCGGATAGCGATCCGTTGCAACCGAACGCCGAGTATTGCACGGTCGGTGGAGGAGAGACGGGGAGCAACCGAAACGGTGCACGGAGCTTCGTAACCCCGTTTCGTGTCCCGATCGGTTACCGCCGCGAAATCCCCCGAACGGTCCTTTCGAACGAGGAGAACACGAACTTTTCGAATCTCTCGCGAATACGTACGTACGCGCGAAGACGACCGGGCGAGGCTGGCCGACTGGCTGGCTGGCTGGCTGGCAGGCTGGCTGACTGGCTGGTTAGCTGGCTGGCTGACTGGCTGGCCGGAAACGCGAGAGGTCGGTGTCCCGATATCCGTGGTGCGACGCGTCGGGCGTCCTCGTGGCGCTCGCTGGACGTAAACCGAAAGGACGCGCACCCGAGGTTCGCGTCTTCTGTCGCGCGAACGCGTGCACCGTGCGCGCACGCGACCCACACGCGCGCGCGCCCGCGCGCACGCACGCCCGCCCGTCCGCACGCACGCACGCACGCACGCACGCAAGTACGCACGCACGTACGCACGCACGCACGTACGCACGCACGCACCCACGCACGCACCACCCGAAACGCGATCGACGACGGTCCAATGAACGGAGAAAGAACGCGCGCACCGAGAACCAGAAACGGAAAGGAAACCAGCACGCGCCGCCGCCTTTTCCTACCAGCGAACTGTGCTCGCGAACGCCGATCGTGCCGAGGGTTGAATGCGAACCAGCGGAGGGGTAAGAAAGTGCGCAGTAAGGAAAGGATGGGCCCCGCCCCTCCGATACCCCACCGACACCCGGCTCCATCCCCACCGTACGGCCGCACGCCCGCACGCCCGCACGCCCGCACGCCCGCCCGCACACTCGACCGCCGACACGACTACGCTCACCTATATCGCCGTCACCGTCGCGATACGAGCGGTCTTGCGCTACCATCTGGAACCTCACCCCCGCAACTCGCACCACCCTCCCTACTTTTATCGCCCGTAGGTGTTCTTACGTCCGGTCGCTTCCTCGTTTCGCGCGGTTCGAACGCAAAGTTCACGGGCGATCCCTCGAGATCCGAGAACGCGGGAACGGGTTTCGCTTCGACCTTTGGTATTCTCGCTCGAGCCCGGATCGCGAATCTTCCGCTTCCGACGACCATCCGCGCCGACGATCCTCCTTCGCGTTGGATTCTCACCGCGCGTCCTCCTTTCTCCCGAGACGCGTTTCTAGACCGACCGGTACAATTTTTAACCCCGCGCGACTGGACCGCCGACCGTGCGCGATCGAAGAAAGTTGCCTCGCGAGCGAGCGAGCGACCGAGCGACGGGACGCGTTTCAACAGGTTGCTTCGTTCGCGAGATCGAACCTTGTCGTTTAGAAGGGAGAAAAATATCCGCGTTCCTACCACCTGCACCGTCTTCTTCTCCGGCGAAATAATACCACGGCGGAGTTCCTGGTTCGTCGCGACCTGGAATTCCAGGGCCGCGCGCGCGAGAGACCGCGAGAGAGCGCGAGAGAGCGCGCAACAGTCCGGTGGACCGTGGGAAAACCGAGACCCTCCGCGACGCTCTTTCGGAAACGATCGACCGCGATTCGATCTTACGGCCACCGATACCCGAACGAACGATTCGATGGATCGATCGATCTCGTTACGCGCGGTTTACGCGATCGAAAGGTAACGGTATCGAGGACAATGGGAATCCGTCGTTACGTGGTCGCGCGTTCCTTCGAAACAGCGATCGCTCGGACCGCGAGCCTCGAGATACGCCAGCTTCCGTCGGTGGATGCGAAACGACAGAAGTCACGCCATCCAACGGCGAGCCCGAAAACTGCGCGACGTGGTCCGTTCCACGGTGATAAGCTACCGTTTCGCGGTGAACTTTTCCCCTTTGCGATATTCTCTCGCGGCCTCGAACCGGCGCCGATCGCGTTTCCCCTCGGCACGCGATCGTACGCGATTTCCGCCCTTGCCGCGAATTCATCGGGTACGGGTACCCGGGTCGAAAGGGCACCGCGAACTTCGCGGAACGAGCGGTCGAACGAAACGCTGGCTAAGGATAACGAGAATCGACGAAAAAGGAGACGAGACGGAAGGAACCGAAGGAGACCAAAAGGGAACGACCGATCGACTCCGAAGAGGGAGACGAACGCGGGCAAACTTGCTCGCACCGAGAACCGGCAACGGGACCAAACGGAACGAGGAGATTCTAGGGGCTGGAGAGGGGCAGCGAGAAAGATTCAAATATGGCGCGAGGTAGCGATGGAATGTGGTTGTTCTATACCCTAGCGAGACGTTTCGTTTTGCTCGGTTTGGCCATGCTCGTTGGACCATCGTCGGTACGGTTTTTTCCCTTCCTCCCTCTTTCTTCGCTTTGTTCTTCGTTCCGCTTCTCTCTCACCAGCGTCACCGGCACCGCGACCAGCATCGCCACCGCCGCCACTGTCGTCGTCATCGTCGTCGTCACCGTCAACGTCATCGTAACTCCCTCCCACTCTTTCTCTCGGATGCTCCGTTTCTTTCGACGAGTCCGTTTCTCGAGCAAAGCACGGTCTCTCGTAACGAGGTTTCTCCGCGCGTCTCTCTTTCCGTCTCGTTTTCGTTCGAGCCGCGAAAGGGAGTAGGCAGGTTCCCGCCGGTTCCGTGTTTCTCGATGTCGCCGAGACACGATTCGACGGGATCCACCTTCGTTGTTCCCTGGTCGAACGAACCACCGTATCCGAGAGTGGAATTTCCCCGCGGAAAGAACGCCGTTTCGTTCGTTCGGATCCCGGGAGTCCGCGTTCGCGAGCGCGTGACGCATCGAGAGCGGCGGTAGGCTCGGACAAGGTGTTATCCGCGTCCGTCGTCTATTATTGCGCAGTAGAGTGCGCTCGAGTTGACGCGAGTCCACTCGATTTGGCCGAACCAACGACGCACTAGGCGGGGTGAAATAGAAACGCTAGACTCGCGCTCGCTTCGAAAGGCAGCCAGGCTCTCGCACGCGCAGCTTGCGTACGCGTACGCGCACCCGAGTATCCGGCTTTTCTAGCAGTGCTCGCGCCGCGTCGTGCCGCACCGCGCCACGCCGCGCCACGCCGCCAGACCGAACGAGAAGCCTCTTCGTTTCGCCTACGCAACGCTTCGAGTCTGGATAGAAATCTAGATCGCCCATAGAAAACATCGCTCGCTCCACATTCCGTCGCGCATGCCTGTTTCTTTTTTTATCCGTTTCCAGCACCGATTCGACCGGACCGGACCGGACCGGACCCTACCGCATCGCATCGCATCGCATCGCATCGCATCGCATCGCTTCCTTTGATCGCTCCGTCTTTTTTTTCTCTTCCTGCTTTTTCTTCGACGACCGTGACTTTGACCGTCCGTATCGGCCACTTTCGGTTATCGATTACCGATATCTCGCGTGGTTGATGTTTTTCGCGTTCCACGGAGAAAAAGAGTTGCGAAAGCAGCAAGGAGGATGCGGGCGCGGGCGCGGACCCACCGTGACGCGATGAGATTTCCATAGCATCGGTGTCAAGGCGCGCGAAAAAGACTCCTCGAGATCCGTGTCGAGTAGAAGCGAATCGATTTCCAAACGTCTTTGGCCTCTGGCAGCGATCCTCTCCTCGTCGCCCGAGTAACGATAATTGGAACGTTTCGGTATCGATTGCGAGGACCGATCCGCGTTCTCTTTACTCTCCGAGGATGCTGCGCGGATTCTCGAGGAACGACGCGTTCACCCATTCCCCCCTCGCCCTCCCAACCCCCTCGAGCTCACAGCCAGACGCAAAGTCGAGACCGCGTATCGTTCGCTCCGTGCGTCTAGCCGGGTGATAATCTGGGACACGATCAACGGTGGCTCGTTTCGTCTCGCGCAACACCGAGGTGCGATACGAAACACCGCGGAGCCGTGCTTACCCTCTCCGAAACAATTTCAGGCCCGAGTCTCCGCGTATTAGGTTGCCGGACGCGACGCGCTTTTTTCGAATCAAAATTCTTCGAACGCGCGCAACAATCGTACGTGCGATGCTTCCACGGACTCCTCGTTTTGCGAAAGAAACGACGATTCGAAATATTCCGAAGAAACCTTCGTACCGCGTGTCGAAAACGTTCGCTCGCGCGCGAAAACACGGACCGATAGATTTTCCCGAGCGTGGATTCCCGCGCGTTGCGCGTCCCTGGTCTCCGCGTTTACGCGAACCTAATTTCGTTTCGACGAACGCGGCACGCTCGACGAATCGATCGTCGCACGAGGGCCGATTTTTTCTTCCCTGGCTACGAAACGTACTCTTTCCTCGTTCGAAAGGTTCGATCGAGGTTCGAGGATCGCGTACGAATCCGTGCGCGGCGATGTCGCCGAATTCCGACGATTATCTTTTCTCGGGATGTGCGTCACGAACGACGCTCGACTCGCCGAAAAGACGCTCGGCTCCGATAAAATCTAGCCAGAGGTCGGCCGATCGCGTTACGTTCGACACGCGCGAGTACGTTTCTCTCGCGTTCTTTTACGTCGCTTCGCCGCTAAACCGAAGACCGTGCTCTTATTCCTCGCGCGTTTCTTTCGAGCCGGGCGCCGCCGATACGCGTTTTCCGTACTGGTTTGCAAACATTTTTCGCGTCTGGTTCGCAGCGGTAGGGGGCTCGGTGAACACCGTTTTAGTTCGGGCGCATTTTGGTCGGAAAGTCGATAACGACGTTCGACGGCCTAGATATTCCGTGCGTCGGCCATTCGGCGAGGAATAATCGAACGGTCGCGTAGTTTGCGAGTCGGCGGTGAAAAAAGGAGGAATACGCAGGGGACGATGCCCCGCGCTCGAATTTCTCTCGATTCGTCGCCCTTCAAAAATCCGGCACACAGCGGTACGCGGTGCTCGCGCGGCCGACACACAACCGCGTATATGTGCCAAGGCTGAACACGCGAGCGCGTACATGCGCACGCTCGCTAGCGTCGAGGCCCCGTTCGCGCGTAAACAGAGAACCGTCCTCGTCGTCGTCGTCGTCGTCGTCGTCGTCGGCGTCGTGGATGAAACGTCACAGGAAAAAGGCAAAGACCGCCGTACGATCTCCGAACGATCGTCCGTCCGCGTAACCCGATGGACGCGCGCGCGGCTTTCCCCTTCTCGAGCAGCTTCGTTTGGAAAATTCGAGCGAAAAAACCGTTCGGAGGAACGAAATAGGTCGAGACCGGGAGCTTTCGGGACCGATTGATCGAGAGGCTTTTGCCGCGGGAGCTCGAAAGAGAATCGGACGTTCTCGATTCGAAGGAAAACGGGCCGAGTGTGTTCGTACGGAAACGGATTATTCGTAACGAGATGAATCGGACGCGTCGATTGTTGCTTGCTTCTCCGAGAGAAGCTTTGCGCGCATCTGGGACCGGCGATCGCGGAGACTCGTAAATAACACCGATCCGAGAAAATTCGGGACCCGTTCTCGGAACGAACGAACCCAGGACGAAGCTCGTTCTTTTTTTCGCCGTTCGTTCGAGTCGCGTTCGAGTCACCTTTTCCCTCGATTCGTTGAAAATTCTACGCGCGTTTCTTCGTCCGACGCGGCGCATCGTCCAACGTCGATGCAACGCGAGAAAAAAAGGGCAATTCGAAAGATGGACGCGCGTACCGTGCGCGAGAGGAACCTGGATGCCCCGTTCGGGTACGCGCGTCGTGTCGGACCGTGCGAACGGTTTTGGGACAACGCGAGTACACGCACGGAATGCACGGTCTCTTCCCATCGCGCAAGGGTATACCCACACACGCGCTCGAATGAAATATAGTTCGTGGAAAAGGTACAGCCACCACCGCGTACACATAGCCACAGTTTGCATACTTAAAGTGGTCGAGCAACGGCTTCCCTTCTCCTCCTCTACCTGTTCTTCTTCCCCACCCTTTGTTTCGCTCCCCACCCGATCGCAGTGTCCCCCTTTCTTGCACCCCGCGGCCCGCAACTCCGATTCAGGGTCCTCCCAATTTTCGAAGAGGCGCTCGTCCGCCGCAATATCGCGACGTTTCGTTCCGTTCGAGTTTCCCGATCCAGTCGATAAACCGAACGCGATATTTTCTGTCTCGTTCAAGAAATTACGACGGTACTCGAAACGAGAGCGTCTACGCGTAACCGACAAACTCCTCGGTTCGCCCGGTAACCCGTCGTTGAAAAGCGTTCGAATCGACCGCGACGATAATACTCGAAACGTTCTCGATTAATAAACACGGTGTTTCGATGATGTATCGAACCAACGCGCGAGAACGACATTCCGTACAAACCGACCGGGTGCGCGTCGATAAAAATGCGGATAAACGTCGACCGGTTTTGTCCGATCGGTGACTAGTTGACGTTTCGTGTTCCACAAATTGCCGATCGGTACGACAATAATAGATACATCGGACCGTAACGAAGACGAAGTCGCCGACGCTCGGCTCGGTTAATCGACAACGATCGACGCGCCCCGTGAAAATCGAATCGAACGATCGATTTACGCGTGTATCGCGCGGGACGTTTTTCGCTTCTCGGGTCTTCGACGACGAAACGGTCGTGCGCTCGTCGACGGACGGACGGACGGACGGACGGACGATCGAAAAGAAAACTACGAAACAGAAATCTCCAGGAAGATCGTCGAGAAATTGAAGCACAGCGCGGGCCGCCGGTGGGAACGCGAGTTACGATGGGCCGATGCAAACCGACCGGTCGACGGCTTTCTCGCCGCGTTCGCTCCCGCGATTCGATCCACTGACAAAGCGAACGAACACCGCTCGCTTACCCGGCGATCGTTACGATCGAGGATACGGCACAAAGGGTTACGACGCGCCGATGGAAATCTACGGATATCGAGACGCGCGACGATTCGTTTACCGGCCGATAATTTTATGCCAATTACGCGCGCCGAGTCCTTCGAACCCGGCGCTCTTAACGGAGTCCAATTAACTCCGTTAAATAGCGTCGAATAAGAATAATACGAGGACCGATGTTAGATTTCGATAACGTTTCGACGAATTTACTCGCGGTCGGTCCGCTCGGTAAGCTCGATCGTATCGTAGGCGAAAGCCTAAAATTCGACGATAACGTTCGCGCGTCGTCGTTAACCTTTATCGGACCGACCGCGACCTGTACGCGCCGAGCGCCGAATGCTTAATTACCTACCGTGCGTTACTATCGAAAGCTAAGGAGGGGGACGGGAGAGGAGGAGGTCGGCTCGGTCGAACCTCGAATATTTTCGCTTCGATTCACGCGCGATATCGATAGCCGAATTTAAACGTCCGAAATTAAATTTCCATCGCGCGCTACCGAGACCTGGATTTAAACGTCGCGCGTCAAAGGTTACCGTGAAAATTTCATTCGATGCCTTTTGCCAGCGAAACGACGACTCTGCGATCGCCTTTTACGCAGCGCGTTCGAAACGAATTACGCTACGAGATAAAATAAAACCCCGAACGCGTTCATCGGCGGCCATATTTCTTAGCACTTTTTCTTTCTTTTCGAGTCCCGTCGGCCGATCGAGTCGCACCGATCGAACGATAACTACGATTACGAAACTTTTTTCTTATCGGGAAGGAAGCGAACGAGATCGACCGAGTAAAATCGCTCGCGACGTTTCCGATCCACCGGCCGATTATTCCCGCTTATCGAACGAATCGCTTAATAATCCGTCCAAGATATCGATGATTTAACCCGGCGCTAATCGTCCACGCGTCCGACGCTCGAACGGGTAACCGGATATTTATTCGAGCCGAACGGCGTTACACGGTACATACGTACATACGTACATACGTGTGTACGTATACGTCGTCGAGCGTTCACGAGGGAAACATTGTCGCATCGCTATCGATTATGGGAACCTTTTGGCGAGCCGGAAGCGCGAACGTCGTCGACGGTAGCCACGGTTGGAACATCGCTACGATCTAAGTCGACTCTAAATCCGTCGATGATTTCAGCGGAGGAAGCGAGGCGTAGCCAACCGTGGTTACCCTTTCTCGTCCCTTTCTAAAGCGGTAACAAAATTTCGAGAGGCAATTCGAACGCGATCGGACAAATGCAAACTCGCGTCTCGAGCCGAGAATTTAGCACAGGATGCAGGTGCCGTACTCGTTTACTCGATTACCACGAACGGGAGAACCGCCCGTGTTTACAACGTAAGACGACGATAACGAGAAGACCGATACAAGCAGGCCGCTTAACGGGAACAAAAAGGGCGAAAATATACTCGGAGCGGGTACACCTTTTTACGAATTCGAAGAGTCGATTTTTCAATGCTCCATTTTCGCGTCGAACCTCCGTGGAAACTCGAATCGTGCGAACGATGCAGCCATCGCAACGCACACGTATGCTCACGGAATTGAATCATTGGCCGTATTCGCTTCTGTGCGAGTTCTCGAATCGATTCGTCGAATCGGTTCTACTCGAACGAATCGTCGAAAAAAGTTTTGCTTTTCACGGTGACATCGCGCAAGATACGTATCTCGGAAACGCGTAATCTAGCTGGCGAGACTAGATTCGTTGAACGCGCGTGGAAGTCGATCGGGAAAACGTCACTGCGCGGTGCGGTGCGGCGTGGCGTGTCGTGGCGTGGCGTGGCGTCGCGTCGCGACGTCCGATCGACGGGACGAGAGTATTACCGAAAGCGTCTCGTCTCCGCGACTTAGCTCGGCTCGCGTCTGACGTCACGCGCTTTCGCAGTGACGAGAAGAGAAGCTTCGAATCGTCGTCCGCGTCGGCGGTGATAAGCGCGAACCGTATTTTCTCCTACGCAACGATGAACAAAAGACCTACGAGAGAGTACAGTGTGTCCTTGATCGTGACTAAACTTCGATATCGAGCGAGCGCTCCGTGTTTAGGTGTTTACTTGCGGAAACTCGGCTCCGACATTTCGAACACCCTGTACAGAGCGGTACTACCGCTTCGGCATTAACCGGCACGAATGGCAGAGCTAAACTCCTCGCGTTCGAATGTCGCTCCGACGACCATTTTTCTCGTTCCGTTTGAAATTGTTCGTAACGCGATCCGCCCGATTGATTTACGAAGCGACGAGAAAAGGGTTTTTCAAGGTTTCGCAGAGGGTCGAATATCGAAGTGGCAACGATCGTCCCTGGCATCCGTGGTTCGGAATGTAACGCGTTAATCGCGCAACAAGGGGAATGTCTCGCGGCGATACGCGACACGCAACGGAGGAGCCTGCCTATTCGATTACAATAACCCGGTACGCCCAAGGCCGTCCGGATGTAAACATCGTCTTCGCCTTTATCGTATTTGGCAACCAGTGCTCTCTATTTCCGTAGTTTTTTCGCGGAATCCTCTACGACGGTGGCCGTCGTCGAGCGTAAATTGTGTCTCGAATCGGTCGACAATGCGATAATGGAGCCCGATTTGCGCGGATAATCCCCGTGTCGGGAGCTTTCGGAGGGTAGGTTTCTTCCACGATTTGCGAGACAACGATCCCCCGGTTGTCTTTGAATCGCTCGGAGGGCACGGTCACCCCGTTGTTCGCGAGTCGAAAGAGCACGTTTCTTACCGAAGGATCCGAGAATCGGACCGGCGAACGAAAGGACACGCGAAAACGAGGTAAACACGCTTAACGGGTAATCGGTGGTAGCCGAAGCGACTCGAAAAATTCTATAGCGAGTTATTCGCGCGTTCGTCGGCGAAGGGAGCGCGTCGGTAACTATTTCGCCAAGTTTCGTGGAAGCTTCCGAGCGGGTGGACGGAGCCGCTCTCGAGCGGTAAACAAGGAGGCGAGAGTGGCGACGAAACGAGGTTGGCCGAGCAGTCGCGAGGTCAGTGACTAAAGAGAGAAATATCGTGGAATGCGATATAGCTGTGCCGCTCTGCCTATTGACGTTCCGAGGTCCTTTTACCGAGAGGAGACCCCGACGATCGACCGTTCGTAACCTCAAACGCCAACGAACACCTCCGTTTTTATCTGTTCACAGCGCGTACCGGACCGATCGCTTCCAATCCTCCTAGGTAAACGATCTCGTCGAATTCGAGTCGTAATTTAATCGACGAGCAACCACGCGAAAACCGAACGAAGCGTTCTCTTGCTCGATAACGTTGCGCAAAGAGGGGGCCGTTGTTTTTTTTTAACGCTCCCGCGTACGATTAATTGCGAACGATTTCGCGTTGGGTAATTCCGCGGTTCGAATATCGATTTATTCGAAACAACGGCAATTTCGTACACGTACCGTAGCGAATCACGTTTGCGCGGTAATAGGACATACGCGACGACACGAATCTCCACGTGGGGACTACGTACATATAACCGAGAGTCGAACAAACGTAAACGTTCGCGTTACGTTCGCACCGCGCGACTGCGATACTCGCCTCGGATTATCGATCGATTTCTTCGCTCTTTCGTTATTTCGGATGCATCCGTTATCTTCGAAATTATTCCACGAAACGGAACGATTACGTTTTAGAAACGTTTGCGACTTTGAAACAAAATATGTAACACGTTGCGTGAAATAATACTTGGGAAACTTTCTATCTCGACACGTAATACGTATCGTTGTTACCAGCAACCAGCGGTCGCTACGCGAGAGAAAGAGCGCGTAAACTCGAGATAAACGTTGTCCGACGAAACTTTTGCATCTATCGGTTCTTGTTTATCCGACGCGAATCTTGTCACGGAACTACGTTGCGGTAAATTTCGATAAAGTTTTAACGAAAAAACGATCGATCAGTTCCGAATCGAAAGCGAAGGAAATCTGGAACTTGGAAAATTCGAAACTTCGAGCCAAGATCTTTCGAACGATACCCAACTTGTTCAGTTTATGTCACGTGCTCCTCGGAGCACCGTAATTTCTTTATTCTCTCGAACGTACGTAAGTACGACGACGGAGGAGCGGATATACGACCGTCGAAAGCGGATAGGAAAAATGATGACGTTACGCGAAACGTACTTGAACAATTACACGCGAACGGTTGCGTCTCACCGTTTATTTCTATTAGCGCGCAACGAGACTTTCTCAGCGGCGTTCGTGTGTCAAAGAGCGTTATTTCGAAAGCGGATAGGTCTGTACTACGTGGCTGGCGAAGAGGAACACGCACCACCACGACCGACTGACAGCACGCGATCAATGAGAATTGAAAGACGTTCGAAAAGCGGACGCCCAATTCGTCGGTCATTCTGGCGCGCATTCCCGAACGCCGCGAGAGAGCAACAGCGAGCGGAGACGGAACAAGAATTCGATCGCGAGGGAGAGCTATCGAGGGCACCCGCTTCCCGATTTCGCGATTTGTCGGTTGTATCGCGGGGGCCGCGACGCTCGCGCTCCTAAAATACGTCGTCGCGCGACGAGGACTCGATAGAGTCGGGACGCGCGCGCAAGAGTGCGTCTCGAAGGAAATTCCAAGAGATCGACCTACCGAATCAGCGTGGAGGAAGAATCCCCCGGATGCTCCCGGCGAAACGTCGATCGATAACGCTGAAAATCGGCCAACACTTCGTCAACAATAACAACGACGACGACGACGCGACAACAACAGCAACGGCAACAGCAGCAACAGCAGCAACAGCAGCAACAGCAGCAGCAGCAGCAGCACGCACGCAACACTTGTTCCGCGTATATAAACACCCGTAACGCAGTAGTCGCGACACACGTATGTAACACATATATACATGCACAGAAAGACGGGGCAGGCAAACAGACGGAGAACGCACGAGGTGGTCCGCGGTAGTCGAGTTACACCAGAGCTCGATGAACTTCTCGTCGTTCCGACCGCACTGAATATTCCACGACACGTCGACGTCGCGCCGTCACGAATGCACGCGCGGTCTAAACTAAACTATCCAAGCCCGTGTACGGTGCGCTTCACTCCGAGCGGACTGTATCGCGTTCGTTCGGATGAAAAATCACGATCAGTCCGGGACGCAGATTCCCCGCACGAGTCGCGCACAACTTGTTTACTAGAACGCGCACCACGCCATGCCCCGTGAACGTGCGTCCGCCTCCGTGCTCCCCTCGTCGCGCCGCAAGCAAAACAAGACTCTGCGCAGTAGCCTTGCGCGCACCTTCCGGACCATGTTCGCACGAGCCGATGTATGCGCCGTTTGTCGTTGCCTCGTGCTCCACCAAGGCGCCTTCGTCCCCGTACACTCCCCCCCCCCTCTTCTCACTCACACATGCACCCTCTCTCTCTCTCTCTCTTTCGCGCGCTCGCGATCGCACTCGCACACGCGCGCGCGCGCGCGCGCGCGTTCCCTCTCGCTAGCCCCGTGATCTCCCCCTTACGGTGCGTATCTCTTTCTCCCTCTCGATGCTTTTTCTCTGCGTCCCTCTGCCTTGCTTTCTGCGACTGGCTCGCTCGGAGGTTGCGTTCCCCTCTCTTTTCCCGAGCCTCGCTCGGTGCCTCTATCGTTTCGGTCCACACGATAGCCGAGCTATATCGTCCGATGAGGCATAACGGTCGCGCAGAATTCAACGGATCTTGTCTTACGCCTTCTACGACGCAACCACGGTCCGCCACGTAACGCGTAAATCGAGCAGGTCATCGTACCTTTGCGCCGCCACCGCACCGATCCGTTTCTTCGGAAAATTCCGTGGGTCGTACCGCGGCCGTGCAGCGACATCTGCGAGCGAGCGATACGAAGCTTCGAACGCGTCGGTAAGGACGATTTCTCGAGTATCTTGCGACGAGGGTGCCGCAACCGCCGCGCCGCCTCGAATTTCAATTCGATTCGAGACGCGACGATGAAATTTATAATCGATCGTTCGTTGCCTCGATATGCGACTACCGAGATGTTTTTTTTTTGGAAAAGTTTTATTCGGCGTTACATTTCTCTCTTACAACTTGTACGAAACAGTGGACGAAAGTGAAAACGAATCGTCGAATCGATCGGTGATCGCGCGAACGGGTTTCGCGACAACGAAAGAGAATCGTTGAGAATGCGATTCCTCGGTCGTGAACGTTTCTTCAAGTCGAGCACCGTGATACGGAGAAAAGCGTGACGATACCCAGAGACATGGAAACTAAGCAAACGAGCGACAAAGTGTCTCTGTTGTACTTCGGGCAAAGTTCCGATTGCGTGCACCTCCTGAAACGAAAGCAAAGCGAAACGAGACATTACCGGTACGGTCGTCCTCCATCGAAACTTAGGTAGCGTCTGTTTTCTCACCATTTTTCGATAAAGATAACGACCAATCCTGTGACAACCTTATCGAGGAAAGTCACTATAGAGTAAACGACGGCGCTACGTTCCGTACGCGGACCAATTATTTCCGCGGTGACGCTCAACGCTGTGACCATCGTGATCGAGCTTCCGGCTCCGATTAAAACGGCGACAACGTAAATCACCGTCGGGCTGTTTCCACCGAATTCCGTGATCACCGCGGAGAGTATGCCGATAAGCGTGCCCAACAAGTAACACACCTAAAAAGCAACGAAACACCGTTTCTCCGCAAGGACCGTTTCTTTCGCGTGGAACGTACCTTGGTGCCGCAACATTTATTCAAGTACTTTAACGTTAAAGCCGCGACGAAGGAAGACACGTACGAGACCAATGGAACGGTCGCCAGAGCCTCCTTTCCATCGATGTCCGTTTCTTCTATGTACAACGGTAAATAAACCGTGGCCAGTGTGATGAACAACCTACTGGCCACGTACAGCATAGCTACCCTCAACAAAATCGCCGTCCCGACCCAAGAGCTTCGATCGTTTTGAGAACTATCGATCGATCGTCTGGCTTCTTCGATGTTCCTTTTGCGCGAAGCAACGTTTTCCAACAGATGCCCTTTCAAGAAAACGTGGAAAAGTACGGTGGCCACCACCCCGATCAGCGTCAGCGTCAACGCGATGTTCTGAAAGGGAAAAACGTTCGTCTCGTCGAGTTCGTTGGGAGTGTTCGCGGAATCGAGTTGCTTACCCTAAATTTCAGGCTGTCTTTCTGAGCCAGTCGGACCACGGCTTCCTCGTTCGTCGGTAAAACTATCCACGTGACGACGTAGACCATCACCGCCGCTCCCACTTGGGCCGAGTATCTGTTTCGAGACAGACCGAGATCGTCATCGAGGAGAATCGAAAAGCGACGCGGCGATTATTTTACCGTATGGCGGTCAAGTCCGTTCGTGCCGACGATGAATCGGTCAGCGCTGGGATCATGGACAAATGAGAGATTTGCACCGCCGCCCAGCCGGTCTGAAACATCGCGATGCTGACCACGTAGACGAACACGACGTCGGTGTTCGAAGGTTCGACGAAACCGCCGAAGATCACCGGGAACGTCACCGTCACCAGAACGGAGCCGATAACGTGCCAGACTTTCTTCTTCCAGTAACGATCGACCAGCATCCCGAAAATCGGTGTCACGAAGGCGTCCACGATTTGTCCTTGAAAGCATTGAACGAAACGCGTTTAGAATTTACCGTTCTCGATGCTCGAACGCCGCTCGATTTACCTAGGAGCAAGAGACCACCGGCGGCGATCGGTTCCAACGAGGCGACTCTCTGGAAATAAATGAGAGTGTAGGAGAACCACATGGCGGCCGCGAGGTCGTTGAAAATGTGTCCCAACGCGTACGCGAACTTGGTCGAGGCGGACAGTTGCTTATCCAACAGCGGCATCCGTTCTCCATCGTTTTCCATTTTCGCGAGAAATCGATCGATCGGTTCGACGATACTCGAAGCAGCCTTTCGTGTTCGCGTTTCAGCCGAGTCCGTTCTGGACGCGCGAGGGAGTCCTCATCTTCGAGATTTCTTCGTTCCGCAAGGTCGATCGCGATTCTATCGAGTAAAATCAATCGACGAAACGTCAGAGTTACTTACGTGGTCGCGACTGACCGCGTATCTCGCGAACGAATCTTTCTCACGAGCCGAAGCGCGTCACGCGACTTCGCGGAATCGCAATTATACGATGCGTTGCGCGATCGACGTCCGGTTTGCGAAACTCGAGAAATATATTCGAAAATATCGCTTTAAACAGACAAGCGCGAGCTAGCGAAACACCGTACGTGAAACTTTCGATCGAACGGGGAAGAAAGACACGAGTCTACTTTTTCTATCTTCGTGTACATTTTCCTTCTTATATTGTTCTCCTTCTCCTTCTTCGATGGAACTTTGTTCAATTTTCCGCCGACTCGAAACGCGACACGGAATTTATATTCGCGTTCCGCGTAGCCTACGTGCACAAAATTCGCGCAAACGAGTCGTTGCATTTCACATTTCGAACGCACGGAAAAAGTATCGGTACTTACGAGCGGATTCGATCCAAATTCTTTTCACGTTCTCGTCGAAAAGATTAGCGTCTTACGGCTAGACGGTTTCTCGTGGTTTTCTTTTTTAAATTACCGTATAGACGTTGGCGAACGTCGAAAAACGATCGAGACCGAGTTTGTTAACGTTACCGGAAGTCGCTTCCGTTCTTAAATTACGCAAAACTTAAGTAGTCGCTCACCATTCGTTATTAATCCGTTCGTTCGTCGAGAAGAGTTACGCGCAACGAGAATCACGATGGCAGAATATTCGCAGCGAGGAATTATCATCCGTGTTCTCGAAGGAAATCGGCAAGCGCAACTTTCCTTTCACCTGCGGACCGATTTCCGTGTAAGGCAATACACCGGCGGGCAAATGCGTCGCGGGCCGAAATCTTATTAGCCTCGATGCGATTCGCGATCGATCGACCGCGAACGATTCGGTTCGCAAACTTATCTCTCGCGCGTGGTATTCGTTTATCGATGTTTCCTCTTTCCTCGTCGCGTAGCGATCACGAGCGCGTGGTAAATCGGCCACGAAAGAAAACGGTTCGAGGTTAGCGCGTAGAATGCTTCGCAGGTGCGAGCGCGAACGGAGCACGCGGCTATCCGTGCCGTGAGCACCCGAGAGACTGAACTTTCAAACGCTGGCCGTTTCCCGCTTCGCGGGCCGGGAATTACCGTCGAATCGACGACTCGATGACGGTAGCTTGGGTACGGCCTCCGCGCGATAACCGCGTAATCTTATCTCCGGTCTAGGCGCGCGTGGAAAACCTTTCGTCGATGCAACTCCATTCGGAGCGCAACGAGTCACGTTGCTTTCGCAATTATAGGCCAATCTGGATAGACGAGGCCGCGCGTATCGTGCGAACTTTCGATCTTAAAAAACGGACGCATCGCTGCTATCCTCTCGGTGCATTTTATTATTTGTTCGCCTGGTATCGAGTATTTTATCGCGCTTCGAATTGCCTAGGTTACACACGCTTCTCGATCCTAGTTGGGGACAAAGAGATCGATTCCTCGAATGCGAACTTTGCCGAGAATCTCGAACGAACCTTCGTTATCCGTCCGGGAGCTGGGAATATCTTTCGCGGAAATACCGTTCTTCGAAGAACGGAGGGACATTTTCCAGACAAGTTAATCGGTCGAAGCAACGCCAACGACGAATAAAATTTCCCGCTAACGTAATTTTAGCCGTACGACGAACGAATAAAAATATATTTTCCACGATACGGCTTCTAGCTGGAAGCACGAAGACGGTTCGGATGGAAGCCCTCGTTTATAATTGCAGTCGGGAGAGGTTTTTATAGAGCAGCTATACTCGCACCGAGGGTGAACACTGGTGCGTTAAGACACCGAGCAGCCCAGTCCAGGAGCTACTTTAAGTTGGGCGACACGCCTGCGGTTCGGTGCACGACCGTGATTAATGTGCGTGTAGCGTGTGTCTGTGAGAGAGCGTAAGGTATCCCATAGGTGGACAGGAAAGACTCTGTAATCCGAGCTCGCGAGAGAGAAACGCAAACGGGCGCGTACAGAGAGAAATCGATACCGAGCAAGTTCTTGTACGGTCTCTCGGTTAGGCGGTCTTGCGAGCTGGAGATGTACCCAAGAGTTCGTTCACCGCTAGAGCCACGGGTAACGCAAACGAGGCAAACCGGCCAACGCTGTTTCGTTAAACGCGACGCGTTCAATTTGTCGACGAATTCGAGCGCGTTACACCGTAAGCTTCTCCGAGATGTTTCCAATTTCGCGTTTCACCAAATGTTTCACGTTTCAAATATTCCCCTGATTTCCGTGAACGATACGACGAGAATAAATATACACGGTCGCGTTTAAAAAACACAACGATCGTCTCGAAATATCGTCTCGAAAGAGACGATCGCTCGAGGAAACTTCATTCCCCGTTACCGTGTTTACCAAAAATATTTGCGTGTTTCTTACAAAATTATATTTATTTCAAATATGTTTATTTACACGAGGTATCAACGGCCAAATACACATGTATATGCCACCGACGTTAACTTCGTTTTCGACTTGCCCGACGTGAATTACATTTTTCCAAAAATGGTACACTATCGGTCGATTACGAACAACGTTATACAACGTTTCCGGCGTTTCGAATTTGTCTTCGAATCGAAGTGCCTCGTAGTCAACGAACATTCCCTTAAAAAAAATACAAGGATACAAAGTTTTCGCAAACGTCGCGATAAAAATGCTTCGTAAGATCGATCGCTATACGTATACATAGAATACTTCGGTGCGCCGAATATGGATGATAACGAGTATATTTGTCCAACTGTTTCGAGATTACTATTTTAACCATGAGTTCTAGTAGGTGCGCGTCGTCGATAACGACGCGAAAATCATCTTGATCGATAACAGCAAAGTAAAGTAGAGGAACGCGTGTACGTGGACTGGCTCCGGGCGACGACTTTCCATCTCGATACGATGCTAACCGTTTGACTTTCGCGCTACAGCCTTCGTTCTTTCCGAGGCAGCGTATTCCGTGCCTTCGAATTGTCTCAAGTGAATCTGCAAATTACAGGTTTCGCTTTTACCACGATGCGAATGAAATTCTACGTTCGGAATAAATCGTACAGTACCTGTAAATGTAAATTCACTTCCGCGGACCGACTCAAATACGGAAAGTTTCCACCGCTCTTTAAATGCGCCAACTTAGCGTTTGGATAGCATTTGTACATCTCCTCCCTCACCGAATTCGATAGGGCGTATTCGTCGAAAACGTCTATAATCGTGACAGGCAAATGACATATCTTTTGAGGCTGCACGTAACAGTTTACGCAATTCATCGTTAAACGAGATGCCAATTCCGGCTGCGTTAAACTCTCCAACTGCGAACGACATATTATTTCATTACTTTAAAAACGTTCGCGTATTTCTCCGAACTGGTATACAAATACAATTCACCCTTTCCACCATGAAGTCTATAGCTTCCACGATCTCTCCGTCGACTTTCTCCGTTACGAAATTCCCCATAAGCATTTTTTTCAATACCAATGACGGTAGAATCCAAAACCTACGATTCGAATTAATTAGCAATAGTTTCCGGCAAAACATTTCCGATAACGTATCGCGTTCTGTTGTTCGTCTCACTTATCTCGCAACGAGCGAGAAACGTACGATGAAAAGCGACGTATTCGTTCGACTGCAATGCATTTCCAGAGTATCGTACAATTCCATCGAAAAGCAATGTACTTACACTGCCGCGGAATCGTTGTAACTGAACACCGACGTGTCCGCAAAAGTGTTACAGAGCACCAACGACACTATTCTAGGACAGTGAGCGTTAACCTCGGTAAACTTCTGTGCCAGGAATCCCCCTGAAAGTAAATATTTCGATCAAAGTTGCACATCTCGATTTTCGAGCGTTCGGTCCGACTTCAACGATCAAATATTGCGCTCTCGTTCGTACGTTCTGACCTAATGAAGCACCGAATAGGTGCACCTTATCCAACTCCATGTAGTCTAAAAGTTTGCGGAATCCATCGCACCATTCTTTAACGTTCCAGTACACCGGTGGCTCGGCCTGAAGCAAAATAGAATAAAATAATAACTCGTACTTCGATACGTCCGTCCGTTACGATATTTCCAATGCTTACCGATATAATTCTGTATCCTTTGGCTGCCAAACCCAGTATTTGTTTAAAAAAAATATCCGCTGTTCCGCTGACCGGTGGAAGACAAATTAACGGGCATTTTATAGTTTTTGGACTGGAATCGTACACTTTCCATCCCTGGAATAAAAATATTAATTCTATTTCGAAAGCGATAAAATAACGAAACAATTTCGATTTTCATCCGATTCGCGGTCGACAAGGTAATATCGATCGCTTGTTTCGGTTTTCGACTACGAAATATAGAACGCGGCATTTAAATATAAAATAACTTCCTCTTGTAAAAAAAAATTATCGAATTCCGAAAGCGGTTAATCGTATTCGGTAAAACTTCTACTTTCGTTTTAAACGAAATGTATAATATATGTGTATACGTAACTGCGGAATATTTCAAATTCCAGATGTTTTCCAGAAAAAAATTATCACTACGCAGCAAATCGATCAAATCCGTTTAATCCGGGACATGTGGCCGCATTCCTTTATTACGAACGTTGATTCGCTGCGTCCTCGGACGCGAGATTTGTTTACAATTATTATAATCACGAGGTCATCGTTGAGACTTGCGATTGAAGTTTCACCGTATGATCAACGACCTTACGAATCAACGTAAATTCGAGAAAATAAAGTCGACGAATTTTACCTTAGTGCCGTCAATGTCGACAACAATCTTTCTGAGCGGAATGGAGCTGCGAAAGCTTAGATATTCTTGCGAGTGGGACAACTCACTCGAACACGACATTTTTCCCTCGCGATGCTGTTGACCACACGGTTTATCGTCACGCAACTGCTCGTGTTAGGTGTTACCAATATCTAGAAAGATAAATAAAAAAGGAAACAAGATAGCAGAACTATCCAATAGTAGAGATTTCGTTAACCGTTCGGATATTTGTTCAAAATAGTTGCAAAGTAGGCAAGAATTAATTTATAGTTCTACGTTCAAAAAGTATACAATCCTTAAAATTAGACAGTCGACGTTGCAGGTCGGACCTACCTCAAAACCAGGTTACATCGACGATTCTCTTTGTATTGTGGCTCGTAGTAAGCATTCTCGATTATTGTAGGTTTTCTTATAGAACAATAAAGTTATCCGGTAACATCAGAGGTCAAACGACGTTAACATCACTCGTTCGTGACAATATACCGACAGTGTCAACGACTTTGCAACCTCTTTCGAACACTATACATCATCTCTCTTACACTTTGTGTAAACTGACGCATTATCGAAGATGTCTCCATGACTGCGCATGCGCAAATGTCATCGTAGGTCTCTCACATTACCAATATTAAAACGAACAAAGATATCCGGCTTCATTTTCGATAATAGGTTATTATTTTCATTGCAGAAGAAATACAAAAGACTTAGTTTATGCCTCTATCTGACCCATAGTAAATGTTTATACTTGTTCATTTTCATTTTCAACAAGATTGAAATAATTCTTCAAAATAGAGGTCGCTGTAGGATCACTGGCGTCTACATTCTCGTGAGATCGGTATTTTAGTCCTGATCTTCTCGTTTAGTTCCGTCAAGGAACGCTATCTGGGGCTACTCGGCCAAGTTTGTTGAGAAATAATGTTTATTAACGTCACTAGATGGCAAACCTGTTTATATTCTAGCAGGTTTAAATTATTTAGTTACACAAACAAACAACTAATTCGAATACTTTAGAAACCTAGGTTGAATCAATTGATGTATTTATACAAGTCATTTGTTATTAACATGTGTAAAGGGTATATTTATGTCAATCAACAATATATAGTAAGAATTTTTGAAGTGTTTTTGAATTAGAGCATTGTTTGTGATATAATTTACAAGTAAAGAATTAATAAAACAGATAGTGACAATACGATCTGATTCTTTCTTAACGTTTTAAGTACTCCAATTGCATGTTTATTTATGTTAAAAAGCGATATAAAGCTGTAAAAAAGCGAATATAGGCCCTGAGTTGTCAATAAAACAGTTTACACAAGATTCGGAGAATTTCCAACAACTGTTTGCAAAATCGTTTAATAAAATAATTTTGTTCACGAATAGTCATGGTGGCGCCATCTGTGACTATTGGGCCAAGTTTGTCGAGAAATGATCCCTATTTGGGCCGCTAGATGGCGACTTAAGGACTATATACGCTGTTATTCAGATTTAAATCGCTTTTTAACACATGTAACAAGTAATTGGAGAATTTGAGACGCTCGAGAACAATCAATTTACACTGTAGGGTCACTAGCAACTGAAGAGTTGCATAAATTATCATTATTCCTTATGCTTTCTTGCAAAATTATTTTATGATGATGAACTTAATATAAAAAATACATTTAACGGACAAAAGCACAGTTTATACAAGATTCACAGGATTTATAATAACTTCTTGCAAAATCGTTTAATAAAATAATTTTGTTCACTTATAGTCAAAGTGGCGCCATCTGTGACTATTGGGCCAAGTTTGTCGAGAAATGATCCCTATTTGGGCCGCTAGATGGCGACTCAAGGACTATATTCGCTGTTCTTCAGTTTTAAATCGCTTTTTAACATATGTAACAAGTAATTGGAGAATTTGAGACGCTCGAGAACAATCAATTTACACTGTAGGGTCACTAGCAACTGAAGAGTTGCATAAATTATCATTATTTCTTATGCTTTATTGCAAAATTATTTTATGATAATGAACTTAATGTAAAAAATACATTTGACGATAATAATAATTTATGGAACTCTTCAGTTGCTAGTGATCCCATAGTATGAATTGATTGTTCTTTAACATTTTAAATACTCCAATTACTTGTATATTTATGTAAAAATGCGATTTAAACCTGTTAAAATGTGAATATAGTCTTTGTGTCGGCATCTAGTGATGTTTGTAGAAATTATTCCTCGATAAACTTGGACGAGTTGCCACAGATTGCGCCACTTGCACTGTATGTTGAAGAAAATTATTTTGTTAAGCTATTTTGCAAGCGATTGTTAGAAATTCTCTGCACATGTATACTAATTTATGTAATCTCCTATGAATGTAATAATTTTATTTATTATATCTTCGCATGCATGCTTCGAACTTAGTCTCGGTTCGATATCTGGCAGCCAGTCGTACCACCATTTCATTAGCGTTTTGTATTATATTCAAGGTATTCGTTGTACTAACTGGATAGTTATTTGTTAACTCCATTAATTTGTATACTATAAATGGAGTTTTAAGATAAATTATAATTCGAATTTCATTGGAAAAGTATTTTTATCCTCTAGAATGAGCTTGGAAAAATTCTGTCATTCTTTACCAAAACTGGTATGTATTTTTTGTCGATAGTGTAACCAATTTGGAACGTATAGGTTAATACGTACTATTAGAATGCATTTTTCGAATTTTATAACTTAATTAGGACTAGAAGATGAATATTTATTTGTACGTCCAATAGGAACTTCATGCCCATTTGAATGGCTCTCTTAGTTTGGATACTTTGAAAAAACTGTATAAAATGCAAAATCCCAGTTCAGAAGATTGGAAAAACATAGCCATGGACATAGAAAAATTTTCATCGTTAGGCGAGTACGAACAAGAATTCTATATACAGGTTTACTTTATTTATTCGTATTCATGTTAGAATTACGCGTTATGTCATCAAAGTGAAAATTTTACAATTATTTCCCATAGGTGTTTTAATGTATTCAACATGGCACATTCGTTAACGGTAACTCCAGAAGCAGTTTTCAGTTCTACGTACGATGTAATTAGAGAGTATGCCACGGATAATGTAATATATCTTGAACTCAGAAGCACTCCACGTGCCGTTGACGGGCAAATGTCGAAACAAGAATATTTGGAAGCTATTATAAAAGCATTCTGGTCAGTGCAATTAATAACAATGTTTTTGCGTCGAAAAGTTGCAAAACTAGAACATTTTTAATTCCAGCTATTGTGTATTGTAGGATTTGCGAAAGAGAATTTCCAGACATACTCGTAAAGCTATTAATATCTATTAACCGTAAGCAGGGGTATAAAGCAGCAGAGGAGAACATAAATTTAGCGATAAATTTCTTTAAAAAATACCCACGATACGTCGTAGGACTCGATCTTAGTGGAGATCCCATGACCGGAGACGCGTTCTTAGAATTATTAAAAGAAGCCAGAATGGCTGGTCTGAAAGTAGTCGTCCATTGCGCGGAGGTAAATTCTGATTTGTTTGGATCGAAATCGATTCAATTGGAAAGTTAAAATACCTTGTCATCCGTTTTTCGTAGATTCCAAATGAAATAGAAACAATGGATATCCTCGAATTTAAGCCCGACAGATTGGGTCATTGTACTTGCATTCATCCTAATTTACAGGGCTCGAATAAGTTGTTCGATATGCTTTTGAATACGAAAATTCCTGTAGGTAAGGACGTTGATATCGCGAAAGTTTATTAACTCTTTCTCTACGACGACTGACCATAGTCACTCGCCACGGTTCTTCGTATGTATAAATATCTTGCTTTAAAGAAAAGTTCCTTTTTTTTTAAATTATTACGAAAGAAACTTTTGTAGGCGCAAGACGTAAACTTAAATGCTGAGGATCGTCGTAGCGAAAGGGTTAATTAAGGTTTTTACCAAAGTATTAAATGTAATTCGATTCTTACGTATTATTCAGAATTGTGCCTAACATCGAACGTTCAATGTAAGACGGTACCTTCTTACGCATCTCATCACTTTAAATATTTGTACGAAGCGGGACATCCTGTTTGCCTCGCTGTGAGTTAAGTTGTCAATATTTAAGCAAATATTCATCATATAATGCAAATTTTACGATTTACGTTAAAGAGTATCGTCCAATTTTTAGACAGACGATAAAGGTGTTTTTCGTACGTCCTTGTCCAGAGAATACGAAATAGCGGGCTCAACGTTTAATCTAGACCGAGAAGAACTCGTGAAATTGTGTACGTTATCCGTACAATATGCTTTTGCGACAGCAGAGGAGAAGAATTTATTATTGTCCAAGATCGAACAATTCGATCGTAAATTCTGCGAGTAAAAGTCGTCTAGAAGTATGCAAGATATTCGCCGAATATAAAAATGTTGAAAATGTTGCAATTGCAAGCACACGATGAAATTTGGGAGATAAATTATTACGAGAAAATGAATTCGCAACAGACGACGATAAACACGACCAAGCAGCATATATGACACGTATAGATACATATATATTTCTACGTATTCGAAGGCTCGTGAGATAGCAGCACTATTGATATAAAAGTAATGTCAATTTTATTTGTTATGATATTCGTGGGCTGGTTTACATAGATTTACAGATAACTAAGTTGCTACTTACGAAGAACTATAGTAGTTAAATGTCATCAGTGTTCTGTTTTTGCCTTCGATAATATCATATATAATATGTACAACATTTATAATAATTATTACAATATTATGCTTGTAAATGTGGTGCTGCATTTTTGTATCGGTATCGACGAAGAAATTAATAATACCTATAAATTGGCGCGTATCACGCGGCCTGATAAACATTAACAATCGTCTCGCATGCTTCGTACCAAAATCACAATCGATCGTGACAAAATTAACAACATTGCGTATTTTTGCGTATTCGGTTACTTTTTTTTTTCTTTTCTTTTTTACGGTGCTGCGCTTCGAATGATCTTTCGTTCGCTAGTTTCCGATTTCGGAACGAATTAAAAATAACGGTGGCAAACCTATTACCGTTCGAAAAAAAAGGACATCGAACTATCTCCGAAAGGCAAGACTTGTATCGTGTTCAATTTCGAAATGGTCGTCGCGCGAACATAAGTATTTTCGTTTCTACGCGAGACAACGCGCGTGCTTCGTTCAGATACGAAAACCATCGCCGTTATTTTCACGCTCTTTCGGTGCGAGAAAATGGGAGTAACGAGGATTTAATTTTTTTTTTTTGTTTTTAGTTTTAATGCGAAAAGTTTATCTTTTTTCTTTGTTACTTTTATTAGAACCGTTACTTGCTATTATACCGTAACAAGGTGGTAATAGTAAATAGCTGCGATAATACTAACAGTAATGATTAGGAATAGCGGTAAATATAGTCGTAATAATAATATCGACGATGACAATAATATCGTTCTTAATAACCATGATAAGAAATTATTTCTACCGTATCGTATATAATATTCATCCTATGTAACAGTCTTTTTGGCCTAACCTTCGAGCTATAAACAATAAAACAGTTTCATCCCTCTCGTTCGTATCGTTATCGACTCGCGTAAATATGTACCTCCTAAGACGATCGAAAATTATCGGCTTTATTTGTCATTCTCTCGTCCACCTGTGTCCAGAGATTGGCGAAGATTCGCGAACTCTCTCTTCCTTTAGCGTACGTTCCATTCTATAACCGTCGCGCGTGCTACCCTCGCTAATATCTTACCCTTGCTAAATACGTAATCCTAACGATTATGACTAAAAGAATGCGTATTTTTTTTTTTTTTACTCTCGGTTTTCGGCGCTTCGTGCAATACGAGTCCGGCCGTTTTCAAAGGCGCGTGTGTCCATTCCGTAAGATTCTTTCCGCGCGTTACGATACATACATACTAAGCATTATGTAAGATTAACGTTCTAATTATTTATACATTTATAAATCCATTTGTCGGTGTTCCACGGTTCACAGCGTTCTCCCGCATGGTAGACAGATCGATCGAATCGGTCCAAGTTTCGACGTCGATGAAAACGCGTCACGTTGCCCGTTGTTCGATTTCGAAGCTTCGAATCCTACGCGAACGCAAATGCTTTTGTCCAATGCTCGTTCCTCTCGCGCTAAATAATACTCGATAACGCGAGGATGTCGGGAAGTTAAAAGAAACGAAAGAAAATCGAGACGATTACGTACAAGGTCGAACGATCGCGCGCCAATACCGCGTCCGATCGAAGAAAATAAAAATTAGTCCTGCGTAGAAGAATAAAAATTGTGATGCGCTAGTTTTACTCTTTCGCTAAATCTAACGTTGATAATAAAAATAATAATAATAATAGTAATAATAATAATAATAATAATAATAACAATAATAATAGTAGTAGCAGCAGTAGTAGTAGTAGAAGTAGTAGTAATAGTAGTAGTAGTAGTAATAGCAGTAGTAGTGGTAGTAGTAGTACTAGTAGTTGTAGTTGTAATAATAACAGTTTATCCTCTCGTATATCGTCGCACCGAGCTCCGTGCCTTGCAAATGAAAAACAACGAAAAAAAGGAAAGTCCGGATGACTATGTACACTCAACGAACGAACGAACGAACGAACGAACGAACGAACGAACGAACGAACGAACGAACGAACGAACGAACGAACGATAAGATGGGCGATCTCTTTCTATGCATATACATGCGCGCGTGTTTGCGTATACGTGCTCTCTCATTCTTGTTCCAATATTCGCAGTGACACGACAGTCGATAGTTGCGGTAAAAATAATTGTACGCGTATCGATTTAAAATGCTATAAAACATCGGAAGGTAGCCGATTTCTACAAAGTAACGACGCTCTGGCTTCGAGGTGTCGAGAAATCGGCGGCAATAAATAAGTTAACGTGTTGTTTCGATTCGACGATAAAGGGATAAAAAAAAGAGGACAAACGATCGATTCGATACGGAAGTTCGTTTTACGGAGCGCGACTCCGATTGGGTCGAGCGCTTACCGATCGGGATACTTCCGGAGAGTGGTTTCTCGGTCGTGGGTCGCGTCGCCCGTGCAACATTTATTTTATCGCGTTTTCTCGATTTTTTCTTCTTCGCTTATCGGTTTTCCATCGCGTAAAGTTGGATCGTGCGAAACGACGGAGGATACGAACGAGATCATTGGACGAGCGACGCTTCCGAGAATTCCTCGAACGAAAGGAATGCAAGGCGTTGAGAAATAAAATTTAAAAAAAAAGACATTTTTTCATTGCACACGAGTCATACATACGTTACTATTCGCACGATACAACGATTCGATCGTCGTGGAAACGGAGCAGTCTATCGGCGGTTCGACGAAAGAACAATTTGTAACGGAAGAACGCTCGGTTCGTCGTCCGTTCGTCATCGTGGTCGTCGTCGAGAAGAGAAATTGAACCGAAAACGAGCGCGAAACGAGAAACGGCCGAGTGGAAGAACCCTGGCGAAAACGAACCAAGACCCCGAGCGTCCTCCGGATCGAATTTCGACCGTTTCTCGGTAGACGCGATCGGTTTCGAGATTTGTACACTCGTGGACGTCGCGTTCGAACGACGACCGAACCGTATTCGGCAGACTGTTTCGTCCGGCCACGAGGCGGGCTTCATCGTTGCGGATGAACGCTACGCGCTACGCGATCGTTGATCGAGTATCGGGACACATTGTGGGCTGGCTGCGTGTGTGTGTGTGTGTGGTGTCCGTGCGAGCGAGCGAGCGCGCATCGTTCACGAGACCATGCTCCGCGGCGCTTTCGCGCTGTTGTTGTTGTTGTTGTTGTTGTTGTTGCTGCTGTTGTTGTTGGTCGCGGTGTTGGTTCTGGTGTCGCTTTGGGCGAAAAGAACACCTTGGTACATCACTCCGTTCAACTCCATGCTGACTACCAGGGAATTGTCGCCGTTTCTTCCGTCCCCTGCGATCGAGAATCGAGTTCAGCGAGTTCTTTCACCGCGATTAGAGACAGCTAGGTTTGTCCGCTTACCTCGATTGGAAATTTTAATGTGCGTGCCTACGGAGGTCGGAGTATTCTTCTCGGTCGGGCTGTCGTCGTCCGAGAGTAACCTTTTCGCCGGTGGAGGTCCCGGGGTGCCGATCAGGTCGGGATCCCTCTTCACTTGCATGCTACCCCCCGAAGAGGGCGAACTTTGTCTCGCCGGCGAGGAGGATACTGGCGAAGACCTGAGAAGAAAACGACCGAGGCGCGTTACGAACACGTTACCGTTCCCGTCGTTCCCCGATAGGAAGCGGCGAACGCGGAGGCTCACCTGAGTCCAAGGTCGAGGGCTTCCCTCTGAGGTTCCGGGCTGGAGGTCGGAGGTGCCGGGGAGTGGGAGGGCTGGGGCGAGAGAGGCGGTTGGTGACCAACGCCCGGATACAGGGTGTTGTTGTTGTACATGTTCCAAAGGGTGAGCCGGGACATTTCGAGAGCGCTGAACGCCCCGTCCCTCGGTGGTGTCGAGGACGGTGGCGAGGCGCTTCCTTGCCGATGGATGATCGGCGGTGGCGTGCCGGCACCGGCGCTCCTCAGCTCCTTGTTCAGCAGCTTCACGTACTCGACCATGCGCGCCTCGAATTCCGAGGGCGCCATTCCGGGAATAGGTCCTGCGAGGGAACTCGTCGTTAGACATCGGGGACTTTCCGTTCGAAAGAAAGGTTCTCGATACCCTTCGAGCAGGTTGGATATCTCGCGGCTTCGATCGCGAAGAGCGATCATCGAGAGGGATAATCGAGCCCTCTGAAAGGTTGCACAACCGAGCGAAACGCGATTAACGCGATTCTTTGGGAAGCCGCCGATATCCTCCGAAGCAAAACGACGAATCCGATTAGAAGTCGTATGGGAAGCCGAAGGAGGTCGCGCGGATTCGACGCAAACGCGAATTCGAGGGGCGGGCCGATCGTCGAGCAAGTGGGGTGGAAAACGATCGAAATTGGTCCGACGACGCGTCGGAGGGTGGCAAAAGACGGGCGAAACGGGCGATCCGGGCGAACCGGGCGAAACGGGCGAAACGGGCGAAACGGGCGAAACGGGCGAAACGGGCGAAAGGGGCGAAGCGCGACTCGTAGTAGGGGCGAGAAGAGGAAGAAAGGGGTAGGGCGGTAGGAATGCTCGTTAGCGAGAGTCATCCGTTAACGCCTGTCTCCCGGAGGATCGTACAATCAATTACACCTCCTTCGCTCTCGCATCATCATCTCCGGGGAGGCCTGGAACCCTAACTACCGATTTAAAATAAACCCGCTCCTCTTCTGGCCCGTTCTCGAGATAGCTGTCTCTTTTCTGGTCGCGCGTCGCCGAGTTTTCGTTCGGTGGTAAGGCATCGAAGGAAGCCGAGTCGCGTGTTCGTAAATCGAAGCTTTCTCGTCGACTGACCGGCATTCGGTGGCTGTCCCAGCGGTCCTTGAGGATGTTGCGGGTGGTGCGGATGGTGGGGCAGCGGCGTGTGCGCGGCGCTTCCGTTCACCAGAGACTGGGGCCCGTGATGCTGACCACCGGCCGCCACCGCCGTCACCAACGACAACGGGGATATTTGCGCGTGCAACGCCAGGGAACCCGGCGCGTGCGGGCTTCTCTGCACAAGACCGTCACCCCCTGCACCCCCGCCTCCGCCTCCGCCGACGCCGCCGCCGCCGCCCGCGTACGCTCCGTAGCTGCTTCGTCGTCCCTCCCGACGGTTACCGTCGATCGCCGCCTGCAACTCCGCCGGCGTGGACAGTCGTCTCTTCTCGCACTCGTACGGGTACAAATATTTCATGTATCTGGAAAAACGCTCGGATTAAATCTCGACGAAAATACGCAACCGCGAATCTCTCCGACGAGAACAAGAAGAAGAAGAAGAAGAACAGCAAGAAGGAGAAGAAGAAGAAGAAGAAGAAGAAGAAGAAGGAGAGTTTCGATCGGCGAGCGAACCGCGTCGAGTCACCAACGGACGGAGAAAGACGTCGCGAAATTGGCAAGGCGGATCCGCGACGAGACGCGACGAGGCGCGACGAGACGCGACGAGACGCGACGCGACTCGCTCGATTTGATTCTCGGACGCGGCGTGCACCGTGCACCGTGCACCGTGCACCGCGCACCTGTACCACGCGCCCCGCATCGCGGCTAGCGAATAATCCCCGACAACGAGAATCGCCGCATCGTTCGCGCATCGACCGAGAACCGGCCGAGCCTGTTGGACATGGAATCGCTCGTTAACCTTCTCGCGTGCCGAGGAGATGTTTGTTCTACGCGATGCGAGCCGAAACGAAATTCCATTCGAAATCGTTACGAGGTGCCGCGTCTTTCTCGCGAGACGATCGAACGCTCGGAAGAGATCGAAGCGGATGAAAATTATTCGCGACGAGCGTACCGTGGAATCGAAACGAAACGAAACGAAACGAAACGCGAGAGAGTCTGCGAGCCACCGAGAAACCGCAACCCGAGATCGACTCTTTCGACGAAACAGAGGGGACCGAGGGAACGGAGAAGGGTAATTCGTAAATATTGTTTATTTTGACGCGCTATCGACTCGGAGGAAGAAGCCCTCGGCGAGCACGGTGCTCGAACACACGTCCGTGGATAGACGTATTCTTCCGAGTGGAACCGCGGCGGGCCGTGGCGGGCCGTGGTGGGCCGTGGCGGGCCGTGGCGGGCCGCGGCGCGGCCTATAATTCGCGCAGGGATCGTTCGGCTTTTACGATTGTCTGCCAGACTGCGGCCGAAACTAGCCCTTCGGCCCGGTCGTTCCCTCCTCCACCGTCCCTTCCTTCCTTTCTTTTTCTTCTTCTCCTTCTCCCTATTCTTCTTCTTCTTCTTCTTCTTCTTCTTCGTCGTCGTCGTCGTCGTCGTCGTCGTCGTCGTCGTCGTCGTCGTCGTTTCCTTCTTTCTCGTGCGTGCTCGCAACGCATAGTTTCGGGCGCGCACGCGAGTCCTCGTCCAGGTGCGCGTAAATCTTTTTTTTCGGGCGACGATCGAATTCCCGCTGGCCCGACGTTGTCGTCGAGAGTACGCGATATCTCGGGACGGTGAATAATCGGTGGAACGGAAGGATCGCGCGGGGTAGTCGGAGAACAGGGGTCCGTCGTCCATCTCGTTCCGTTCGGGGATTCGGAAATAATTCATTCGGCGGCGAGCATCGAATTTGTCGAAAGCGTCGCGGATCCTTCGGCACAATGGCGCGGCTACCTCCCTCGCGGTATAAATAATTGCACGTTGGAGGCGCGTGGGGCTCGATATAGTCGTAGCACCGCGATATACCAGTTGCGGCAGCCGGCGTCTCCTTTTACATTTTCGTTTCCTCCGTCTGTCCCTGTTCCACCGGCGGAGATAACCGGTTGCCGGAATGATGGATGCACCAGCGTCTCGACGTTCTGTCGCGCGTCACGCACGCCACGCGGAGACGACGCGGGCTTATTTTCGCGCGTAATTCGTATTATCCCGCGTTACTCGCGATCGTTCGAAATGAAAATTTCCTCGGTTCTCCCGTGGTACGGGCCGGGGAACCGGAACACCGGATCCGTTCTCGACCGAGAGGAAACTCGATCGAATCGTTTCGTCCGGGCGAGCTCGTTCGCTCGTTCGCTCGTTCGCTCGTTCGCTCGTTCGTTCGCCGGTTGTTCGCTCTCGCGTTCGATCGAGCGACGCGTTACCTTTCTTCGTCTTCGTCGAGACAAATTTCTCGGCCCTCGATCAATTTCATCCTCCTTCGCGCGTCCGTCGAGACGCGACGCGAATCGCTCGACGAAAATAGCGTCGCTCGCGGGACGAGTCGAGCGTCGAATTTACATCGTCTTTCCGCCCCGAACGCGACGTCGGACGCGGTTTACGTTCGTTCGAAACGCGCGCGACATCGAACCCGTCGATCGCGAAAACCTCCGCGAAAGCTCCGACTAATAATAGTCGAGGAAGTTCGATTCCGAGAAATTGTCTCGTATTTTTCCGAGTACTTCCGCCGCGGACGGTAACGAAACGAGCGCGTTCTTCGAATCCCGAGCGGGAGCGGACGCGTTGTTTTGACAACCGCTTCGATCCCCGAAGCCGGTCGGGGACGAGGCGCGGAAAGGCTCCGGCAGGTGACGAATAGGGTCGAACGATAACGCGTTCTTCTTCCTCGGGCCGAGCTCCTTTTGCGCCGAGCTGGCCCGTGCCGTACCGCACCGCACCGCACCGCACCGCGCCGCACCGCGCCGCACCGCACCGTGCCGCGGTGCTCCGTATATTTTCGTTTCGCGGAGAACGCGCCGACTCCCGATACGAGCCACCATCTTAAGCACACAAACGATCCGGACCGATGTTGGCGCGAGCCACCGGTAACGACGATACAACGTTTTGCAAACAACGGCCGCTCGGAAGTCTTTGATCTCTTCCCCGTTTCGATTCCAGCCGCGCGCGTTTCGTTCGCATCGATTTCCTCGGTTCGAGGTGTCCTTCGCCGGGCAAAGGGTCCGGTCGAAGCTCGCGCGATCGAGAATCCTCCTCCCGATCGCGGGACTTTTCCTAGGAGAAACTTGCCGATCTACTTACTGGGTGCGCAGCGTGAACGCGGCAGAAGTGATGCTCGACGGCAGGTGGAGACCTTTGATGATTTCCTGCCAGAGCTTCTTGTTGATCACGTCGACCAAGCCGCCCCGGGCGATCACCAAGTTGTACAGCTCGTAGAGATCCAGCACCGACTTGGCCATGATCGGCAACCGGTTGATCGGAGTCCCTGAAACCGAAACGGCACCTTTATTTCGTCGGATATCGAAGAACGCGTCGAACGATCGATGGCTCGAGCGCGTCGAAACCGGGTCGGAAAAACGCGGACAAGGTCGATCCGCGCGGACGGTCGCGTGCCGAACGAAATACGATCTACGCTCGGGCCGTAGATCGGAAACGTGTAAATTTCCCCGGCCGTATCCTCGCGATCGATGCCTTCCGCGCGACCCCGCCGAACCGACGGACCCGAACCGGGTGGAGGCGTACCACCGCCCGTCCTCTTATCCGCCGCGAGATCGACTCGGCCGCGTTTTCGACGATGTTTTACGCAGGGTGCACCGGTGAAATTTTACGAGGTTTGTCCAAGGCTTCCAGCGAGGGGCGTTAACAAGAGCAATAACGAATTCGTAACGATCGCGGCTTTTACGATCTCTTCGCCCGTACGCGCAACCAACGGAACAAAGAGGAGGACAAACCGCGCGGAGGGTCGGGTCGTCGGCCCAGGGGGAGGATCGAAACGAGAGACTCGTCGTCCGTCGCCCATCGCCCATCGCCCATCGCCCATCGCCCATCGCCCATCGCCCATCGCCCATCGCCCATCACCCATCGCCCATCGCCCATCGCCCGTCACCCGTCGCGCGCGGAATCGTAAACGCGGCGAGTGCGTCGCGAGAAACGCGTCTCGGTGCTACCTCGATTCGATAAAACTCCACGAATCTCGAGCGTAGTTTCCCCCTCGAAAACATCGGTTCGGTGTCGGCGTCGTTCCGATAACTCGGCGCACCGTAGCGTTGTCCAATTTTACGAGCTTGTTCGAGATTCGCGTTAACGGGGTGTTAACAGGAGCAGCGACGCGTTCGCGACTATCTCCGCTTATGCGTAAACGTCGGCTTTACGAGCTTTCGCGTTACCATAATCCGACTCGTTTGCCCTCGTAAATATGCGCGCGCACGGACCAAAATAATTTCGTTCGACGCGCGCTATCGAATTCGAGGTTCGCTCGGTCGCCCGGGTAATCCTCGCGGCGAACCACGTCGAACCACGTCGAACCACGTCGAATCACGTCGAACGGACGTTCCTTTCGTTTCCCTTACTTTTTACTCTTAATCGCGATATCGCGCCGCACGCGCGATCCGACTCGATCCGAGGTCGCGCGAAAATTCACCGGTAGCCGCGTACACCGCGCGGTAGACTCGTCGGCTCGAAGCCGGTAAATTTTACGAGTTTGTCCAGAGGTTCGAGTTAACGGGGCGTTAACAAGGGCAATACTCGTGACTATCGCGCGTGCGAGCTCTCCTTTGCGGCTCTTTACGAGCTCGCGAACGATTCCTCGTACGAGAACGCCTCGCCGTAATACCGACAACAACAACGACGACGACAACAGCGACGCAGCAGCGAGAGGAACGAGATCGAGAGAAGGCACCGGAAACGGCAGCAAAATCTGCAATAATAATAGCGAGAGACGGGGAACCGGGCACTGGTACGCTCCGCGGCTTTCGAAGCGATCCTGGAAGCCGTCTCGATATTTTCGAAATCGTCGATTTCGCGTCGGGTACCGAAAGTTTGCGCGAGAAAGTCGCTCGAACGCTCGCGTCGCAGGGAAGGTCGAACGGCCGCGGCCGTCGCTACCGGTGGCATCGTATCGTAGGATCGTTTATCCGCCATCGAGAAGAACGAAGGGGCTGCCGCCATTTCTGCTCTCGAGAGTGGAGGCAATAAAACGTAGCAGCTCGGGGTAGGGGAACCGGCAATTTCGGGCTATCGAGCGTGGCCCCTCCGGCTTTATTATTGGCCCTGCAATTATTGTTGATATACGCGCAACCCGGCAACCCGGGCATAATGCTCCTATATAGGGTGCAGCGATAAAAGCTGCGCTCGCAAAATGGCGCCCGATTCTTCCCTACCTCCCGTGTTCCTCCGGTCCCGCGGATTCGAATCGGTCGACGGGTTTCAACGTTTCAGCGTTTCACGCCCTTGCCGATCGCGAACTCGAGAAACCTCGAAGATCAAAGTCGCCCAATTTCGAACGACCGAAAGGGACACCTCGAGAACGCGTAGGAGGCGGCGGCGGTGGCCGGAGACTCGTTGTTCGGCATCGAGCAGAAATCCGCGAGCGAAGAACGGAGACGGAGATGCAAAGATAAGGAGAAAGAAACGGCGAGGGGAACCGCGGGAGAAGGCGAAGGTGGAGGCGGAGGCGAAGGCGCAGGGAAGAGAGAAGAGGCATTTCAGGATGCGATTACGACTTTTCTCGGTAGGGCGTCCAATCAGCAGTTATTTTTATAATGACCGCCGCCACCGCCGCCACCGCCACCACCGCCACCGCCACCGCCACCGCCACCGCCGCCACCGCCGTCGCGTTCGAGCCGCGATGGTGGCCGTTGTTGCGCGGTCGGTGCGAGCGGCGTACAGGCGTTATGTACCGTCGTTGTACATAATTTTGCGCGGTTCGTTGGTAAGACGGAGGGGCGAGCGAGAACGGTGGGACGCACGAGGCGAGCCGCCGCGACTCGCCCTCGGCCCTATTAACCTCTCGGTTCGCGCGAGACTCGAGTTTCGTTCGAAGGATTCGATCGCGACGCGATATCGGACAAAGTCCCGCCCGTTTCTCCTGGAAAACGGACCGGTTCGATTCCCGCCAACGACCCTGAGATTCTATCGCGGGCGCGATTCGCGAAGCGTAACCCGTGGCGGCACGGCGGAGCGACGGCGCGATGGCGGCCCGTGACTTTTCGCGCTATCGCGAAACCTTTATCTATCCGCTCGCCGTCCGTTGCATATTCAGCGATCCCGAGCGGGCATCGGGCGGACGCGCGTGGCCGTTGCGACGTTCCGGGAAACTTTTCCACACCTTCTGCCTTTTCTCGCCCTTCCCTGGGCCGCGTTGTTTCCGAACTCCCGAAAGCCCGGATCGCCTCCAGATTCGCCAAAGGGGTAAAAGATTCCATCGAGGTCCTCCGAGGCGACGGCAATGTGCTCCCTTCGTCGGATACGGACAAAGTGGGACCGAAATCAACGATCGGACCGAAATCGACGGCCCCGATGCCACGGCCGACCGATCGCCGCGACTCGGAGAGGGGGTAATTGGTTTACGAAACAAAATGTTGCATTTTATGGGTTATTGCGAAGTATATTGGGCGGGCAGGATCGGCGGGCCGGGGGAGTGCCCGATCCAATAACGATCGACTATGTCGGAGGCCTTTATTAACCGACGCAGAAACTGCGGGGCCGCTTTAAAGGCCTTTCGGTCGCGCGCGAAACGACTTTTCCCAGAATCTCGCGCGACGACCCTAGGGAATCCATCGAACGAACAGGCAACGGAATATACCTTCGACGTTGCGACTCGAACTCGAACTCGAACTCGAACTCGGCGATGGGCAACGATTTCGATTTCTCGTCGAAATTTCCATTTTTCTCGTCGCCGGCCGCGTTATTCGCAACGGAGAACCGTTTTCGCGCATCCGACGCGAAGATTACCGAAAACAGCTACCGCGCGAATTCTCTTTCGGCAACGAGTATTCCCGTCGGCGGATCAACGAACCAAATCGTCCACTCGGTATTCGCTTAATAACGTTCTTCTCGTTCGCGTTTCGCGATCCTCGAGCGGAGAAAATAAAAGACGAGAGGAGAGCGTAGACGCCGAAGAACGTCGTCGAGGAGCACGAAACGTAGAAAGAAAAGCGAAAAAAGGGAACGACAAAGGCGGGAGCAAGACCAGGAGAGAAAGAGAGTTTCTCTCGGCGCGGGTTAACTTTGTTAGCGCTCGGTATTATCGGAGGAGCGAAAGACCGAGATTGGCATTGCGAGGAATAGCCGGGAGGGGGTGGAGTTTCGTATGAAATACACGCGACGTTTACGGCCTCCACCGGCTCGGGCCCCTGCAAAGACGCGAACGTATTATAAATAGATCTTTCTTTCTCTCTTTCTCTCTCCCTCTCCTCTGTCCCCCGTACACCCTCTCTCTCTCTTTCTCTCTCTCTCTCCTCTCTTTTCTTCTTCCTCGTTCGACGACGGACTGCAGCCCTTCGGTCTCGAACGTCGAGAAGGGTCCGGAGGAAGAGGCAGCAGCCGCCGCCGCCACCGCCGCCACCGCCGCTCCCGCGAACAGTGCTACAATCTGCTTTATAATCTTGTTAGGATTTCGCGGAAATATTGGCGTAATTTACGATCCGTCTTAGCGGAGTTAACCGTCGAGGGAGTCGCTTCGATGGAACGTCGAGGGGTTGCGTCGTGTCTCGCCTCTGCCTCCGCTCTCCCTCCCCGGGTCTTTCCGTTCGTCTTCGTCCGTCTCGACGCGAGTTCCGGTCGGCCGAGCCGATCTTCGGATCTCGTTCGTTTCTCTCGGGAAGAGCGTCGAGGCGCCGAGAAAATAAATATATTACGGAGGCGAAGTTCGTATTCCGAGGTTACGGTTTTCCCGGCGTCGCGATCTCGACGGGTAGGCATCTATATCGTTTGCCCGCAGCAGGATTATCGGGCTTCGGTCGGAGCCCCTCTCTATCGAGGCATCGAAATCTCTCCGACTAGAATGGAAGATCCCCCGCGAACCACCCCGGAGCCACTTGTTGCTCGCCGATCAAATAATTGTATCTCCGGTGGCAACTCCCTGGCCCGACCCCGGGAGTGGCTCGCGTCTCTCTCGTGGGTGGCATCCTCGATCTTGTCCCAGTCCCCTCGCCTAATCCCGGAAAACAAAACGATCCGACCTTTTCGTCGAATTGGACGAAACTGGCGTCCGGACGGTCGTTCCCGGGGAATTTCGTCGCGCGAAAATTTCACTCGCGTTTCTCTCGCGCGTTCGTTTCCCGGTATAGGTTTCCGCGTCGGCGTCGAGGAACGAGGCGACGCGGATCGGGACGGAGCTCCGAAAGATAGACGAAACACGATCCGCGGGCAGGGCGTGGCGCGCGAAGGAATAATTCCAGCTCGTTCGTCTTCGTTCGCTCGAGTTTGTTTCGGGCGCTCTTCCTCGTTCCATCGGCCCGATGGAACTCGCGACCTGGGTGGCCCGCGACTCGATACCTCGTATACGCGCGACGATAAAATCTCCGAATAATATCGCGAGCGATAAAAAACCGGACCCCTTCTCGCGCTAGACTTTACGATTCGAGTTCGTTCGAACCGGTACCGTCCTCGGGACCTCGGTCGCGACAACAGAGTCCTCCTCGTCGTCGTCGGAAAACGCGATCGTTTTTTCCGCGAATCGATCGCGTTCTCCGTTCGCGTTCCCGACGTCTCCGAGACGAACGGAGGAAGAAAAGGAGAACGAGGAGGACGTCGCGACGGCCCCACCGCCCACCCTCCGCCTCGGTCGCGATCGCGAAGGTATCCGCGGTTGGGAGAACTGCCAGACACTTGCCAACAATGTGGCAAAGCTTCGATGCGACGTAAAACGTCGCGTTAAACTTCGCGAACGACCGCTCCCGCGACTTTGTTCCTCTCGGAGCGCCGTTTCGATACGGAGCGCGAAACGATCGAAGGAAGCGGAGATCTCGAACGCCGACGAGTTCTCGGGAATCGAAGTTTCCGAGAAACCGCGGCGGGAAGGCGGACGCGGCTATTTACAGGGCTGTAAAACGTCGATGCGGCTCGCGTTATTGTCCGATGCCGGGCATAAATCGAGCTCCGTGGAAATAAGTTTTCGATTCGCGGTTGTCGTTCTGCCAGAACAAGGGTTCGAGTCCGTCGTTGCGACGGCCACCGCGACGCGTCGCGACCCAAATATCCCCGCGGGTTCCATGGCCGAGCGTGCGGTGCGGAGCGGCGTGGCGCGGCGTGGCGCGGCGCGGCGCGGAGCGGCTCGGCGCGGCCCGGCGCGTTCCTCGGCTCTATTGCGACGCGAATTCGTCAGGGATCGTAAACGCGCCGATACGGCTGCGAGCTTTAACGACGTTAATCGCGGCGAAGCGGCTCGTCGCGCGGTAATTACCTTCGCCCGAACCTCGCGCCGCGCCACGCCGCGCCGCGCTGCGCCGCGCGTAACTCGGTCGCGTCTCCGACGGAAGCGCTTCGCGCTCGGCTCGCTCGTGTTTCTCGCGAAACGATCGAACCGTGACGCTTCTTTGACCAAACTCGCTTCCGACGTATCTACCGATTACGGTTCGAAACGCGATAAACGAACCGAGTTGGTCCTCCTCGTCGTTCTCGGTGGAGCTCGCGTCTCGACCCTCGGCTAAGTTTTCGCGGACTCGTCGCGGCGAACGATACGCGCGGTTCGGCGCGCGTTCGCGTCGGTGGTTCGAACGGAAGAAGGGAGCTTCGAGTGGAGAGCGAGGGAACGCGAACCGAGGTGGGGGAGGCGATATATCAAGAACCCCCAGAGCGATCGGCGCTGTTGTGAAATATTAATAAGCAAATTAGTTCGGACTTAGCGGCCCCGCCGATACTAAACCGGCGGGATCGAAATGGCCGTTGGCCGTCCGGAACGCTCGTATTTCACTTCCCACGCCGGGCCGCGAGAGCGTCGAGGCCGCAGAACGCGGAACCCGTTCTCCGATTTCTTCCGCTCGTTCGAACCGACCCTCCGCGGGTACGCGTTTTCGCGAGAGTCGCCTCGAATCGCGAAAAAGGTCGAGCCGACGTTAATCGATCGTCGCGCTCCGGGACGATAATTCTTGTCACGGGCCGTCGAACCGCGCATGCCGGCAACGAGAGGAGCGAGGGGGCAGAGAGAAACACACAGAGAGAGAGAGAGAGAGAGAGAGAGAGAGGGGGGGAGAGAGAAAAGGCCCGAGTCGAGGCGAAGCGAAGCCAGACCGTCGGGGCAAGAATTCGACAATTACGTCACGGGAACGTAACGGATGATCGGCGAGAACGGGCGGCGTCGAGACGTCTAGAATGCGCGAACGTCATCCTGCTAAATGCTTTTCGCTCGGCTCGCGTGCGCGAGCTATCTATAGCACTGGAACGTGCCGGAGAGCCGCCCCGACTCTTTCTCTCCCTCTCTCCCTCTCTTTCTCTCTCTCTCTCTAACTCGCTCTCGCGGATGCTGGAAGCCACCCGGTCGCTTGTCCGCCGCTGGAAAATGTAGGTCGAATTCGAGCACGAGCGAGAAACTAATTGGACAGGTGTACCGACGCCGCCCGCCACTTCCGCTCGATCGCTTCGAAGCTTCCCGCCGCGCACCGGCGATTCCGAGATCGAGCTCCGTTTTCTGGTCTCGAACCAGAATCGTTTCCTCGAATTTTCCAAAGGCGTCTGCCGAGACTCGGGGCGTAGGAGACCGATTCGCCAAAGGGCGAAATTCCTCGGTAATTCGGCCGGCCGGAAAAATGACACGATTTACGCGATCGAGGTTGCGTGGCGCGCGAACGGGTATCGGCTACCGGAATGTCGGACGGTTGGTCGGATCTCGTACGGATTCGCATTATAATAATCAATGTCGGAGGAATTTCGGTGCTTCTGCACGAAAACGCGATGATCTCCGCGCGGTCCGGCCCGGTCCGGCCCGGTCCGGCCCGGTTCGGCCCGGCCCGGCCCGCGTTCGCTCCGAGGCATCAATCATCGACCGGGGAACGTCGTTGTATTCGGAAATTTCGAATAATTGCCGATGATTGCTCGCTCCTTTTTGCTTCGTGCCCGAGCGGAGGAGTCGCGGGTTCTCCGAGTGGCGCTAATCAAACCTTATCACGAAACTTCTCGGAAACGCGAGGACCGTCGAGGACCGTTTCTCCGATTCGCGAACGATCGACCGTGCGAAGCGATTTCCGAATTCTTCTCGGAGCGATCCTACCTCCCCGACCGGTACACCGCCCGAAAAACCCACCCCGCGCACCTCCCGATCGAAACCGAACGATTTCCCTCGGTCGCGATCCGTAGTTTCGGACGACTGGTCAACGCCGAACACGCGCAACGTTCGTTTCCAACGCGGAACGAAACTGTGCCCGTACCCGAACCCCGTGGGGTTTCGATCTCGGGACGGGATAGAAATCGCGTTCGATTTCTCCAGGGGACGACCGAAGGATCGTTTTCGCCGTCGCGTCGAGTCGAGGACTCTCGGTGCGATCTCGTTGGCCGCTACCAGAAGAGAGGACGCACCGTGCGCAGAATCCTGTAATCCCGACGTAATCCCGATTTAAGACCCTCTAAAAACAGCGGGTGGCCCTAAGCGGTCCGATCCGTGATCCGGCAACGACGAGGTCGACCGACTCGAGACACGGCCGAGCGAGCGAGACCGCTCTCTCCTTCTCTCTCTTTCCCTCTCTTTCTCTCTCTTTCTCTCTCTCCATCCCTCCGTTTCCGAGAAAACATTTAGAGGAGGTTTACGAGCGATCCGTCAAAGAGGAAATCCATCACTCGCGGGAACGGGGAGAATCCGCCCATCGTCGGGACGCGAGCGCTAGGACTTTATTTCGTTTTATGGAGGTAACCGTGGATGGGTGTTTATGGACAAGCCGAATTGACTCTGTCCGTCGTCGTCGAACGTCCACGCTGGCTCGTACGTTTGCTCGACAAGGTCGTAAACGCGATAAAACGACATTGGAGCGGCTCGCGGAGATACAAATAAAGGTAGAAACGCGAGAGACGAAGAACGACCGACCGGAGAGAGATCGCGGAACCGCGTTGCGGTTCTTTCGCGTTCGCGGATTCGATTTTCGAAGCTCCGGCCGACGAGATACGGGACGCGAGTTTCGTACTCGCGCGGAGAGAAAATCTCGAAATCGGAAAACGATGGCGAACGATCTGCACGGGCGCGGGAGCAAAGATCGGTGGCCTCGTTTCTCGCGAGGCTTCGAGTCTCGCGTCTCGCGTCTCCCGTCTCGCGTCTCGCGTCTCGCGTCTCGCAAAGACGCGCGAGCGACCGTGCCGTACCGGCCGGGGATCGTAAACCGTCCGAGAACGGATCTGCTCGAATAAAAGTAAAATAGCGTCGTCTCGGAGAGGAGCTGCCTTTCGGCACGGTGGAGCGCGCAGCGTCTCTCTCCTCTCGACTTTTATAGCCGTCCCTTTGGACCGCGCGAAGATCGATTCTCGGTAGAGGTGCAACCCGTATGAATTTTAATATTTATTGCGCAATAAAGCCTCCGAGAGAGACGGACCGCTGCTCCTCGTTTCGTCGAGCGCGTTCGATTCCTCGGTCGCGTCGCCGCGATCTCGAGAAAGGTGTTCCGTTGCGTCGCTTCGCCTCGCCTCGCCTCGCCTCGTCTCGCCTCGCCTCGCCTCACCTCGCCTCGCTTCTCCTCGCTTCTCCGCCTCGCCTCGCCTAGCCTCGCCTAGCCTCGCGTGCTCCCGATTCGCGTCCGAAACGCGACGCAACGCGGAGCCAGGTCGTACGAAACGAAGGCGAAACTATTTTCGCGAGAAACGTTCCTCGCTCGCGTTGTTGCGAGGTGAACTCAACGTTCGAACTAGTCGCGGTATGCCGTGACGACGCGCAGTTATCGAGTAACGGCGTACGAACGTGCTCCCGGCACAAAATACCGAGTAATAAGAAAACCGCGAGAAAAAATAAGACGCTCGAGGGACGAGGCAGGGAAGAAAAGAGATCTCGCTCGCGTGTATTTCGTTAACGTATGAGGACGCGACGTCGCGGACGCGCGGAACGACCGCGCGACACGGGAACCGTAAACGGCTCGATTTTCGACGGCTCGAGCGGGAACGATTCGAAACCACGGCGAAAAGAATGACGCGTCGTCGTCGGCGTCGTCGTCGTCGCGAGAAACATTGCGGCTCGGGGGCGCCTTCGTAAGGTTCGGTCTCGTGCTTTTGCCGCCGCGCGCGATAATCTCCGGACTTTGCGCAAGGTATCGAGAAGAAAGGAGGCGCGCGAGAACGAATCACCGCGTAACCCCGTGTAACGCGCGGCGTTGTGTACGCAGACGGCACGCACGGCGTGCCTGTTCACAAGTGTGTAGCGAAAAGTGTTCGTGCCGAACACGTGTTCTCAGTGCCGTTAACGCGTTGCCCGCGGCGCGTAAAAACGTATTTTTCTTCGAGCGATCGTAACGCGACGCGCGACTCGGACGCGGTGCAACGCGCTTTCAGACCTCTCGATCGCCGCCCGTTAAAATATTACCGACCCGCGCCGCCGATCGCAACCCCTTCCACTTCTCCGATCGAACTTTCAAAACGAATCTTATCCTCTCGACTCCGAAAGGTTTCGCGAGGCTTTTGCCGATTGAATTTCGCTCGGCGCGAAATCACCGTTGCCCCTCGAACCGCGAATTCGGAGGTCTCGATTCTCCAAAGTCGCGCGAACAAGAAAACGCCGGAACGGGACATTGTCCTATCGAGCGCGAAAACTTCTTATCGGTCTCCAAAGAGTTCGTGGGAGTGTTGGCGCGTAACCGCCGACTCGGGGGACCTCGAGGACGAGAAACGCGCGCGGCGAGAGGGAGGAGGAAGAAGAAGAAGAAGAAGAAGAAGAAGAAGAAGAAGAAGAAGAAGAAGAAGAAGAAGAAGAAGGAGGAGGAGGAGGAGGAGGAGGAGGAGAAGTAGAAAAAGGAGGAGGAGGAGTAGGAGAGACTCAGAGGAGTAAGATAATAACGTATTCGACGGAGAATGGCATTGCTCTCGCGCGCGGTCGTCCGCCGCAGTATGAATTACATCGGCGATTGAAACTCGTTCGCGATGAAAAAAGCAACCGAGAGACCCCGGGCTGTCGGTAGGTGCCGGGATTTGCATATTAAATGGCTCGAGATTTATAACGGTCGGCCGGGAGAGGTGCTAGCAATACGCGCGATAAATAAAGAACGTTCCTCTTCGATAGACGCCGGAGAGAGCTCCGTGACCGTTCTTCGCGCCCGCTGTCTCGCGTTCTCGATCCTATCGACGAATCTGCGAACGCGACCGTTCCTGGCCCGGTGGCGAATTTTTATCGTTCCCCCTACACCGACCGCGACCCCCGGCTCTTTTACCGCGAAACCTCGAGCTTCGGGGGAAGCCACGGGAACGCGTCGAAGCAAATCGCGCGTTGGATTTTCGAATCGCGAATGCGTCGTTTCTCGATCGCGTCTGCCTCCGTCGACGAGCGGGGAGAGGATTCAGCGACGGTTATCGAATCGAAGCTCCGCGAATCGTTCTCGTTGACGATCCCGATCGATTCACGGCCGATGAAATCGATCGAGGCGCGAGCCGCGAGATAGCCGCGAAATAGCCGCTCGCAGAGAGCGTCGATAACAAACACGGATTGCCCGATGGCTCGGCTAATGCGGCCGGATGTGATGAATGGTCTTTTATACCCACGGACGCGGCCGAGGTGTTATGAATCGCGTTAGCGTCGAATCATTGTTCGCGTCGGCACAATAACGGGCCCCGCGGGGGGTTCTCCTCCTCCTCCCCTCTTCCCTCTCTCCACGAGCTTCCATCCTCTGTTCTCTCGTTCCGTCCACCATTTTTTCACGGCCGATTTTATAATCGAGCTCGTAAAGACCGCGTCGTCCGGGGGATCGATCGTCGACGATGCCGAGTTTGCGTTTCGTTGGAGAACGCCGAGCACCGGAAGCGAACGAGCATCGATTCCGAGTCGCGAAAAATAAACGTAACGGAAAGAGTTTGGCGGTTGGTTCGCGGCCTCGATCCGATCACAGGGCAACTGTGATTTTCGGCTCTTGGAACGTTCTCGATTATTTATCGCGGCAAGAATCGGTCCCGCGCATGGTACGCGCGGGCGAAGAGCGACGCGAGGACAAGGTTTCCGCGGCTACGTTGTTTCGACCGTGTCTCGGAATCTAATTTCGGCTCGTCCAGCAGGAGGCAGATGCAACGTGTTATCGAACCTTTTAACCACGTGGACGTTTACGAGGCGCTCGGACTCGACTAGGCGCGAAGCGTCTCGGGAATCCACGTGCGCAGGAAACGAGATGCGGGTCGCACGTGTGTTCGCGTCGCCTTTAACCGCCACCGCGCCGCAGACAGCGTGAATAATGCCTCGTAATTTTCGCAACGACAAAACGCGGCCCTCGTCGAATCGTCGATCACCGGAATTCCTTACGATCGCGATTACACGTGTACCGAATCCTTCAACCCCGACAACCTTCTCCGTCGAAACGTCGAAACGCCGGTCGTTGCCACCGGATATTTGTTTCGTTCGTTCCCCTTTGTCCGGCTAGACGTCGCTCCGAGAACAAAGCTGCGCTCGAACGACCCGACTCGGAAGAAAAAATTGTCTCGGTGGACGCAACCGATCGGGAGGAAAAGAAGAGCGTACGTTTTTCGGTCGTTGGATCGAAAGACGTTGGTCCGCGTACGCGAACGTCTCCGTTGGCCGGAACGCGCGAAGAACCGAGCGAGATAAAACTCGTTGGATTTACGATGCAAAGTATGCGTATACGTCGGCGAACGGATCGTTTTCCCCGAGGTCGTCGTCTCCCCGCGACGAGTGTCGAAGGTAACGACCGTTTCCTCGGACGAAAACCCGTATCGTTCGATTCGATGTAGGCGCTACATGCAAAATACGCGTCGATGCACCGTGCGCGCGCGGCGTATCGGCGAGTATTTACACAGATAACGTCCCCGATACGCAGAACCAACGAACGAAATTGTATCGCGAGCTCGCGAGAGAGACGGAGGGCGAAGCGATCGAGGCGGGAGCACCGCGCGGTAAGAAAGGAAAAGGAAAAGGGAAATTGGAAAAGCGACTCGCGAGAGTTCGTTGCGCCGAGGAGAGATCGAATCGCGCGCTGGTGACGCGTCTCCGAGCTCGGACGCGAGTCGCGCGGCGTGTTCACCGAATTCTAAATACCTTGGCACGGTTTCCGAAGTTCGCGCGACGACGCGAATACCGTCGCGCGAACAATGCAACGGTTGTCGACAGGTGCGCGAGCTATAAATAACCGAACCGGTAGATATCGTTTTCGCGACTACTTTTTCGCGCGCTTCTGGTTCCCGATTTCCTCGCGAGCGCGGGCCGACCGATCGGTGGAAAAACGCGCGTTCCCCTGGCTGGAACCCGAGAGAGATATTTTCGGAAGGAAATTAACGCGCGGAAATACGCGCGGGACGAACGCGAGAAAGGCGAACGCTTTCGAATCGAAAATAGCGCGGAAACCCGTTGAAAAATTGTCCGCTCGGCCCTGCTCGGGGCCCTCGCGACTCGCGTTCGCGAAAAGAAGGAAAATTAAAAGTCGATCGCAAAAAAAAGGGAGCGGTTGTCTCGCGAAGCGTAGGTGGTCCCCGCGTAGGTTAAATCCGGAGATTCGTTTCGGGATTTGGAGGCGTCCCGCGTTGGACGTCCACCGGATTATGAGAAAATTGCAGGCCCGCTCGGAACGCGAGTGCGTGCCAAGAGATCGTAATACGTCTTCGCCTCCTCGGCGAGGCGATGGAGACAAATGCGGGGACGAGCTCGTTCGCGGACGGGACTCGGTGTTCGTCTCGCGAGAGGATTCTCTCGCCGAGCGACCACGAATCTGGCCTTGGACGTCGATTGGAACGATCAATATTTGCGGAATTAATTCCCGCGGATGATTCGCGGATCGGACGATAATAAACTGCGACGCGGAGATGGCTCGAGGAGAGTGGCGCATTAACGAACGCGGTCGTTTCGCGTGTTTGCTTCGAAGAAGGATGTACGCGTCTTTGTTGTTTGCCTTTCGAATTCAGCCGAGAATCGACGATCTCGCCGATGCCGAGAAACACGAGCACGCCGAGCCGTTGCTCGAGCCGAAAAAACCGTTCCAATGTCTGCGGGCGTTGGCGTCGATCGTTTACCTTCGATCGAAGAAAAGTTTGCCCGGTTCGCGAGACGCCTACAACCGGGGGAAGACTCACCTCGTTTCTGCATGTAACTGAAAAGGTCGTCCAGGAACTCCTTCCTTTTGGGGTCGTCGTTGATCTCGTACAGCTGAAAGAGCCAGAAGAGTAACGGTAAATACGTTGCGTCAGACGTCTCGAGACGCGTATTACTTTTCCGTCGAGCAAACACGCCGCGTTGCGATATCTCGCGATCGCCGGAACGACGTAGGAAACGGAAAGAAAGAGAAAGAAAATGACAGAGCCAAAAGGTGGGGGCGGGCGGATGCCTCGACGATTCGATACGGTAAAATCCATCGTCGCGTTATCTCGTCTCGATTGCGCGTTCACCATCGTTCCCCGTTGCCCCACGAATAAAATGTTACTCGAGCCGGGGCTAATAAAAACAGGAGTGAAACAAGTGTGCTCGTAGCGACAGGCAGATTAGTTAGCCCCGATTATTAATGATTCCGTTTAACCTGCCTCATAACCCGAAACCCCTCCTCCCTCGCCCCTCTTCGAACGGACGAAAGCCAAACTCCCTTCGGGCTAGCGGCCCCGTATTATCATATTTGTTATGTACGATGTGCTATATCTAATCCGAGACCCTCTAATTGCTTTTATAATACGAGCTGCTGCCCCCTTTCGCCTTCCTTTTCTTCGCCGTCACGGGCGTCGTTTCGAGCGCGATCCGGACCGCGAGCGCGACCGCGACCGCGATTCATCGAAAACTAACTTTCCGTTTTACGAACGAAACGAGACCCGCCGCGCTGCTTTCGCTGCTTTCGATGCTTTCGATGCTTTCGATGCTTTCGATGCTTTCGATGCTTTCGATGCTTTCGATTCGCGCGTTTCCCGACATCCTGGCGAACCTTCGAACGCGCCGGTCTCCCGTTCCTCTCGGCTCGTAGATCCGCTTCGACGATAAATTTCGTCCAACGAAACGCGCCGCGTTGCCTCGTAACGCGACCTCGCGCGGGGTGAATAATAATTAATTTCCCGCCACGGTCCCACCGTTCATCCTGCCTAGTTCTCTGCCGAGACGTCAGCCGCGCCGCGACCGTAAAAGGGGTCGTTCTCGAGAGGGAAGCGACCCGCGTATCTATGGCGAATCCGCGAATCCCCGTTTTCATCGGGAGAACGCGACGAACGAAGCTCGCGCGCAATTAACCGATCCGCGTTGGAGCGTCATCGTCGTCTTGTATCCGCGATGGAAAATCGAACGAGGGTTCGGAGCGTTCCGCTCGATCTCGTCCACGGGCATCGTCGAAACGACCGAACAAACGAACGAACCGACCAACCAACGAACCAACGGACGAAAGAACGGATGGACGAACGGCATTTCTCAAGGGCCATTTTGTACCACTTTCTCGTGTTTTTTCTTTGGCTGCGCGAGCGATGAGCTCGTTAGGGGCAGCCGGAGGGAGAGGACGGGGTAAAAGGTCGGAGCAAGAGGGACGAACGGCGAGGATCGGGGAACGACGGAGAGGAAACCGAGTCCGAGGGTTCAACCAGCGTATATTGATTGATCTACAGTTAAGCGGACTGACGGCAGCCACGTGAAGATCGGGCAGAACGGCTTCGCGCTTTCTCTCCGTCGCTCCCGCTCGGTGGTATCGCTCCCTCCCTCTCTCCCCCGTATTCTTTTCCTATCCTTCGCCTACCCGTAAAATAAAGAGAGGCGAGCGGAATTTGCTCTCGATGATGCATGCTCCGCGGCCCCGCCCTCTCCTTCTCATCGACTGACGGCCCGGTGAATAATAATTCTCGATACAGCCGACGTTGATCGGGTTACTTTCGTCCCTGCGAGCAGAGGAGGGACGCAACCCGCTTCGATGATCGATGTACGCGGCTCGTTGCTAGCGCCGCGTCCTCCGGGACGCAATTGCGTTTTTTGTCGTCGAAACGATTAACGGTCGTTACCGGGCAATCGTCGCGTCGTTTATTCCGAGGATGGGAATATTTATGCTCGAGCGAGGACGCGTCGGTTGCCGATCGCCACCGCTCCGAACGTGGCAACGATCGAGGAAATTTCGTATCGAGCAGCTGCGCGAATCTCTCCGGTTCGCGAAACGCGCTGCTTCTCCCTCGCTCGATGAACTTTACGACCGCCGAAGGAACGAAGATCCGGAAGGGAGGTCGCCGTAAAATTCGCGGAAGACGAGAACGAACCCGAAGGGGACGCCACGCGTCGTTACCTTTACGAGGGGTAATTATCGATGCGCGGCTCTTTCTGCCGCCTCCGAGATCCAGATAGCCCGGGCTCTTCCTGCCGATAAGGAACAACGTACACCGTTCCGGCGATGCGAACCTCTTGTCCAGGAGAGATCGCGAACCTCGAGAACGGCTCTCGAAATCTCGCAACTCGCGTTCGCGTCACCGTCACCGTCACCGTCACCGTCACCGTCACCGTCACCGAACCCGCGCCCGTGGGATCGGAAAGACCGGTTCGGCGAAAGGACGTTTCGCGCGAAAGGCGTAGCTACCCGCACGACGAGTACGTCCGCACTCCTGCGCCCCCGCGAGACACGGGGTCGACTTCCGGTCGTAAAAGCTTTTATAAGGGTGCGTCGTGTCTCGAGCGAAACGGAAACGGGTGCAGCCTTAAATAATGCGCGGTCGGCTCGTCGCCGAGGTCAAGACAGAGCCGATGCGAGGCGAGGCGACGCGACGCGACGCGATGCGATGCGCTGCGCTGCGCTTCTCGGAACGCTTTATCCACGCTTCTACGAGCGAGTCTAATTTACGTCCAATGAAACCTAATGAGAAACGGACACGGTTAGTCGCAAAATTTGCAAGAGGAGCGCGTAAACAAGAGGAACGTCGCAACGTTCGAAGACAACCGCGAGGAGTTTCCTTCGCGTCCTCTCCGAACAAGAGCAACGCGTTTCAGCGGGGGATATCAAGATCGCGCGTTATACGAGCGGCCATAATAGCGGTGCTACCATTACCCGCTTCCAGGGCATTAAAGATAACGCGGGCAATTACAATTATTACGATGCGAACGACGTACGCGGTCGCGTTGCGCTTCTAGGAGATCTTCGGGAACGTTCCGGTGTTTCCATTCGGTTTCGCGCGTTCGCGGCACCCTCGATCCTCCGTTCGAGGCAGGTTCGCGAGGCGAGGCGAGGCGGGGCGGCAGCCAGGGTGTCGCGCCCCTCGTAACGCGGTAACGACACGGGTATCGATCGAATTCGTCGCCGTTCCCGCGTTTCGTCGACTCGACCGGCTTCGAGGAAAAAATTCTCGAACGGTGGCTCGCGCGTTCGAAACCGCGACGCGTACCCGAAGCGAACACCGGGGGGGATATTCGTTCGTATCGAGCCGGTTTTCGCGCCGGTTGGGGATAATAGCGGCGGTCGTTGCCAGCGAATACGACGGGGAGCCCGATAATTGCGATTCCCGGAAAATCGTGCCGTACGGGGAAGACATCGTTCCCTTTTCCGCGGGGAACGCGCGACCAAACGCAAAATTCGTACGGTCGCTCGCCGAGTTTCTTACTTCGTAAGAAACGTTGGTATCTTTTTGAAAAAAACTTCTCCGAGGTTCGGTAATTTGTAGGGTTTCGGAGCGGAACGCCCCCTCGATTCCAGGCGGTTTCCGGGCTCGGAAAACGTTGTTCGCGAACCGAGGGCAGAGCCTTAGCGCGGCAACGGACACACGGTCCGCGGTTTCCCATTATCGGGACGAAATCAATCGGCTTTATCCCGGCGATATCGACGCGCGGAAAGAGAAGAGGCTCACCCCTAATCCGTAGGAGGTTTTCCTCGCGCGGTCGTTCGCCTTCCTTTGACCGTCCGATGGGACGGGATTTCGGCGAGGAATCGGGCAGGTTTTCCCAACGATTCCTCCGCAAAGCCTCTTCCCGCGTCCTTTCTTTGTCCCCCTCGCGAGGATCGTGCGACGATTACGAGCACGGAGAATAACCTCGGCGGCGCGTTCTCGATCGTCGCTCCCGTTTCCTCGAAAGCGGTCCTCGGGTTTCGAGGAGGAGTACGGTCGGACGGACCGATTCGTTCGCGGGTAATGAAAATTCGTAGGAACGCGACGCCGGGATCGAGATATTAAAAAGCGTAGCGATAACCGGAACGCGTCGCCGACGAGCCGAGACCGCGATCCCGAAACCGGCCTGGAAATACAAATAAAGAGTTCGGTCGACGGCGACGAAGGAGGTCGGGAGCACTTTTTTACGAGGCGAAGGGTATAAAATACAAGGAACGAAAAGGAGGTTGACGTTCGATGACGCCAGATGTCGGCGTCACAAAGAGCCCCGGCATAAAGAGCGAAGTTCGTGGTCCCTTTGCGTCCTTCCACTCCCCCGTCTCGCTCGGAGAGTCCCGATACGGACGGATTTTATGCCCGTAGCTGGAAATATTAAATCGCACCTAAGCACGTTTTACGTCGACCGTCTAATAATCTCCGCGAACTGTTTCACCCGTTTCGTTCCTCTTTCTCCGGTTCTCGGTTGCGAGAGAGTACGTCTTTTCGTCAGCGCGTTTCGGCCGAAGCCCGCGCACGTTTCTCCGGTGCTGGTTGGTCCCGAGATCGTTGGTGGTCGGGGTCCGTGTGTCCACGCGGCGGCCGGTCTCGCGAACCTCCCGAAAGGGTCCGCGCGAGACTCGAGAAACGGAAACCGTACGAACGAACGAACGAACGAACGAACGGTCCCTCGAGTCGCCTTTTTCCGCGATTTCTTATCTCTCGGTCGTCGTCGTTGCGCCGGTCTAAAGCGCGGGCAAACAGCTCTCTATCGAAGCGCAAATATTTGATCGACGCCGACTCGTTCGATGTTTCCTTCGACACGCGAGTCGGCATTAATTGCGCACGCGCGAGCGCGCGGTTAGTCATCGGATCGAGACGCGATTCCCTATCGCGGCTTTATCCGCGGTTTGCGCAACACCGAGTTTCGCGATATCGGCGCGGGAACGCGACACGCTCGCGGATTCGAGGGCAAACGACGCCGGTCGCTCGGTATCGGGTTCGGGACCGTTTCGCGAGCTCGCGTCGATCCGTAACTTCTTCCACGGACGAGCCACAAATACTCGGCTCGAGTATTTTTCTCCGATGGAATCGAGCCCGGAGATAACGAGGATGCCCGCGCGTACGATTTACGATCGCGGAATTTAATTCGGTAGACGATCCAATTTGATCGCGATGTCGCGATAAACCCGTGGAGGGATTCGCGCGAAAACGCGTCGCGCGATTCGGAGTCGTCGCGTTCCTCGAGCGATCGACGAGGTTCCCTCGAAGCTCCCCGATCTTCGGTTTCAAGATTTACAGGCCTCGCCGGCTCGGTTGCAATTTCGTTGCGAGCGAATCTCGAGCGCGGCGGACCGGGGGCGGGAGGGGGCTTCGCGCGATCGGAAGGAACCGGCGGAGAGATAAAATTGCGCGGCGCGAGAGGGCGCGGTGAAGATCGATTAACTCGGCGACGTTCGACGTAAAATACGGCTTCCAAGCCGTGTACGCTCGTGGGTCCCGGGGTGTTCCCGTCCTTCTCGCGCCCTACGAGCACCGTTTCGCGTCTCCGGCGGCCGGACGGCCGGCCAGCCCGCTGCCCGGCCGCTCGGCCTTCCGTCCGTCCGTCCGTCCGTCCAGCCGTAGAGAATCGCACCAAACCGAAGCGAGCGAGAGAGAGAGAGAAAGGGGACCCACCTCGGTGCGGATCAAACGGAGCTGAGCTTCGATTATAATAAATCAAGACGTAAATAATGAAGGAACGGATGGGCCCGAAAGCGATGGCCCAGAAGGGTGGATAAGGGGGGTCGGAGAAACACGGCTGCAATCGAATTCTCGGTCCGCTCGCAACCGTGCGCAACGCGATTAATGCTTCTACCCCGAGGGACCCCCTCTCCCTCTCCCTCTCACTCTCGCTCCCTCTCTCTCTTCGTTGCTCGCGGAACGAGTTCGATTTTATATCGTAATTTATTCGAACGGAGCGCGCAATGGGATCGGTACTCGCAGCGGGACGGTCGAGAATCGTACCGGTCTCCGAAAAGGCGAAGCCGATACGAGAGCAGTGGGGAGGTCTACGACCGCGAGGAACTCGCGAAACACAGCCCGAGCATTGTCTACCGCGGCCGGCCGCGAAATTACCGGGACTCGGTCTATGGGAAGATTACGCGTCCGGCTCGAATTACGCGTCGTCGCCGGTGGAAGGGGGGGAGAGAAGGATTCACGGTCCGGGAAGAAGAGAAACACGGAGGGGAGGCTCTCTTATTAACGAGGAAACGAAACAACTCGCACCGGCGTGCTAATCGAACGAACACACAGAACGCGCGGTCGTTCCCGGCCGCCGCGCCGGCCCGTATCAACGGCCATCTTTGTTCCTCGTGCCTCCGCGATTCTCGACCGATGGGAATTTATCGAACCGTGAAAGGATCCTCGCCGCGTCTCGACGAAACGCTCGAAAATACACGGAGGCTCGCGACGCTCGGGACGCGTACGCGCGCGTTTAACGATCGAATTAGAGAGTACCGTCGAGGCTCGTTCGACGAAAAACTCGAGGCGGGATAGCGCCGCTTACGGGATCCTCGAGGTTCCTCCTCGATGTAAATACGTAGCGCGTTTCCACTTTTCGAAACTCGGCTCGGTTCGACGACCCCGGTTTTCCGGAACACCGGGTGAGATCGAAACCCCGGATCGAGATCGTCGAGAAAGAGTCGAGCGGAGTCGAGCGGAGCCGAGCCGAGCCGAGCCGTGCCGGTGCGAGAGAGGGGAACGAACGGGGGCGGGTGGAGACGACGGCCGGCGTCGGCAAGAGGAGGCAGTTAGCGCGTGTTTACACGACAGCGCTATGTAGCCGGCGACCTCAGGGAACAGTCTCTCGAGCCGAGCGAAGCGAACGTTTCTATTTGTCCGAACACCTCTTTCCGTCTCTTTCGCGCCAACCGCTTACCCCCTACCAATCTACTCCGCTCCGTCTCCGTCTCCGTCTCCGTCTCCGTCTCCCTTCTTCCGAGCGGTGCCTCCCGCTCGACCCTCGAACGCGTAACGACCCTCGCTCCGATAGACCGGGTTAACACCGTCGATCGATATTTAAACGCGACCAATTATCCCTCCTTTCGCGATATCTCGCGCTAACGAGCGACCGCTCCGCGCCCTTCGAGAGGTAGAACAACCGGAAGCGGACCGTGCTCTCTTCTCTTCGAGGCGGGTGTTCCTCGCGAAACGCAACACCGCCGGAACATTGTCCAGCGTGGGACGGAATCTCGCTCGTAAAGAGGCAAAGTCGATTCGATCTGGTCGAACGCCGCGGATACCCGAAATACGTCCCCGCCCCGAGCACCCTTTTACGATTCGGATACGACATCTAAAATGCGATGTTTACAGGGGCGACGCCGATGAGAACGTTTTTATTAATAATTTTTAATGCGTCCCGCCGCTGGTCCTCGTAAAAGCCACCGGGTTGGCACTTTCGTGAGTCGGCCGGCTCTTGTAAAAGATATCCGCCCGGACGTTCGTCGACCGTATCCATCGAAATTAGGCGGCCTACCGAGACTCTTTATGGGATTTTAGACGAGTTTTACAACGACGTCCAGTCGCGCTCCCTCGGATACCGCGCCGTATCGCGGGATGATTAAACGATTACCGTAACGAACAACATTTAGGGCGTCGTTTAATCTTTATCGGTGGCTCGCCGTTCCCGGCGACCGACTGGTTTCTCGGCTTCCGTGCCGAGAGGGGAGAATTAATAAGCCGCGTGTGTACACACCGAGATCGACGGGAACCGTCGTCGAGAAACGGAGACCGAATTCGTTATCGAAGTCTTGGTAGCCACTCGAGCCGACCGATTCACCGTAACCTTTTCCTTTCAATACCCGCGAGACCGACGACTTTGCCCGCTTTCTTTCTTTCCTTCATCCTTTCTTTCTTTCTTTCTTTCTTTCTTTCTTTCTTTCTTTCTTTCGTTCTTTCTTTCTTTCTTTCTTCCTTTCTTTCTTCCTTTCGTCCGCACCTCGACGCCTCTCATTTGTACGTCCTGTACACCTATTAGTTGATATTTTTGAGGGATAAGTGGCGCGTAATGTATTCCACCGCCTCCATTTGTCACGCGTTCGCCGTAGAAGGAGCCGAGGCGACGTTGGCGCGTACGTCAAAGGGATTTCGAGAGAGCGTCGTATTGTTGGCCGCGCTGAAAGGACGACGCGACGAGGATAACCGTGATTCTTTCTCGAGAATCGAAACCGTGCGACGAAACGAGAACACCGTGGAACGACGAAAATTAATATCGTCGTTTTGCCTCCGAATCGTCGGCGTTGTCCGCGCGCGGGCGCGAACGGTGGGAAACGGATCGGAACGCTCCTCGGGAGAGGAAAAACGAGAAATCCCCGAAAATCGTGTCCGTCCTCCGCGTATCCTTTCGCCGCGTCGTTACGCGCGACGATATTTTACCAGCCGTAAAAAGACGATCAATCAGGTGTCGGTGTTCCCCCTCGGTCCGTTCCCGCGGCCGATCGCCGGAACGCGCATAATCCTAGCCCCGATCTTTTTATATTACATCGTCGTAGCTGGCGCTCATTTGTTAGAAATAAAAGTCGGTCCAACGGGGGCGTCCCGCGCGTCCCGCGCGGCCCTGGATCCCTACCTGCGACCCGGGGACCGACACCTGCACCGAACGAGCCTACCGCGAGAATCGAAAAACTCGCGCGCGCGGCCGCGCACACCGCTCTCGATCCCTCGTAGTCCCTCTCCCTCCCTCCCTCGTTCGTTCGTTCGTTCGACTCCTCTTCCGAGTTACGACGTGTTTAACATATAAATGAAAATCGGACCTATAAAAGTTTAACGCGCGCGATTATCTCGCGGCTGCTCGAGTTCCCCTACCCTCTTTCCCACCCCTTGCCAAGCCGCTCGTTTACGGGCCCGCTCCCCCGGACCGACGAATCTATTTCGGCGTCTTTTCGTGCGCGCTAGTCGCACGGGCGTAACGAGACCGCGACTCTTCCTCTACCGAGAACCGATCCCTGACGCTCGATCGATCCTCTCCCGATCGGACGATCGTCGAGCCCGAACATCTCGAGATTCCTATCGTTTCGACGCTCTTTCTTCCGATGGAACGCTTCGAGCGGTCTACCGCGGAAATTCCTTGGCGAATCGCGTGCTTGGAAACGCACCTTGTCGAGCATGTTCGTGCGAGTCTCCCTGGAATTCTTCGTAGCGACGCTGCACGCTGAAACGGTGCTCCGGAATTCCTTCGAGCGTGCCTCCAACGCGATTCGAAATCCTTCGGTCCCATCGAACGCGGCGGTTGCGAATTTCTCGGGGACGAGGACGCGACCAACGGAAAGGAACGCGCGACGCGAACTCCCGTCGAAAACTGGCCTCCGGAAAACCCGGCTCGGAGACTTTTCGTGCGCTCTCCGTTTCCCCCTGGACGCGTTTTCGTCTCGCTCGGTACGGGGCAGTTTCCTCGGGCCGCTTCCCCACCGAGCGGCGCTACCCTCGGTTTTATCTCGACACGCCCGAGATTCGTGCGGGAAACCTTCCACGCCTATCGTTCTCCGGTGGCCGTCGCGAGACGCTGGCTATCTCGATCTTTCGTTCTCGTCCGGTTTCCCGTGTTCGGCAACTACCAGCCGACGTTTCCCGCGGAATTCCCTCGCGAAACACCGTCGCGGACAGCTCGGAGAATCGCACCCCCGAGCGGTCGAGCGTCCAAAGAACGCGTTCGCCGCGCACGCACGCGAATCCGCGTTCTCGTGCGATAACTCGTCGTTCGGGCGTCACGAACGAGCGTCGCGGATGCGCCGGTTCACGGGAATACCGGGGGTTGGAAATATTCCCTCGACTCCGAAGGAAAGGGACCCGAGAGACAAAGCGTTTCTTTCGTTGCTCGCCGCGTGTCTCCGTATACCTGACGATTTCTAATCCCTCCTAAGAGCCAATCCGACCTCCTCCTTCTCCCCCGTCGGAGAATTATCTTACCTGAGCGCAGGGAGCCGTTTCTACATAATTTATTGCTTCCGAATCTTAAACATTGTTCCAAAATCGCCGATACGGACGACCGGCCGAGGGTCGACGGAGGCCGGATTAAGGCGCACCTTCGTCCCGGTTCGACCGGAGGGACGACGGGCCTCGTCGAAAACGTAATTAATCAAGCTCAAATGCGGTCTAATGAGCCCGTACCGACCGGACGGACGGACGGACGGACTGACGAACGGTCGGACGGCCGGACGTTCTACGAATCGACGATCCAATAGCGCCACGTCGTCGACAGCGCGTTTCGTGGAAGCCCCATCGATCGAAGTCTCGTGTTCGAAATCACGTGGCTGCGTCGCGACGTCGATGCTCGACCGAACGCTCGGGATCGTATCGCGGGGAGATCGAATCGATTTTACGGGAGCACCGAGCCTCGAGGCTACGCCGCCGGAAAAAAGGACCGCGGCGATCGGCATTCCGCGAGACGGTACGAGGTTCGCGCCCTCGAGGGAAGCGGACGACGAAGGATCGAACTTTTCGAGGAGCGAGCGGCCGTCCGGCCCGAACGAAACCATCCCGCGAAAACCGAACCCTCTTCGCTGGAGGTTCTCTCGCGGGAAAGGGAGGAAACCGACCGGTTACCGGAGACATCCGACCGATTCCCTGTAGACGCTTAATTTTAGAATACCGGTACGAGCCTCCGTCGTCCCCTCCCCCTTTCTCCTCCCCTGTCCGTTCTTTCGCTTTCCGTCTCTCCGCGAGACGAGCGAATCTCGAGTGCCCTCGAGAGTAGCCGAGTAGCCGAGTAGGAAAAGTTCGTTGGTTGCGCGAGTAAAAAATAATTGAAATTTTTGTTCGCCGTTTGGCGAGTACCGGGGCGCATCGCGCTCGACGTACCCGAGGAGCGTCCTTTTCGTCCGAGATTTATCGGTCGTCCGAGTTTCCACGCGGTCCGATACGATCGCCGGCCACGGTCGTGATTTATCGTTCGACGTGCTCGAATTCGACGGCGACGTTATTGCTCGCGACTTTCCTCCTATGTATCGCCGGACGATAGCACGCGCGCGGTAACCACCGGCCGCGTGGTTAAATCGGCCGCAAACTTTCATCGTTCGCGCCCACGCCTCGTCGTTCGCGGCCTTATTGGATTATCCGAGACGAATCGTAAATCTCGCTACGAGTTGCCAATTCGCGGCGCCGTAAACACCCTCCGCGGTCGACACGTTCGACGATTTCGATGAAATTTTCGTGCGTTCGGACGCGCGCGAACGAGGATCCCGGAAACGATCGGGAGAACGAGCGCGTTCCGGTTGCCGAGTGAAAAATGGACGGGAGGATTCGTTTCCCCGTTCGGACAACCGCTTTGTCCGGTCGAGCGTGGACTGGCGCGTACTCGGACGTTTCTCTCTCTTTCTCTCTCGCTCTCTCGCTCTTCACCCACGAGCGAACTCGTTGGAGCAAATGGGCGCAAAAAGGGTCTCGCGGTGGTCGTGCGAAGGGGTGAAAAATAATAATTACTCGTTGTCGGTCCGCGTTGCGCTCGGTCGCGGGGTTGAAACGGGGCCTCGAAGGCGCGATTAGAAACGAGAGAACCGAGCGGAGGAGGGGGAGGAGGGGGAGGAGGAGGAACGTTCGTTCGAAACCGCTCGAACGGTCGTCCGACAAATGCCGGGCCAGAGGGAAGAAGAAGAACCAGAAGAAGAAGAAGAAGAAGCAGAAGAAGAAGAAGAAGAAGAAGAAGAAGAAGAAGAAGAAGCAAGCAGGATAGGAGGAGGAGGGAAAAGAGAAAGACGGAGGAAGGGCGAGGAGGAGAAGAAGCGATGGCGTGATAAATGATCGAGTATTTAACACTCTTTACGGATTAGCATATAAACTACGGGCAGTCCATAGATCTTCGTGGCAACGCATTAACGGACGAGGAGCGGACCACGGGGATGATCTCTCTCTTCTCCCCTGGTTCGGAGGCTCCCCGAACCCCGGTCCCCGGTCTCCGGTCCCCGGTCCTCGAGCGAACGTAAGCGATCTCTCGGCGGATCGACTCGGCGCGCGAGTTATTGTTTTGCGGTTCTCGCGGCGTCCACCCTCCTCGCGGCGTCCACCCTCCTCTCTTCCCCGCGACTACCGAGGGATTCGAGGAGCAAAGTCGCGCGCACCACCGCGAAAAGCTCGTTAATTCAACGATAAAGAACGGGCCCTCGTTACGCGCGAGCGAGATACCTGTCGAGATAACGCTAGTCGAGGATTAGAGGGCGCGCGGCCGGCCCCGGGCCGTAATTATTTTATCCTAATTGATATTTGTGCCGATTAAGATCTCGCGGACAGTTATTTCCTGCCGTTTCGCGGACGGAACGAGATATCGCCCCTCGGTGGGTCGGCGGCGGGCGAGAAACCTCGCCGATTACCGTAATTGACGACAAAACGCGCGAGCTTGTTTATATCGTTCTCGCGAGGCGAGAAGCGCGATCACGAGGGAAGATAGAAAAAACGGAGATCGATAGAACGATACGCGATACGCGATACGCGATACGCGATACGCGATACGAGCGAGTCGCTTCCGTCGAACCACGGAGAACCGCCCCGCATTGTCCGCAATTAAGACCCGTGTCGGAGTTTATTCCCCCCGGGGGTGGTGGGAACGCTCGACGAGCCGGCTCGACGATTCTCCCGCCCCGAATCTTTCCCCTCGGCTGAAAGCGGAGAGAGGGCCCCCTTAATCGGCTCCTAATAAACCGAGAAGGAGAAAATTACGCGGTTACGCGCCGCGGATAAAGGCGAGATTCGCTGATTAATCGATCAGGGAGGCGCCAAAGACCGCCCCGCGCATTATACCGGACCGTACCCCGTCATTAAGGGGCGCTCACGCACACAGTCGCGCGCCTACCCCGTGCGGGCGGCCGAGCGGTCGAACCAGCGAGCGGTTTCGCGAGAACGAGAACGAACGCGCTCGATCCATCGGCCTTAATGACTTCATGAGCGTGTTTTCGCGACGAGTCTCGCGCCCACCGAAACGGACCCGAAACCGTTCGCTTCCGGTCCCTCGGGCGAGCACGGAGATCCGCGCCCTCGAACCACCTCGAACCACCTCGAACCACCTCGAACGACGCTTACCCGATCGAGAACGATCGCTATCGGGGTAACGAGCGGAAGATACCGTGGACGCGTCCCCTCGATAACATCGAACGAAACGTCTTTCGCGCGACACTTTCTTTTGGATAAACGCACGCCGTTCCCGTTTCCGTAATTGCACGCGTCGCGTCGCGGCGCAGGGCGGACGCGCTGCGCGCGAGCTTGCCCTCTCGGCCCTCGGAGGCCGCGATTCGGAGCGAAGCGAGAAGGGTACGGGCACCAGCTGCTCGAGGACTCTGCCGAATCGACGAACGGAGCCAAACTCCGAACGTTTCTCCGTCGACGGAGGGGCCGCGCGAATTCTCGGTAGGCGTAAAACCCTGAGCGACGCCCGCCAACCGGGTACGGATCAAAGACGCGGACTTTGACAACGTTAACGCGTCGCGCGCCCGCGACCGCGACCGCGACACCGCTTTCGTTTACCTCGCGATCGTCGTCCGTTTCGTTCCTTGATGCGAAAGGGGAGACAAAAAGAGGGGCAAAAGGTTTCCCGATTACGGAGAAGGCAAGGGTCTCTCGACTACGCGGAAATTTTCGCGGGACGACGACCGTTTAGAGTGGCGCGAAACGGTCCGCGAAACGGTCCGCGACGCTTCGTGCTCGAAACAATGCTCGCGGTGTGGCATTAACGAGCCTGGCCCTCCTCGCGACCGCACCGCTGACAATATTCTTTTGTCCGAAGCTCGTCGATGGTCACGAACCAACGCGCGTTCTCCGTCCGGATATTTATCGCTCCGTCGCCGCTTTCTACGCGCGTTCTGTTTCGAGTTCTCTACATAGTAGTCGAATGTCTTGGCACCGGACGGAACATCCGAGACCGAATTACACGAGCGACCGAGTCGTTCGTTTCGCGGAAACATTCCGCTCCGCGTTCGCCCTCGCGCGAACCGTCGAATCGTCTTTCGAGAGACGGAATTTTCGTCGAGACGGGCGCGAGATACACGCCCCGCGCGGAAAAAACACCGTTTTCCGCTACGGTCGGTGTCGAGCCGGCCGTTCGATGAACGCGAGTAACGCGCGAACGCAGGTGTGGCACGCGACCGTCGCGAATTCACGCAAGGTTCGACGCGGGCACAAGGCAACCGCGCTCGCGCGCGCGTGCACACGCTCGTTGCGAAGCCGGCTCGGCAACATAGTGATCGCCGTGTAACGCGATATCGCGTTAAACCGTGCCCTTTCGCCTCTCCCGCTATTTCCTGCCCGACTTTTTCCCTTCCATGCGTCGCGCGTTTCGCGCGCCGTTCTCCCTTTCTTCTTTCGCCCGCTTCTTTTCTCGGAGAACGTTAAACGGACCGAGCCGCGTCGAAACGAGTTCCCGAAACACCGTGCCGCTTCGACGTTTCGAACGCGGTTTCTCCGTAACTCGAGAAATCCTCAAAGGGAACCAACTCGCGAGTTCTCTCTCGGTCGCGCGGAGAAGAAACGCTGCGAAAACGTTCGATCGAATCGAGCTCGTGGGAAAAGGACACGCCGCGCGTTGCCTCGGCACGCCTCGCCTCGCCTCGCCTTAATTGCCCCGAAATTGAGCTCGATAAGCGGGGAAGAGCGTGCGAGACGGCCGACAATTTCCTCGAAACCGGCCAATTTGTCCCCCGATCGTCGGAGCGATTCCGACTCGTTCGAACAACGAGCGCTCGCTTTGTACCGAAAAGGTGGCGTACGAAGCGGCCTCGCGATAGGGATCGCGAAACGGGGACAGAAAATTGGCGGAAGAACGGTTTCTCGAGGCGACGTTCGATACGAAAGAGGAGGAGGAGGTGGAGAAGGTCGACGAGGCGAAAGGAGAATCGAACGGTGGTAGGTTCGAGGGATCGAGCGGTGGACGGGTCGCGGGACGCCGAACAAATGGTCCGGCATTTGTCAACGCGGAAGCGAAGAATCGAAAAGTGTCGGGGACAGGTTACGGGGAAAGATTTCGTTCCGCGTACGCGCGAAGATTCATCGGACGTCGCCGCGTCGCCGCGTCGCCGCGTCGCTCGGTCGCTCGGTCGCTCGAGCGCCCGAGCGCTCGGGCACGGAGGGTTCGCGTTGAAAGCCGGTCCGGGACGACGGTGGCATTCTTTCGCCCGATGACGGACGCACGGAACGAATTCACGCGGACGGTTGGTTTTTCTCGCCGGCTCGAACGCGAGAAAAGGGCTCCGAACCGTATTACGGATTCACCGAACGATCTTCGGACTCCGAGCCATTATCGGTTCGTTAATGGTATGCGCCGGGAGACGTTAAATCACGGCACAAAGGATCGCGAGGCGAGGTGGCGCGGGAGTCGCGGGAGGCCGAACGAACAGCCGCCGCCGCCGTCGGCCGAACGAACGATTTCAATTCGTCTCGATCGCCGCGACGCGAATATTAAGGAGCCCGCGCGCGCTTCGAGCCCGACCGCGGAAAGAACCGCGAGACTCCTTTCGCGCGCGATCGAGCGCCCCCCGCTCGAAAACGCGTTCGAGTAAATGAGATGTCGCTCAGCCGACTCGATAAAATCGCAAACAACGGAGAAGGGAGAAAGAACGAAAGCGGGTCCGACGTCGATCATTTTTCATCGTCGATCGCATTAATTACCGTTCGAGATAGTTCGATCGCTCGGCACCGGTCGTTACCAGCGATCGATTAAAGGGGGAGAGGTCACGCTCGTCGACCGTTAATAGTATACGGTGCGCGTACGTTTAGCGCGATCGATTAAAGATACCCTAATGATTCCTCTCGTAACTTCTCGTCGCCCGATATCGCGTCGATCCGTTCCCGAGGTACCCCGAGGAGAGACCGATCTCATTTATCATTTTGCATTGCAAATGCGAAACGTTCGAGCGCGGCCGTGCAACCGCCCGCCACCCCGGACGCTCCGACTAAAATCACGTCGCGAACGGGACACGCGGACGGAGAACCTTCCGAGAAAAACGCGGAACCGAGCGACGGACCGCGAGTTTACCCTCCTTTCGAACCGCGAACTCGGAACGCGTCGCGAACCAGCGCGAACACCTGGAGAACGCGCGACCAGATGCTCCTTTTTGCCGAGAACTCGCACCTCGGACGATTTCCGTCCGCTCGTGCGCCGAGATAACGCGAAAATTCACCTTCCGGTATCGATCGAGCGAAACCGCGGTCCAACCTGTACGCGAGCTAGCTTCGCGAGCGAGTTACGGTCGCTGCATCCGCTTCCGTCCCACGCTCCTGTATTTTCCTTTTCGGTCGAGTTCGCTCCTACTCGCTGCCCGATACTCAACGGTTTACGACGCGCGATCTTATCATCCCCTCGACGGTGTTTCTCGAGGGCCCGTGCTCGCTCGGCCCTTCCCTCGGTCGTGCCCGCGACCACAGTCCGTACTCCATCCTCCGCTTCGAACGTCCGAATCTTTTTGCCCGAGGACCGCGGTGCTCCTCGTTCCTCGGGGTTGCCGATAAAAACCGCGTAAAGAGCGAGAAGATTCGAGGAGAACGATCCTTTATCGGTGCTCGTTTTCCCGTTCGATTTTACGAACGAGGAACGCTTCGAAAGCCCGTAAAAACCGCGCGATACGATCGGTGGAACGCGGCGATTCGCGTCGCCCGAAACAGCGATGGCGACGACTCGGGACGGAGGAGACCTCGCGGTGAAGATGTTCGTCGCGGATAAGGTATCCGAGGCGAGTTGCGCGTTGGGCGTTGCGCGTTGCGCGATGCACGCGAGGTTGCACGCGATCGCGGGCGAGCAGCTCGAGCAGAAGCGGAAGCGACGGTAGCCGCGGCTCGACTCTTATTAGCGGGATCGAGGGGCGCGGGAGCGGGAAAAACCGAGACCGGAGGGACGACGGCCCGCTCGGACGAATCGGCGGCGTCTAATTGCTTTCGCACTCGTAACTCCCGTGTCCGCTCGCGAAAAAGCCGAACAACCTCGGCGCGTGGTCGACGAAATTGCTCGGCCGGTACGGCTCGGCGCGCAAAGCGCGGCACGTGCCCCTGCGAACGGGGACGCCACGCTCGATCGAACCGATCCTTTTTTTCTTTTCTTTCTCCGCTCGGTCGCCGCGCTCCGCGTATCCGATCGAAACTCGTATCCTCGACGAACGGACAAAGCCGAACGACTCGCTCGACGATCGATTCGCTCGAAGGAGGTGTCGCGATCGACGCAGCGCGCGTTCCGCGTTAACGCCGCGACTCACCCTTTCCTCGAATCCGTCGCGTATTTCCGAAGGGTTTCTCGGAAACGGGGCACGAAATAGCTCGCTCCGCTTCGCGTTTCGGAGGAAAGCACCCTTTCTATATATACGCGGGCGCGTACGTACGTACGTACGTTAGGGCTCGCAGGCTGCCCTCGCTCCAACGGGGAAATATCGAAATACGGAAAAGGTTTCCCTATTTTTCTTCTAAAATTATCGGCGGCTCGACAATGCGCCGCACGTGGACCGCAGCAGCCGCTCGGCGGCGAGATCTCCTAAATTTATCTCGTCCGCGGGATCGGCGTCCCGTTTTACCGTAGGTTCGACGCGTTCGACGCGGGTCGCGGGTCGCGGGTCGCGGGTCGCGTGCCGCGATCGGGGACGTTCGTTGGTTCGTCGTTTCGTTGGTCGGTTGGTCGGTCGGTTCTCTCCGTCTCGCTCGCGTCGAGTTCCCGACACCGTCTGGAAACGACCCCGGCCCTTTGCAGCTGCGAGCTACCGCGACGGCTCGTAACTCTTCCCCGCGAGAGGACGGTAATTTAAAACGTACCGTCGTTCCAATTTCAGGGACGAACGCGTACGCGTACGCGTACGCGTACGCGCCGCGACACCGAAGGTGGTTCTCGCTCGCGCGGTATTCGATTCGAACGAGTCGTCCGCTCGGCGAGCTCGGTCTCCGCGGACGATACGGCACACCCCCGTAACGCGGCGTCGTTTTCGTTCCGAGACGTCTGGACGCGTCCCCGGGTTCCCGGTATCTCCGATATTTATAATCGCGAAACTCGCCTCGCATTAAAAGGCCCGATTCTCGGATCAGCGGAAGCCGGTCCGGTCTTAGATCTCGCGCGAGTAGACGACCGACACGTGTCGCGTCAAAAGCGAGCGCGGCGCGGCGCGGCGCGATCCTCCCCCGAGGCCCTCGCTCAGTTCCTCCTCTTTATTCGGACGACGTACTTCCGTCCCCGTTGCCCCGCGCGACGCGACATCCAGTTTCTCGCGCCACTCGATCTCCGCTTCCCATTTTCCGTTCTCGGTTTTCAAACGTTCCGCAAATATCCCGAACGACAACGTTTTCCCGCGTTCGCGACGCCCCCGGGCTGCCTCCTCGTGGATACCGCGCGTGCTGAAATTGGTTCCCCTTCGAACGGAACGAGGAACCCAGAGTTCCCGATCTTTCGACGACGCGACGCGACACTCCGTGGAGGATTGTCTCGCGAGCGCGATCGAAGCGTCGGTTTTCGACAGCTGCGCGCTCGCCGATTATGTGTAATTTTCGACCGGAGGTGGCAATGTCCGTGCGCGCCTGCGTAACTTCCACGGAATTCCGGTTCCGCGGAAAAAGGGACGATCGCATCGGGCTCGACAATTGCCGCGCTCCTCCTTTTCTTCGGTTTGCTTTTCCCGGACGAACAAAGCCGTCGCCCGACACCTGCGATCGCGGAACCGGAACCCGCGTACACGGTTCTTCGCGCCTCCGTTTAACCAGCGCCGAAAGATCGCAGCTCGATAACGCCGCTGGAGACAACGCCGCGGACGCAAATTTTCGAAAATTTCGACGTCTCGGAAACTTTCGGCTCGGAAGCTCCTTCGACTCGCGGCGAACGTTCAACGAATTACGGGAACAGCGATCGGAGATAATCTTCGTTCGCGACCGCGATTCGAATCGCGAAACGTCTTTGTACCCGTCCGAGCGCGAACGCGCCGTTTAAAAAGAAACCAGATCCGTTCCAAGTTCGTTCTTCTCTTTCCGCGCGAACGACCGACCGAACGAGCGAGCGAGCGAGCGAGCGAACGCCGCGGGCCGGGGGTGGGAGGGTATTTTACACGCGCGCGAACGCGCTCGACTACGTCGCGCGTTTCAACCATTCACCCGTACGCTCGCACGGACGCGAACCGTGAATGAATACGGGCGACGCTCGCACCCACGCGATTCATTGAAATTCAAATGATATCTGCTCCGCGCGGCGCGTCTCCAGCGAGTCTTTTTCTCTCTCTCTCTCTCCGTGTCTATTTTTCCCTCCTGGACCAGCCGCGTCCGAGAGACGCGTATGTGTGCGCGCCCGTTCGATAGAACGCGACGCGATGCGACGCGATGCGACGCGGCGCGTCTCGTTGTCTGAGACCGGCCGACACCCCATGGAAACGCGCGTGCTTTACATATATGCTTATAGGCCGGCAAAGATATTCATTATAATAGCGAGCACACGGCTCCGTGTAACATAATGCAGCTTTGGTATGCTAACCGGGGTCAAAATACAACTCTTCCGACGGCGTCGAGATTCGTGTCGGCCGTTTGTCCTCCGCGCGATGGAGACATCCCCGAATTCCAACACGCGCGCGCTTCCTACGCGGCCCACCCTCTCTCGCCGACGCGCTCCTCGAGGATCGGCTACCAGGACGTTGCTTCCCTTTAATCTTATTGTTTCTTTTCGCCACGGAGAGAGGTCGATTTTCGTAATTTCGTTGCAATTTCTCTCCTCGCGATTTCGCGGTCCGAGCGTCTCTTCCACGGCGGGAAACCTCGCTCCGAATTGTACGCCGCTGCGAGGATCGTTTCTTCCGAGCGGAGCTAAACGTCCAAGTTGTAGAAAATTTGCGCGCCGGACGCGACCGGTCGCCTCGTTCCGAGCCGCGTTACCGCGGAGCGGAGAAAGAGTACGATCGGGAGGAGCCGCTCCACCGGCAGAGCCGACGTCCCTTCGGTAGTTTCGATAACGACCACGAGACAGACGCGAACGAGCGAGAACGCGGCCGGACCGAGGGGGAACGCTCCTTCGATCGCTCGCTTCTAACGAGCGCGCGGAAAGCGTAGGTAGCTTAATAGCCGTATTTACTACAGCCTCGTCCAATTATTGGGTAAACACGAACAATCCGCGGGTCGATACGGCGTTTCTTCTCTTTTTCTCGACGAGGAAAGAGCGACGCCGGCGAACCGTTTACGGATAAGTCGACGCAGGTGTTGCGCGCCGAGTAAGTGGATTAGTTCGCCACGGCCGCCGCGTTAGAATTCTCCGTGAAACGGGGGGGTCTTCGTCGTCGTCGCCGTCACCGTCACCGCCGCCGTCGCCGTCGCCGTCGCCGTCGTCGTCGTTCTTTTGAAGAAACGTGCGCGCTCGCGAGAAACAGAGAGAGAGAATTAACAAACCGTTGCACCGAAGGGTGCTACAATGGAACCGAACACGCTCGGACAAATCCCTCGCCGTGAACGAGCTTTCGTTCGACGATCGTTCCGTTGCACCGTGCCGTAATTGCGCTTCCGCGCGCATGGGTTCGCTAATTGATCGATAAGCGGGAATACGGAGATAATGACCGACGGGAATCCCGGGGACTGGAAAAAAAGAAGAGAATCCGCGAGAAGGGTTATTAATCGACCGGCGACTAATTGATACGTCGTGACTCGAACGGAGACTCGTTTCTCCGAGACGGGAACCTCTTCTCGAAGGTCGAGGCGCGAGTCGAGTCGAACCTCGTGGTCGTCGAGACCGGGAGGAATCGTTCCCCGACGAGCATCGTCGATCGAAATCGCGACGCGCCATTTTCTTTTACCCCCGCCTAGCGATCGTAGACCGTTCGACGAGTAATTTTCGCGCCCGAGCGCCGCTCGCGTCGCAAGGACATCGAAACTCGGCCGGTTTTGTCTCGCGAACCACCGGAGAGAAACAATTCCCGGTATTATCGTCGGTCCGTGTGTCGCGCGGCACGATTTCCGCTCGCGTCGTCGATACCGACACCGACACCGACACCGACACCGACACCGACATCGACACCGACGACGACAACGTGGCCGGCGATAACGCGACCCTCCGATACGCGGAGCCTGCGCACTCGCGCTCGTGGATGCGCGCACCGACACTCGCGCGAAAACGGTGCAAAGAGTCGGCCGTGCACACGTATATGGGAGCGAAATACCCGGCAATTTGCAGCTTTACGAGTTATTTCGCAATGGCTGCAAAGTATAGTGGTACGGTATTATACCGGTCGTGGTAGCCCGAGTCCACGGTCAGCGAACGGTGTTGCGAGGAGGGACGATGCGCGCCGAGATACGCGTAGGTGTGTACGTCGGGGTACCTCGTACCTCGGACGCGAAGAGGAGCGCCGTGTCGGCGCGTCGGCGACTCGGCGAGTCGACGAGTCGGCGTCTCGCTGGCTACCGGTAGGACGGTCCGTGTACGCGGACCTTCGTCCTCGAGCGACGACGCCCGGCCCGGTACTCCGTTTCGAGTACTCGGTTGCGTCGGGGCGCGTTCGCGCAACAGACCAAACGAAACAACGTCGCACGTTCGGTCGCGATACGCGAGAAAACCGTCGACCCGGTTTTATCGTCGCGAAACAATTTGCATCGTTCCATATTCCTATCGCCGGTCGATAAAACGACGACGCCGGTGGCGGCCATCGGTTCGCTCGACCGAGAACAACCTTTCGAATCGATCGCGAAAGGGGGCAGGAGGAGGAGGAGGAGGAGGAGGAGGAGGAGGAGGAGGAGGCGGTGGAGGACGCGAGTTGCCGCGCGAGCTCGTACTCGTTGCGCGAGATCCTTGCCGCGGCTCGAAAAACGGCCGAGATCCCGAGGAAGAGGGGCAGGAACCACCGTCCTCCGCGAAGAGGAAAGATTAAAGACCCGGCAAGTACGCCCCCACCGGAATGATGGATGCGATCCGTGAGACGCGGGCGCCGCTCTTCGAGTAGGTGGAGACTTCCATTTTCGTTCCTTCGTCCCTCGAGCGTCCCCGGTTCGCGTTCCCTCGCGTTCCCTCGCGTTCGTTCGCGTTCGTTCCCGTCGGTGCGCTTTAATCGGCGATACGCGAGCCCTCCGATCGAACCGACCACGCGGAAAGGGACCGAGACCGAGACCGAGACCGAGACCGAGACCGAGACCGAGAACGGGAGAGGAAAGGAAGAAACCCTCGTCCTGCTACCGTTCGAGCATGGTAGGTGTTTGTCGCGCCCGATGGAGGAGTATCGCCCGCGCGCGAACAACAATCTAAATGGTAATCCGATACCACACCCTCTTTGCAAAAACCGAAAACCACCGAGCGGTCCGACGGGCCGACGGGCCGACGGGCCTCGCAAAAATCACCGCGCGAGCCGAGGGCGCGACGAGACGGGACAAAAAGCATTAACAAGACTGCGATGCGCGTCCGGCTAATTCTATAACTCCGGCGTGCCCCTCTCTGGTTCTCGTTCTCGTTCTCGTTCTCGTTCTCGTTCGCGTTCGCGTTCGGGTTCCCGTTCTTCTTGCGAGCGAAGAAACACCGTCGACGAACACGCCGTTCGGGAACGGTCGGCAGGGGGGCGGGCGGGCGTGCGGCCGGCCGGCCGGCCGGTCGGCCGGGTAATTATCTCCCGGTCGTGTAAAAATAATAATTAGCTCCCATCGTTGCATTAATTAAAGCCCCCACCGCGGCAGGAAAGTCTTTCCCGGCGCGTTTGCCTCCCGCGCGAGAGAAGGTTCGCCGCCCATAATTACGCGTCCCTCGTGGCACTAACCACTGTCCCGCAAAGGGCGACCGCTTTACACGCCCACGTCGCTCGGTCTCCTGGTCCGCGAGCGTATCGCGAGACACCGAGCGGTGCGTCCGTCTCTCGAAGGCGGTTCGACGTCGTTGATTCAACGATCTCGCGAGATCGTTCGCGTGACCGATATCGAGCCCGTTTCGAGGATTCGCGGCTCTCGGTCGGCGATGCCCCGATAAAAGGGACCAACGAACGCGGATGTATACAGAGAACTTAGGTACTTGCCTGACGCACCTGTTTGAACTGCTCTTCGAAGCTCCAGCTGGTTTGCTGCTGGTGATTCGTTCCCGTCGAGTTGTTCTGCGAATGATTGCTGCCCTCCCGAGGTTCGCCGCCGTTTCGCGCGCTGCCCTGCGACGATTCGCTGGAATGCGAGCTGGCCGAGGACGTCATCTGATTCCCCAGACCGGCGCCGATCACGGCCGACTGCGAGTGGCTGTTCTGCGCGTGATGCTGCGGCGTTAAAAACGCGGCCGGCGGTGGAAACGTGAACGGCAGATTGAACCCGCCGGCGGCGCCGGCGCCCATCGCCGCTTGCAGGGCCTCCAGCCCGCTTTTCCCGGTCAACGCGTCCACGTCGTTTTGCTGCGGAAAAGGAGCGAGATCGAGATCACCATTAGGGCCTGGTTGCATCGAAAGCGCGGAGGATCGCCCCGCGCGATCCTCTTCTACCTCTTATCGGGACGACGAACGCTTAATTTTCGACGAGCTTAATTTTCTCACGACCAAGTTTACCCGCGAATTAACGGAGATAACTGCGCGTCGCGCGACGCCGAAGCCGACGCCGCCGATTGTCCGTCCTGCCTCGTTTCTCAATCGGCGTCCGCGTTCCGACTCAATCGCGACGATTCATCGACCGAGCCGTAAAAATGCAACCGACCGCGCGGAAACTACGCTCTTTTCTCACTGACCTCCATTTTGAGCTTCGTCAGAAAGTGCGGATGGTGCGTGCTCATCAGACTGTTCAAGTGCGTTAATGGAGTGGGTGTACCGGCCGGCACGGACGCATTGTCCGACGAAGAGTGCGTGTTACCCTGAAGCGGCTGCTGAGGTAACTCCTCCCCGCTCTCCTCGTCCTGGAGGTCCGGATCCGACAAATCCTCCTCCTGGTGCGACTGAAAGCAGATCGAGCGCTCCGGTTAGATCGGTCGGGTCGAGGGCGAAATTCGGCCGAGATTCCGAGGGAAAACGGGGAACGAACGGAAAGCGGCGAACTCGTTTGGTATTCGTTCGGGTCGAAGGAAACCCTGGGAACATCGATACGCTGTATCGACCGTTCGGGTGCAATCGCGTGGGTAAAGAGGGCAGATATCGAGGCATTAAACATTAATTAGGAAAATGGCGAATGAGCCGCGTTATATACGCCGCGATACCCGCTATCGGGCAGCATTATTATGCTACGGGTGTCATAAGTGTTTTACGGCTGTGCCCGTGTTGCACCGGTGCCCAGATAAAACTATACAAAGTGACACTGCTGCGAACGGAAATGGACGTCGTAAACGGGACGGAAAAAAACGGATGTTTCGTCGTCTTCGTCGTTAATCGATTCCGTCTCGCAATCGCTTCACGGTTTATCGCAATACCCGGACGAACGCGAACGGATAATTATTTTTCCGACCGATATCCGTTCGTTCGGTTCGTTTGGTTCTTTCTCCTCCCCGTCCATCGGTCGATTCGTTTTTCGAGCCTCGTCTTCCGAGTCGCGAAAGCCGTTGCTTCGGCTTCGAAATCGGCGTTATCGCGAAACCGACAATTGCTTTCTCACGATCGTATCGCGACGCGTTATTGGTTATTACCGTTTGCTGCGGGCAGGACGGAACGCAGCCGGTCGCGTTTCTCCGTAACCCCTTCGAGATACCTCGTCGATACGAAAACTCCCCTCCAATTTCGCGACGCGAACGAGAACGAGAACGAGAACGAGTCCGTTGGAAGAAAGAAAGAAACGACCGGTCCGACGGAAACGGGGATTCTTTCCCCAACGGAGCGAGAAAACGGTTCTCGATAGTCGAGGTTCACCGATTCTCGTCGAGGTGCGGTGCGCGGGCTTCTTTATCCACGGCTCCCGACATGCAAATAGATTCATCGAATCCCCGAGCGCATTCAAATGTCGCGGTCTCCGAGCCGTCTACCTGAAAAGGGCGGACACGGAGCCGAACGCGGACGCGGACGCGGACGCGGAGTTGGATAAATATATACCCGTGGAACGCAGGTGCCGCGCAGGGTGTACCAACCACGGCCCCGATTCGAAATGGAATCGCGATCAACCGGGGTGGAAGGGGGTCGGAAAAAACCACCAGATACAAGGACGGGGTCCCTCTGTCGGCGTTTCGAGCACGTGCGATAATATTGACCCTTCGCGGTGGTCAACGAGGGCCGCTCGCTCGCGGTCGATGGAATCCTAATCAAATACGAAACGAGTTCGTATTCCTTCGAGTTCCGATCCATCGACCGGGAACGGGAATCGGTCGAAATTCCCCTCTCGAGGAGACGATAAGATTCTTCGCGGCGAGGAATATTCCGAGCGGTTCGCGGGAGCGTTTTACGCTCTCGAGAAAGCTTTCGGTCGAATCGCACGGCCAATATTTGTTGCATATTCAACGAGGACTCCCGCGGTAAAACTGTCCCGACCCGCATGTGGGACAGCCGACAGCGAACGCGTTAACGCGTTAACGCGTCGTTCGTTCGATGTCTTTGCAATAGTCGACGTCGCGAGTTTCTTTCCGATAAGACGCGCCGTGAAAGTTTCTCGGAAAGGTGTCCGCCGCGAGCCAGCCGTTTCGCGAAAGATACGCGCGTAGAAAGTCCCACCGAGAGAAAGAGAGGACCGCGGACACGAATTACGACGGTTAACGGTCTCGCATCGGTATTCCCGGGCCGCGCGAATCCTACGATCGAAGAGGGTGCTCGAGGACGGTCCCGTCGTTACGATAATCGGGGTGTCTGGCATTGTTTCGACGCGGAGCGAACGTCTCGTTCGGCGCGTAGGTGCTCGAATCCCCGAGCGAGGACCCCTATTTTCGAGGGCCGTTTCTCACCCGCGCCGACACCCACGATACGCCGAACCGCCAGACGAGAAGGAAGTCGGTTCGCGACTCGTTTCGCAACGCGCGGACCTCCTTCCCGCGATTCGACGAAAGACTTTCTTTAAGAGGAACAAACAATCCATTTATTCTCTTCGAGTTTGTCTCTTCTTCTCGTTCGCGATACACGCTCGAGATGAAACGAATAAATCAATAGAGAGCGGTCCCCGTACGGCTTAAGCCGTACCACCCAAAGCTTCGGGTAAAACTGTTGTTACCCCGGGCAAACAAGTGGGCGCGGCCAGCTCTTCCTCTGGAAGAAGAGAATCACTCCCACGTTTCTGTCACCGGGAATACCTCCGGACGATCGCGTCCCTGCATAATTCGTAGGTTCGCCTACCGAAAACACGTTCCGAGCGAGTCGCGCGTAGCAGAGCGGGGCGCGGCGCGGATCGAGAGTCCCGCGCGATCGACGACGACGACGACGACGACCGCTCGGTCTCGTTAGCTCGGTTTTGCCGCAAAAGGCAAACACCTGTGCTCCGCGATGCATCGAGGAAACGTCAACGCCGATCCACGCTCTCGGAGAACCGTTTAGCGCGAAATTTTCGACGCTATTTTTAACGCGTTCGCACCGCAGCCTTTTCGGGGCATTTGCCGACTCGATCTCGTTTTAGACGCCGCCGTCTCCACCCACGGAGAAACTACCGTCGCCGTATCGCGTCCCCCTGACTCGAAATCGCCCGACTTTCGCCAACGACCTTTTTCTTTCCTATCGTTCGAAACGGAGACCGAACCGTTTCGAACCGGACACCCTGTACGGACCGCGACGTCGCTTCCTCCGAACTCGCCCCTCGGTCTCATGAAGACGTTTTAACGAGATTTAATATATCCCGGGCACGACAATAGCTAAATTTACCGGAGACCGGGCCGCGACGCGTTATCCCTTACGAGCCGCGGCAGATAACCGCGAGTCCGCCGTGATTTATCGCCGCGCCGCCGCTCCACGATTGTTTTATTGTTTATACCTTATAGTTTGCACGCTTCGCGGGTGTAACCGTGGCTCCGTTAACAAAGACTCGCGCGAGCGCGTGTCCGCTCGCGCCGCGGCCGGTAAATCATCGCCTAAACGCTCGAGGCGCTGCGGACGGCGCGCGTCTCTAAATTTTCTAATTATCGTCGCGCGTTCGTCGAGAACCTTCCGCTTTTCCAGAGTTTGCGCTCTCTATCGGGAACGCGGACGCGCGAGCTCGAGTCATTTTTCGGCTCGTCGATCTTCGTCGACGCCGACTCGGCGTCGAAGGACGCGCGCCCGTATCGTTCGCGAGGTACGAAAGATTCTTAAAAGAGACGCGGCACGGAAGATCAAAGAGTTCGATCTTTCTCGCCGGGACAGCTCGAATCGATTCCCGAGACGCGGAACGTTCGTCACGGTTCTCGGTTTTGCGAGCCGATGAAAAATTTCCACGCGAAAAGAAGCTCTCGAGCGGACCAAGAACGAAAGAACAACGCGCGGTCGGACGAGTCGGCTCGCTTCGCGGCAACGCGACGAGATTAAACGGAGGTTAAAGGCTCGAGAGCTAAAAAGGCTATACGGTCTCGCCTCGAGGCTCGTGGGTGTCTTCGTGACGAAGTGCCGGGTGCAAGCCGGGTGCAAGCCGGGTGCAAGCCGGTGCACGGAGGGGGGTCGAAAAACGAAGAAACGATACGATTCCGGGCGTATTACACGGACGATTAATTCGAGCTCGCCGCGGTTGCGAGATACATCGCGCGGCCGGAACACCGCGTCGCGCGATAAACGATCCTCGATCGTTTTCCGAATCGGCCGACTCGAACCAACGACCGCCATCGTTTCGAACGTGAACGGTATCGCTCGTTATCGAAAGTCTCCTCGTGGCGCGAAAATATCTTTACGGAAAATGGAAAAGCGGTGAATCGACGAACGCAAAGACGCGTCGCCTCGAACTCGTTTCCCCGGTCGGTAGCGCGGGGGAAAGGAACTCGCGAAGAAAGTTTGCGCGAAAGAACGCGAATCCCACGCTGGACGAAAGAGCCGGGACGACTCTAAACGATCGTTCGACGAAATACGACGAAATTTAAAGAGCCGTTTTACCTGCGCGTCCTGTTCGTCGCATCGAAGGAGAAGCGGAGGCGAGCGGCGCAACGATTTAACGAATGACCCGGCGTTCATCGACGCGCAATAAAAACGAAAGTTTAAGTATCTACACGAGTTCCGTTGAGATCCCCTGCGGTGCTCCCACGTAGAGATCACGGCTTCATCACCGGATCTCTTTCTCTCTCTCGTGTACGTACACGCATCGAGTACCTACTCGTGTACTCGTGCGGCTCGTGAAATAAATTCATAAGTGGCCGATGATAAACAGCTACGAATCGAAGTCGTTTTGGCAGATCGATCGATTTAGATTGAGAGATTACCCCTGGCGGTCACCGTCGTGCCGGGGCCGCGGGAGGACGCGGTTGGACGCGGGAGGACGCGGGAGAACGCGGGAGAACGCGGGAGAACGCGGGAGGACGCGAGAGGACACGGGAGGAGGGGCTGATTTATCGGCTCGGGCAGGGCGTTTGTCAGGTATATAAATTCATTGACCATCGGAATCGTCATCGCTGTAATCGCCTTTATTTATCAATATCGCCGGGAAGGCGCATCGATCAAAGCTGTCTATTTAGGCGAAGCTTCCTACGGGACACCTCGTCGGGGAACATCGTCGCGGTGCGGTGCGGTGCGGCGCGGCATGGCGCGGCACGGCACGGTACGGAGCGGAGCGGAACCGTTCGTACGGGATCCCGATACGACGAAAACGCGAGTACGGGGAACGATTCTTGTTCTCTCGATCCCGGCCGGTCTCGAAACGACTGGAATCGATCGCGAGCCGCGCGGCTCGGCTCTCCGTCTTCTGCGAGCGTCCCGTTCCACGTGTTCGCCAGATTCGAGATCTCGAACCACTCGCGGCGGACGCGAGAATTATTTTTATCGATCCGGTCTTACGCAACCTCCCTCGGCCTTGGCAGGGGGCACTTCGCTTCCAAAAGAAGCGGTAAACTTTTCCCCTCCCGATGTTTCTCCGGGCGTCCGCGGCCGGGAGGAATTTCGCTACGGAGATTCGCGTATCCGTCGTCGAACTCTGCGGCCGATCGGTTCGAGCGAACTCGAACGTTCGTCGCGAGAAAAGCTGTCTCCCGATCGGCGTCGCGTCGGGGGGAGAGAGAGCTCGTACGGTATCCCGGGCTCCGAGGGCGGTCCGCAAGATCAAGTTCGGGGAAAAGGGTCCCCATCGCGAGAGCCATATTTATAACCGTGGCGCGTTTCGTGTAAAGTAAATCGGAGACGCGGTGGAAAGACGGACGGACGATGGCTGCTCCGCCAGATTTAATTAATGACCCGCCGAGTTTGATCTGCCGCTACAAAGACCGAAGGCGAGAGAGCCCCGATATCTCTTTCTCCTTCTCCCTCTTGTTCCCAGCCCCCTCCCGGCCGTCGTTCTCGGCCACCGAGTCCCTCGTAAGAGCGAGCGGGAGACCCGAGAGCAACGTTTATTTCGGTCTTGGAGCGAGCAAACGCGAGAAAGGGCGGCCTCGACGACTCCTTCCGTCTCTCTTATTGTTGTTCGAAAGCGCCACGACCGCGTCTCGCTCCTCCCGCCTTTCGACCCTTTTACCGTTTTATTGCGCACGGACCCCGTGCGTGAACGCCGCCCGACAAATTGCGCGACCGAAACTCGACTCTCGTTCCGTCGAGAGAGTTCGCCCCACCCGACCGTATCGACGACATTGTGAAACAACCGTCGATCGTTGGCAACTTCTCTCGACGCCGCGCCGCACCGCACCGCACCGCGCCTGCCTGCCTGCCTGCCTGCCTGCCTGCCTGCCTGCCTGCCTGCCGACGATCCCGCCCCGAACCGAACGAAGAAAAAGAAACCTCCCCCGTGAACCAGCGGAAACGATCGAGCTTCGCGTTCCGCGGTCCGCGGTCCGCGATCCGCGCTCCGGACCGAGTAAACACCAAAGCGGCGACGGACGCGCTGCGCCGCCCGGACCAGAGGTCTCCGGTACCGTATAGTTATTTCGAACTTGACCCACATTCCCGCCTTCCTCGAGAACCGCGGTTCGACGGACAGCGACTCGGTCAACCCGGCCGGACGATCTTTCGTCTTTCGTCTTTTCGCGTCGAGCCGAGCCACTCGAAGAACCGGCCCGATCGATCGATCGGGCTCGTCGAGCGACCCGAGACGCCTCTTTATTTCGCCCGGAATTTTGCACGGGACCGAGCGTAACATTTATTTCCGTAGCCGCGATCGCGCGGCCCATCGGGAAAACATCGAAAAGTATCGCGTCCTCGATCGACTTCGACGGCCGAATACACCTGTTCGCGAAACTACCTCGTTAACGTTGTCGGGTGAAAGGCATTCTCTCGCGGTCGGGGGCACAAAGAACGGAGGCGGTCGGAGCGCGAACGAAGCAATAATTGTCATCTAAATCCAAGAGGCGCGTCCATGCGAATTCCGCGGAGGAACGGTGCGAGGAGGGCGCGAGGAGGCCGCGAGGAGGCCGCGAGGAGGGCGCGAGGAGGACGCGAGTGTTCGAGAGGGCGGGTGTGACGCGTTGCCCGCCGAGGGGGAGGCTGGGTATAGAGCAATATTAATAGCGTGGGTGGTGGCGGAGCGTCGTGAGGAGATATTGTTAGAACTCGGGGGCTGCGTTACGCGGTCCAGAGGGGAGCTCCTTGCTAATGGGGTTTTAATGACGGCCAGCTGTCCGTCCGTCACACACTTTTAGACAACTATTCGGTATTTCTGTATCGCCATCTCTCGATCCGATTTCTCGACCGGCGACTCGAAAGATCGCGCGAGCCTCCCACGCGGCCGAGGTTGCGCGTCGATCCGCCGCGACGGAAGCTTCTCGGGAAAGGAGAGTCGGTCGTCGGGCTCGATAAATAATAGCGCTCGTTCGGGATCCGACCGGCCGCACCGCTCCGCACCGCTCCGCACCGCGCCGCATCGCGTTCGGATATTTAGCATCGTTGCGTCGAACGCGTCGCGCTCGCGACAATGACGAATTCGTATTTCCGATTAATTTATCGGCTATTATTCCTCCGAGGCGCAAACTTTATTTATAACGCGGGCCGAGCGCGTTCTCCAACGGACGGATCGCGGGGACAGAATTCGAGAAATCATCGGCGCCCGACACGAACGATCGTACCAGACCACGTGCTACCAACGGAGCTACGCAACGGACAACCTCGCGATGCGATTTTACGCTCCGTCTCTCCGGCAGGAACGCTCGGTCGTTCGTTCGGTTCGTCGAGGGGCCGGCACCCCGAGGCTTTCCATCGATGCGGTTCGGTTTATCGAAAAATCGCGACGAACCTCGACGGGAAGCCCGGATGGAAAACGTAAGATTCCCGGAGAGTATGCACGGAATGTCCATTAGAGCGAAACGGTTCGAGCACCCTGCGCCGTTGTCTTATCTCGTCCAGCGTCGTTCGCGCGTATCACGAATCGGCGATCGAGACGGCGTCGGGAAGAGCCCTGCCTCGGGACGACACCCTCTATAGAGACATCGTGAATTCCGTTTTATCTCGGAATGCGTTGCGTCTCGCGAGAAGGAATATTTTTTCGCCCCGAAACGCGAGGCGGGACAAATGGACTCGCGTACTTAAAGAACGTGCGGTCGATTTACGAGGAAAACCGAGGAAAGGCGAACCGAGAGCGACGAAAAGCACGGAATCGAGGAACGATTCGTTAACGCGTCCGACCAACGTCTCGTAGAAACTGTCCTACGGTTCGAATAAACGGGAAATCCCGAAAATCTATTGTCAACGAACCGGGAGGCCACCATCTGTCGACCACATGATCGGCTCGCTCGCTCCTCGGCTCCTCGGCTCCTCGGCTCCCTCGGCCTAACTCCGGCTCTCTCGGCCTCCCTCTGCCTCCCTCTGCCTCCCTCTGCCTCTCTCTGCCTCCTCTGTCCTAATCCCCGATTTTCCTTCCGCGAAAGCGTCTGTCTTAGACCATAACCTAGAATAACCGAGATGCTTGTGGACTCTCCCTCGGTCGGCGCTCGTAAGAACGGAACGAATCACTGGAAAGCCGTTCGAGGAATTTAACGAGCTTACCGACGCGAGCCGCCGTCGGATTTGCCCATTGTTTTTCGATGTTACGGCGAATCGCGCGCTTTCGCGTTCCTCGGAACCTTTTGTTTCGGGCATCGACAAATATTTGGTATTCCCGTTCCGCGCGCGGCTACACGGCTTTTACGACGCTCGTTGTTTTCCGTTCGAAATCGGGGTGTAAATACGCGCGTAACGACCCCCACCCGGCCGTGACAACCGACCACCGCTCCGGAAAATAAAGGACGAGAACAAAGAACCGTTGAACGTTGATACCTCGCGGTGCTCGCTCCGAACGCGTAATCCGCGCATTTATCATCGCTACGAAAATAAAATAAAAACCCTGCCGAACGAAAAGTAAGATCGATCGTCGCGGCGACCCCGAGACGACGACCGGGACGACGCGCGCGTTTCGAAATAATGCCAACGACATCGGATATCGGAGGAATTTTTAACCAACACCCACGAGGCTTGCCCATACGCGACGCGACGCGACGCGCCGCGACGTCGACGCGATCTTCTTCTTCCGAGAGCTCGAATTCGAACGCGTTTCCGCTCTCGTTTTTCGAGACTCGGGAAACCAACGGGAGGAGCATCGGTGTAGAAATCGAATCGATTTCTCTTTCGAGAACGGAAACCGAAAGCACCGCGCGATCATCGGTTGCCCGCTCTTAAGTGTTCCCGATGTAATTTTTCCGAGTTATCGGCGACGCATTCCCAGATAAGAGAAACACCGTCGACGAGCAACATTTTCCACTCGACTCGCCGAAGAACATCCTGGAAGCAGCCGGCCGAGATTACCACCCCTGTTTCCTCGCTACCTATGTTTCTACCGAAAGATACGAACCCAGATACGAATCGGAGCGAGAAATCGAGCCGAAAGGGAAACGCGGTACGCGGTACAAGATCGAGTAAATACTCGCGTTTTTCGATCTCTCGAATCGATTCGACGATACCCCTGGATCTGTTTATTTACCGCCAACTTTATCTCCAAACACGCGCAACGCTCCTTCCGACGAGGTTTTCGAGAAGAACTGGAGCAAGAGAGGATACCAGATGCTCGTGGAAGGAAATAGCCTTGACCTTGGAACGCGCCGCCGTTACGAGAGTCAGCGCGTGCCCGCTGCGCGCACCGTCTTTCGAACCTTCCGAAATCGCTCCACGTTTCGGCGCGTTGCCTTCTCACCGGGAATTGCACCGTCTATCGAATCAACGATCGATCGTTCGATCGTTCGGTCGCCTCCTCGGCCTTCCGTTCGTCCTCGATTTCTCGAAATGCACAGGTTTTCGAACGAAACGAACGCTTCGAGGCAGAATACTCGTCCGCGCGCAATTTACGACGCGACGGAACGTCGTCGTATCTCTCGCGGTCGATCGCGGAAATTGCGCAAGCCCTCGGACGGCGATAAATACGATTTAACGAGTGTAGCGCTTCCGGCGAGCAACCGGGTCATCGTTGCAACGATTTTCTTCAAATTTTCCTCGGCCGGAGAAAAAGGTACCCTTTGTCTTTCGTCGAATTCGAGCCGGCCGGGGTGCGAAACGGTCGGCGCGAGGGAATAAAGGAGGACGCGGGAACGGTGACGACGACAACGACGATGGCCGATCGCGTGTCCGAGCCGAAAGAACGGGAGCCGACAGTGGCTCCTTTGGATCCTTGAACGAATAATCGGTCCGTGGTTACCCGGCTCGGATACACACGGAAATCGAGCCCGGCTCGAAATTACGCCTCCGCGTAACCGTTTATTTAACGTTAATTTAACGATACACGAGCGCCTCCTCGAGAAAAGGACCATTTCGCGCGGAACCGGGCTCCCTTCGCGGAAGGCTCTCGTTTTCGATAGCGTGGAATTTTCGGTAGAATCGCCTCGAGCCGGGGCTGGACGGTCTCCCGGACGGTACGCGAAACACCGCTCGAACCCCGAAATTCGAAGCGGCTCGACGACGTTCGAACGCGACGCGCGGCTCTCCTCGCGATTTTCGAGAGACAAATGCGAGGTTCGAGTCGTGGCTCGATAAAAGCCGGCCGTTTCGAGAGATCGCATCGGGCGTGACGGCCGCAGGCACCGCGAACGAGACACTCCGACCAAAGCGAAAGAAAAGAAGAAAAAGAACGACCAGCGACGCGCGGAGGCCCTCCTGCCACAACCTGGACAGCGAACCCGTCGCGTTCGAGACTTTTCGACTAACGCAATAAAGCTGCGCGCGATAATATTGCGAATAATAAATATCGGGATGTAAATCCGTTGGCAAAGGTAACGTCGGGCATAAATCAACGACGCCGGTGAGGCCGAGAGGGCGACGCGGGGCGGCCGGTCGGTCGGTCGGTCGGTCGGTCGGTCGGTCGGTTGGTCGGTCGGTCGGTCGGTCGGTCGGTCGGTCGCGTCCGTCCATCCGTTTTGTACCCTCGTAGAATCGCGTCGTAAACTCGTCAAACTCGCCTCGCGAAATAGCATTAACTACCGGGATAATACAATCGTCGTTCGCGTATGCGCGGTCGCGAACCGACCTGGAAGGAGATCGCGTCGATCTCGGCGCGCGATTCGGATCGAAGAACCGGCCGAGTTCGACCCCCATTTTTTACGTCCCCGCGATCCACGTTCACTCGCGTGGAAGGATACCGCGAAACGAGCGATACTTCCCACCGTGGATCGATCGTTTCTCGAAGGGAAATAACCAGGCTTCGAGCCGAAACCGCTCGTTGCGCGAGAGAAGTTCGACCCGCTACCGAGAAGAATCTCCGATAGATTACAGGGATCCCGTCGACGAAAAAGAAGGAAAAAAAAAAAGAAACGCTAATTAATCCAATTATCGGGGACGCTGTAACCTAAACACGAGATCAAAGACGATCCCTGTGTGGGTTATTATACGGACTAACCGCCACCAACGTTTCAGGAACATCCGCAGTCACGCAATGTCCCGATAAAATTCGTGGAATAACTTTATACGGCTCTTTAACCTTGCGCTCGTCCCGTGAGAGCGGTTCATCGCGGATCGAGTATCGAATACGGCTCCGAGTAACGAGTCGAAACGTTGCACCGTACACGATACATCCGTGTACCGCGAGAAACGCGATCCGCGTGTTTCTTCGCCGCGAAAATCCGAGTAAGAATTTTCGTAAATCGAGAATGCGGTACGGAAACGGTCACGGACGGGAGAAGCCTTTCGTCGAAAAACGGGCCCGGTCGAGCTTTTGCGAAGCGTTCGTCGAACCGCCGAAACGACCGTTGCACCGCGTCCGAGGGACCGGCCGAGTTTTTTTCCCAGCCGCGTTCGCCGACACCGATTTCGACGCCATAGACAATTTTAAACGAAATACGCCGATCTACCGGTGGAACTGCCACCTCGAATTACTTTTAACGTCGCTCGACCGTAAATTAGTCTCGAACTATACGTCTAACTATAAATCACTCGTCGCGAGAGGAGCCGCGCGCGACCTACCGGATTCGGATCGTCGCCCGTGTCGAGAGAGCGAGAGAGAGAGAGAGAGAATTTCGATCGTCCCGCGCGGCCCTCTGGAAAAGAAATTTCTCCTCCCGTTCGACTCGCACGGATCGAACGAAACGGGACACCGCGCATAAATCGCGGCTCGTAACCGCGTTGAATCGGTGTTACGAGACTGCTACCGAGGTGGTCCTTCCAGTCCGTCGAGCTCGGCAGCGGCTTCGAGGAGACCGCGTAAAGGCGTGTTTATAATAAAGCACGCCAGCGCGGTCGCTGCGAGTCCGTAAACTATGTTTCGTTCGGAGCACGCGCGGAGATGCGCGAGAAAGCGAGAGAGAGGTGACATATTGGCCCGTAAAAGCTTCCAGGGTGCTGTTGACGTTGCCGCGTCAAACACGACCGCGTACCCGTATTTACGCGTATAGATGTAGAACGTAGAGACAAACTGGCCGCTGCTATTTTAACGACCGAAGTATTCGAGGAGGAGCGATCGAGCGGGAACCGCGACGATGTATGGAAAAACATCCAACGACGAACGCGAATACGATCGGTGGGATCGTCAACGAAATTCGAGGAAACGCGGACGCGGTGTCTACTCAGCTACCGTCTAGAGACCACGGAGACTCGACGAAGACGAAACGCTCTCTGTTCGCACGGGCGCGTTAATTGCGGATCGCCGTCGAGAATCGTTCCTCGAACCGAAGCCTTTCGCGAAGTCTTTCGAATCGAATCGGTTCGCGATACGAGTATCTCTGCGAGGACTCGTGCCAAGCGAGACGGAGATAGGTGGTCGAACGAGCGCTTCGTTTGGTAGCCCGTTTCGGCGGGCGCAACGATTAGCCGCGACGCGAGCGAACGAATAAAGTAGTCGCCGCGGCCGAGAAATTCGCGTACAGGGCGCGAAGGAGGTAAACGAGAAAGAAACGAGATACCGTAAACACGGGGCTTCTCGCCACAGACTTAAGGTCTGCGCGTTGGGGAGGTTGCGGTGTCAGCACGCGACCTCACGGACACGCAGCTCGTGCGTGCGGACCCGTTGCCCTTTGCCGGCCGCGCACGCACACGAACACGCGAGGAATCGTCATCGGGCGCTCGGAGACCATCGATGACTCCAAAGGTTCGAACCGGCCGAGAAACGTCCCTCGTTCCTCGCATCCGCCGGAAATAAACCATTCCGAAGTCGATCCTGTCTCCCGGTGCACCCGCACGTGGTGGTGTTTCGTCTTCTTCGATGATCCCGAGGAAAGATTCTATTTTTAAGAGGAGGCTCGCTCCCTCCCACTCACCCTCCCTCCCTCCCTCCCTCCCTCCCTCCCTCCCTCCCTCCCTCTCTCCTCGATAGATGGATCTCGTTCGCGAACGACCGTTGTAACGTTTAATTCTCTCGGCTGGAAATATTTTAAGAGCGCCGTTGCGGAGAAATAAAAGATCCCGAGGAGACGCTCGGAGTCGTAGTAGGTGGAACGCGGGTCTTAATGGCGGAAATTTGTCAGGCGGATCGCGGCGGATAAAAGGAGCGCGAAACAGTTTACAAGGATGATATTTTTCCGAGACGTCTCGACGGTGGCAATACGTTTCCCCGGGGCGTAATTTACGCTTCGATTTACGAGGTATACGCGCACAAGTACGCGTAGGTAGGTGTACGCGCGCGCGTACGCGTCGTCTAGGCGGCGGTCGATCGTACGCCGTTTACTCGCGAAGAAAACGCAACACACCCGTCTCTCCACCGCTCGCGGTGAGGTAGGTAATATCAAACGAGGCGGCCTTGTACGGATTCTGTTACTAATATGCCCCGGTACCGTAGGAACCCCTGCGCTGCATATTATCCGATACCAATAATGCGACTAATCGAGTTAGCCTTACCCCCCCTTAAGCTGATATGCAGCTTTATACGAGCTCAGCCCGTAACGATTGCAACGCGATGCGCGCGGCTGAACGCGATTGGCCGCAAATTTTTCATCCGTCACCGTGAAAATTTACCTTTGTACGGTAATTCGAGCCCCCTCGACGGTGCCGGGTGCCACTTGCGCGAACGCTCGCCCTTGCCCGCGAGAACGCCGAGTCGGGAAATAATACCGCTCCGTCGACCGACTCCTCTTCTCTCGTTTTACGGTCGAACAGAGATCGCAAAAAATCCGAGATCGCGAGGAAGAAGCGGCTGCGGCCGCGGCCGCGGCCCTGGCAGTGCCCGTGCCCGTGCCCGTGCCCGTGCCCGTGCCCGTGCCCCTGGCCCCTGGCCCCTGGCCCCTGGCCCCTGGCCGCGGTAGCCCCGCTGGACGCACGGTAATTCTCATTGAACGCGTAATTACATTAATTGTCGGCTTTCGACCGGACAAATTGCGGCTTTAAACCCGTCGAGTCTCTCTCCCGGTCTGGCGGGGACCGAAAAAGTTGCGCGCTCGAGCGGAAGAGCGGCGAGTCCCTCGCACGGTTTCTCTTCTCCGGGTTCTCGGTCGGTCGCAGCTGCGCAACCTACCGGAGGTGGTCGGTCCTCTCTCGGGGCGCAGAGCCGAGAATCGAGGATCTTCCCCCGGTGTTCCGGATCGCGGACGAAAAATTCCTCCTCTCGCGAGATCTCGGCGATCAACGGGATTTACTTTGCGAACGCGTCCGGCGGTGCATCGCCTCGGAATTATGGTCGTCGAGGTTGAACAAAGTTTCGTTCGGTCGAGTGGCCCGCGTTGCGAACGCCTTCCGCCCTTCTTTTCTCATCGAGGCGCGAGCGGCTCTCTTCGACGCTTTACGATCTCTAATTATAACGATTACGTCGATCCTTCGCCGAGCGAACTTTTGTTCCTGTTGGCGCGATGTCCTGCTTCTGGGAAAGACGCCAGGAAGAGGAAAGAGGAGCGAATCGGACTGCCGGTGAATTCCTCCAATCCCCGTTCGATCCCGAATCCCGAATCCCGAATCCCGAATCCCGAGGCCGCGTAACGTCGAACGTGGAACGTGGAACGTCGAACGTGGTACGGGGCGGCGCGATTTGGCAGCCCCCAGCGATGCGTTCGAAACGATCCTTCCCTAGCGATCTTTCCCCGTTTCGTTCCACCTCGTTCGAGTTCCATCTTGGATATCTCGGCGAGGTACGCTTTCAGCGGAGCTCCAACCTCGTGAGTCACGGAACTTTGTATCGGCGCCGTAAACGTTGTCGGTAGCGGGAGCAACCCGAGATGCAACGTCGGGACGAACGCTGGTCCCCGGGGCTAAAATACGTTGCGAGATATTACCGAGATTGCGCTTCGCTTCCGAGAAGAACCGATGCCGTTGCGCGTCGGTCACGAAGATTTATATTATTTATCCTCGTCGAGCGTTTTCGTTTCGACGGTTTCGTTTTTCTCCGCTTCGGACGAAACCCGGTACGCGGCTAGGTACCTTCTCGATCCTCCGTGTTCCGTTTCTCGGTTGTTCGGCGTCCCCGATCGATCCGTCCGGTGCTAAAACCGCCGTGAAACACCCGGAGCGATAATATTCGCGATTCGGCCGTTGCTGGACTCGCGGGCTCGGGAAGACGTCTCGAGGACTCGCGGCGCGTAACTCTCTCGCAACTAAATCCCTGGCCAATTACGCGCCGCGCCATTACCGCCGCGCGAGTAGTTTCCGCGACGAGCAGCAGCAGCGGCCGCAGCGGCCGCAGCAGCCGCAGCAGCCGTAACAACGTTTTTCGAGTTACGAGTACGTTACGGCCGCATTCCGTAACGCGACGTCCGAACGCGTAAGAAACGGGCGACGCGTCCAGAGTATACGCCGATAATGCCGATACGGTATACGCGAGTGCCGCGCCACTACAAAGACGCGTCTCCCGAGTTACGAGTGCCCGTTACGCGCATTCTGCGGATAGCGTTCGCCTCGGTACTCGCGCGAGTGTGGTATGTACTCGCGAGACGGTACATAAGCAACCCGGCGCAGGAGGGCCGAGGGACGGGAGAGAGGATGCGCGGTAAGTACATAGGACGAGACGTTTATATACCCCCGACGATGTCTATAACGCCTCGAGTTACGAGACGCCTTTACGAGCGAACGCAACTCGCGCCAGACGTCAAGAGGCGAACCCCCGTTCCGAAGTTTGATGGCGCGACACGGGCCCGAAGCGCAACCTCCGAAATATCTCCCTCTCCTCTCGTTCCTTCTGGAACATCGACCGTTCCTTTCTTCTCGGGCCCGAGATTACTTTTTATCCGTCCGTTCGAGCCGCGTACCCCGAGCTGCCAAGGACCGTTAACCGCTTCCCGACGTTCTCCGCGTTTGCGCGAGCGAACCGCGAATCCCCTGAGGAAAAAACTACCCGTACGCGGGCAGCTTCGAGCCGCGATGTGGCGCGACACAACAGGTGGCTCTCGCGAGAAACGTTACCCGCGTGCGCGCGCGCAATTTCGAGGGAAACGAAGAAGCGCGTTACTCGGTTACAAAGTCGGTGTCGCGGGTATTTTTTCCACGCGGAACGCGCCGCACGGGGAGAGAATTTCCATTCGGACGCGTCGCTTCCCGGAGTCGTAATTCCCTCACTCCACTTCTCGAGTAGCCGGCCCGTGCGGTTCTCGGCCATTAAATTAATAATTTGTGGTCGACAACGGCATTGTGAGATCCGATGCAATCGTTATAATATGCAGGATTTTATTATCGGCCCCGATGGCGTATGCTAATTTACTGCTAATTGTATTCCGCGGGCGACAATGATGCCTTCTGCCGGCAGAATGCAATCGCTGCCGCAGAGACGAACAAACGACGGACTGCCGGCCGACACAATGCGGCCGCGCGTGTACCGTTGCGCGATTGTTGGAATATCGTCGTCGCCCGGAACGACCGCGAGCCTGCGAGTTTGCGAGACTGCGAGTGTGTATGCGCGCACGTGTGCACGCGCGCACGCGCGAACGCGCGAACGCGCGAACGCGCGCCGACCCCAGACGGAAAAAAGGAAAAAAGGAAAAAAGGAAAAAAGGAAAAAAAGGAAAAAATAGCCGACTGCGTGATTTTCACCGACGCGCGTGAAAAATTACCAAGTAATATCTACGCTGGACTGTTATTCGTCGGAAGAACGCTCAAGGATCTTCCATAAATACGATAGGGAGTCCTCGGGAAAATAAACAAGATACTTGGGCTACGGAGGGGAGGAACGTCTTCTCGGACTCGGTGCAACGCGCGGAAATTTCGTTCGTGCGCGTCTCCTTCTCGCACCTATGCATTTTGTTCGTTGACGCGAGCAACGTGGAACGCGCGTAAACAACGGAGAATTACGGTCAGGAAGGAAACGACGAGACGGTCGAGAGACCGTCCACGGGAGGCGAATAACGGGGCCTACGACCGTCTTAAGACCCCCAACCGCGAGGGTCGCTCGATCGATAATCCCAAAAGAGATACGAGGGCTCTCGATACACAATGACTATCGATATCGTCCTCGTCCATCTAGGCCCGCGATCGTGCCGCCCATCACGGAAAACTGTTGGTTCGACGTGGTTCCCCGGCGAAGGCAAACTGCTTCCAACTCTTCCCTTTCCTCCCGAAATCCTACCCTCTAACGGAACGTCCCCTGACTTATAGTCGTACGATGCTAATTCCTCGGACCCTTCGATCTTTCGTGTCGGCCCGATATCGGCTCGTCTTCGAAACGGTCCCCGTACCCCCGGCGTAATTGCCGTCCGATCGAATCGTAAATTGTCCCAACCTCCCTGGAAAACTCACCGCTGCGATCGAACCGGCCGCGGACGAGTCGGCTATCCCCGGTGCAAGAAACGGCGCAATTAACGACCAAGGCGCGAAACCGAAGTCCCCGCAAACGCGAAACGACGCGTCCTCGTTCGAACGAAAAGACCGGGAGATATTCTTGCCGCGCGTAATCCTCCGAGGGAACGAGCGAGCGAACGAACGAACGAGCGAACGAGCGACTATCCCATTACGGAAGACATCGACAAAGCCGGCGCGTTACCGCCGCGATCCATGGATTTATTCGTACGAAAGTAGGGCGCGCGCGAACCGCGCTGCCGATTCGTTCGTTCGCGATTACCGCGGGAGAACGATTATTATATCCGATCGAGGATACAATAAATATCTATACTCGTGTAATAACACGGTCTCGGTCGTAGCCCGAGACTCGTTCCGACTGTACACCGGGCGCGGATAATTATTACAAAAGAGCCAATAACGCAGGTGGATGCGGCATAATATTTTACTACCGTTATACACGCCGCGCAACGAACTCTCTCGATGACTTTCGCTTCGTGGAAAATCTGGAACGCCGTCCCCGCGCGCGTGCTTCGATTCGTGGAAAATCGAGACGTCGGCGACGTTTCGGGGGAACAACGCGCCGTTGTTCGAACGAGACGCAATAAAAACGACAATTTCCGATAAGAACGGTAACGACGGGGAAATAAAAATTCCCGACGACCTTCGAACACTCGGGATTCGAAAATCCGTGAAGAAAGCTCGTTACGACCGGCCGTTTCCGAGAACCTCGGGAAGAAATGGCAAACTTTATGGAACTACCTGCTACGCGTCGAGCATCCTCGGAAATGAAAATGTCGTGACGTCACCGAAGGAAAAAAGGTACGGCTTTCCGTCCTTGCAGAAGTTATAAAGTCATCGGACCGAGCTGACCGGCGACAGCCACTTTCTACGAAATTATTCCTATTGTTTGAACAGGGCGAGAGAAAAGGAAGCGTAATCCTCGGATACGCGCGACTCGTTGGCTCGTCGATGGCTTCGAAGAATACCGATCGCCCGAGATAATGTTAAAAGGTCTCGTTCCTTCCCCTTTAATCCTTTTGTTTTTGAACGTTCTTTGAAAATACGACGACGACGACGACGACGACGACGACGACGACGACGACGACGACGACGACGACGACGACGACGACGACGACGACGACGACGACGACGACCAGGACGTGAAATTCCACGACCAAAGCGAATCGAAACGATCGTCGATATTTTCGGCAACGGTGGATCTTGAACGCGCGAGATCGGGGAAAAAGTTTCGAGAATGGAAACGAATTTCCGAGAGAACACCGAGGATCGGTTACCGTTGCTAAAATCGTTTCTCGGCCGCTCCTTTTTCCACGGCATTCCCGCGAGATCGGCCCCGATCGAAACGGCGGTACGCCGAGAAAAACAATCGCCTTCTCGGATGCGGAGTATTCAGGTTAGAAACCTAAACGCGATCTCCCCGATCGCGGCACACCGAGGCGACCGTTCGGGCATTAATAGTCACGGAATAGAAGCCTCGGCTCGGATCGTAAAAATATAATTGCGCCGATTGCAACAACGTTGTCCAAGCACCGCACCGGTGCGGATAATGATACGCGAACGAGCGAGTTAGTATCTGGCACTCGACTCGGGGCAGCCATCCCTCGCGCGAGTCTCGTACGCGCGCGCGTGCATTCGGCCGCAAAGTGTATCGGTTGCGCAAACCACCATTACGTTTCGCGAACACACGGCTGAGCACCGAACGAACGAACGAACGAACGAACGAACCAACGAACCTACGACGGACGGAGCTACGGTCAACCTCGCCAAACGAAACTATTCGCGTCCGTTGAACGTATCGAGCAAAGTTATTTCGCGATAAATCATCGTACTTTAATAACTCGGAAACCGCGACCTTTTCGCGGAACGCGGCTTCGGTACCGCGAGCCGTTGGGCGGCAACGAGCGAGCGAGTTCCCAGAGATATCCCGATCCGGACGGAACAATGCTCGGCCGCGATCCCGAATTCGATCGAGAGCCGAGAGATCGCGCCGGTGCGGTACGCTCGGTGTCCGCTCGATGTTCGCGGCGACTCCCCGTCGATCCGAGGACGGTCCCCGTCCTCTCTCGTCCGAGATGGAATCGTCTCCCGAGTTTGCCTCATCGAACGCGCACAAAATTAAATTAAACGAGTCTTTCCGTTTCTCGCGCGGTTCCACGAACCGGCCAGGTAAGAAGTCGACGACCCGACCGACCTGAACGAGGCTGGTGTACCGAGAGGAGCGGAGGACTCTCGCTCGGACCGACGCGAACGGAGAACCGTCGGAGAAAGAGAGAGCAAAAGGCGCGAGTAAAGTTGAAGAGTCAACAAGAGGGTTCGTGGTCGATCGTGGCGCGTCTCCGAGCTCTCGGTGTTTGCACGAGTTCGACGATGAAACCCGTTTCGCCTTTTTCCTCCGCGCGTTCTTCGTCGACGAGCGCGCAAGAGAGAGTCCATCGAGTCGGAGTTTACTTAGGACCGCGCGCGATACGACGCAAGGTGGCTCAAATTAAATATCCCAACCGAGAGCCGGTAGGGGCACACACCCGAAAATACGCACGATTTCCCTTTTCGAGGTTACCGTCGACTCGCGACCCGCGACCACCCGCCATACGCCATACGCCATACGCCATACGCGATCGAGCGCGACTCGACCGTGCCCGCGTTTACGGGAACAAAGAGAGGAAAGACGATTCCTCGTTGCCCGTTCGGCGACAAAGGGACGCAACGCGAGAGCGCAGAGAACCGCTCGTTGCGAGAAACGGTAGTTTCGCGGAAACTTCCGCTCCCCGTGAAATCGGCTTAACCGTGGAACCGGCGAGTTTACGGGCGGCGTATACGGGCCTCCTCGAAGGGGAATCGGTAGGCTCGTGCCGGGCCCATTACCTGCATGGGGTCTTTTCCAGCCAAGGGGACCCTCTACGACCACCTCGGTGGCGGTAGCCACCTTATAAGTCTCGGCTAATGGTCGCTCGTACCTTTCCCTCCGAGGCAGGACGGGGTGCGATGCCCAATTGGGTGCTAACCCACTGGAGAGTCCCACTTGACTCACGGAAGACAACAAACAAACCGACCCGAGACCCGCCGACCCGACCAACGCGTTCCTATCGAAAATCCGATCCGACGTCGTTTCGTCCTCTCCGTCCCCTTTCCACCCCTCGGCCCCTCCGCGCGTTTCGCGAATACCCCGAGCGGGGACGGATCTCGCGCCGGATCGATCGGAAATCGAACGAAACCTTGCCGAAATTCCGTTTCTTCGGTTCGCTCGCGATTCGTACCGGAAGAAACGTTCGATGGCTTCGCGGAGAGACCCGCGGTTGAGAAACTCGACGAGACGCGCGCGTAATCCTTACGATATTTCGTTCGATCGCGCCTCGAACCGGACTTTCGCGACACGCTCGACCGAACACCGAGCGCGATTATACGAAGCCCTCGATACTCGCGATCGTCGCCTCGACGAATTCGAATACGATTAACGCGCCGCCGCACCGTTTTAAAGTCCAAAGAGCCGAGCCGTTGTTTCTCGACTATTCGAATAAAAAATGCATCGATGAAACGTTTTGGACGCAACCGAGATCGTTGCCGGTCGTCGCTAGCGATAAATACTTTCGAACGAAGTGGAAACGTCGACGAAGGGCAGCTACCGATCGAACAAACGGACGAAAGCGTTTCGAGCGAAAAAGGATCGCGTTCGTTCGTCGCGTAAATGCACGCTACACCGAGTAAACGGTGGCACGTGTCGATCGTTATTGGCCGTGCATCGTAATCGGTGGGTTGCCATTGCGTTTTCCATCGCGAGCCAGGGAAATCGAAATCGGAGCGGAGAATATCGCGTCGCGACGGTGTCGGTGTCGGTGTCGGTGTCGGTGTCGGTGTCGGCGTCGGCGTCGGCGTCGTAGTCGAAGGGAGCTGCGCGGCTCGGCGCATAAATAAAAGCGGGCGTGACCGCGGGCCGAGCGTGGACCAATCGCGATTCAGGCTGGTCCTCGGTATTTTTTATTTTTCTTCATTTGGTTCGGTCCTCCGCCCCCTCGGCGTCGTCCGGCGGCCGGCAGCGATTCCCCACCATCGAGGGCTTTTGGTACGCGCTCGCCGCGTTGGATCGCGATCACGCGGGTTGCAGCTGCAACGAGGAATGCGCGCGCGCGGTCCGCGAATCCCGAGCGCGCCGATAAAATCGCCCACGCACCGGTGGCTGCGTCGGTTGCGAAAATCGTTATCGATTCTCTCGCTCCGCCCTCGATCGCGACTCGCTACGATTCGTCGGCGAATTTCGAAACGGTCTTTCTCTCGCGTCGAAATTGTCTCTTCTCCGAGTCGGCGAAGAACCACGAGGGAACGGGAACGTTCACGAGAGACGCGCGTTTAATCGTCGCGACGTTCGATCCCGTGGACGATGTTCGTTCCAGTTGCGCGTTTTCGTTCGAGGAACGAGCCAGCTTGCGGTCCGAGAGTTCTCGGCCGTTGCGGATGCAACCGCGAAACGAAAAGAAAAAGAGAAACCGGCGTTTGCAATTTTGAGCTCGGTCTTTCTACGGGCCGGGCTCGTCCAAGGGTCGAGAGCTCCGGCAGGATATTACCTTCGAAATCTAATTACGAGATTTTTATAGGGCTATCGTAAAACGGGCGAATAATAGTTCGCAACCCTTCGAGAGTCGGGGCTAGGACCGTGGCCCGGCGCAATTCTCGAGCAGGATAATGGGGAATAGCAGGACCGGGCCTCTAAAAAAAGAAACACCGAAGCGTTCGGGCGCGGCGCGGCTCGGCGTCGAGGACGTTCTCGAGTCGACGCGGAGATTCTCGATCGAACCTCGGTCGAGAGAGGGAAGATCGAGAAATTTCGACACCGTCCGTCGAGATCGAGGAAACGTGGGATCTCTGTTTCGCGAAAAGGAGATATTTCGTTGATAAAAGCTCGGAACGGTGCGTACGGTGGCGTTCGCGGCACTGCCACGACGATGGTACCGCACACGTTTTACCTGGTCCCGGCGTAACGAGACGCGACGTCACGACATGGCGTCCGCAGGTGAAACAGCGAGGCCAGCGGCGTAAGCGAGCGCACTCGCTGCTCGATCCGATTGGCCGAAAGGGGAATCCCCGCCCTTGCGCCGCGCTCTGCACATCGTTTGCCCGACGTCGAACCCGGCCGACCCCCTTCCCTTCTTCTCGCTCCTCCGCTCGATCCCTCTCTCTCTCTCGCGTTCGTCCGCACATCTCCGTTCTCGCGGTTTCATCCGGCTCTTCTCCCTTTCTACCTTTCCACCTTTCTACCTTTCTTCTTTTCGTCGAGAAACCATCGATTCGGGACGATCGCCGGAGGATCGAAACGAGGACGAGAAGAGGCGCGAGTCGAAGGGAACCAAAGTCGCGGAAAAAAACCGAGACGAAGGACGAAACGAGGACCCGACGGCCGAGAAACATCGAACAAAGAGGAAGAAAAAGAGGGACGAGCAAAAGGACGAGTACCCTTTTACTTAGCTGGCCGGCAACCCCTCTCTCCGTCTTCGTTTTCGCGACGCTGCACCCCTCCCGCGGCACTGCGTGCAAATACTCGAGCCATCGAGTGCCGGTGGGACACGGACTCGCGCGCACGAGCGCGCAGAAGGGATCGCATCGCGCTGGACCGTGTTTACACCTCTCTCCTGGCGCAACGACAACGCGACCAGACGAGACGGGACGAGACGAGACGAGACGAGACGAGACGAGACGAGACGAGACGAGACGTCGCTCGCGATGCATCTCCGCGCGACCATTTACCGATAAGGACCTTCCGGGACGAAACCCTCGTTAACCCGCTCTTATCGTCGTTGTTTACACGGCTATTATCGGTACGAGCAACGGACGACTTTTTCCCTCGCGTGGATCCGTTTTAGGTAGGTAGGTGGGTACTCCCGTACGCGCATCGATGCCGAGCGTTACGTAAAATTCGTTAAACGTATCCGACGCGTGGAAGGGGCTGTCGCGAAGATGGTATTTTTAGAAACGAACGTATCGAGGTAACGATCGAGAGAGCGCGAGGCTTCCTGGATCTCGGACCGAATCGATCCATCGGCGAGGCGACGCGCGAGCCGCGAAAAGGGATCCGATGGAAACTCGGACCCGGGTACGCGCGGCCCTGTACGTTGTAGGAAACGACCGAGAGATAAAAACCGTCAACGACCGCGTTACGAGCGCAACTGGACGTTTCCATCGGTGTAAATCGCGATCGGATATTGGTTCGCGATTTATCGGCTCTTGTTCGTTCGTTGGTTCGTTGGTTCGTTCGCGGATCGAGCGCGATAAATTTTATCGGGTTCGCGATCGACGATTTTCGTCGAACGGGGCTCGAGGATCGGGCGCGACACCCGGCTGAAATTGCTCGGCAAACGAACGACATTTTGCGCGTACTTTGCCGATGACGTCAACGCTCGCCCGGAAAACAAAAGTACTTACGCCCGATCGATATCGAGCTTCTGTTTGCCGCTAATAGCCAGAGGCGTGACGTCACGACTCACGAATATCGACGACGTCACGGCTCGACGTCGATCGGACGAGGAACCGTACGAACACGCGGACTTTGAAACTCGTTCGCGACCTCGTAGCCGTTTCCTCGAAAACGAAAGAAGAAAACTATCGCGACGGCTTCTTCGCTGGAATCGAAACGAGGACCGAGACCGTCCACGACCCGATCGACCGTGAACGCGCGCCTCGACAACCGGAACGAGAACGACTGACAACGACAACGACGACGACAACGACGACGACAACGACGACGACGACAACAACAACAACAACAACACGCGGTGGGAATTACGCGTCTGTGTTTTTTCGTTCGACGCAAGTTTCCAGTCGCGATATCCTCGAGCTCGATAGAGATAAAGAAACGGTTTCGGCGGTACGCGCGCAGCTGGGTGCGAACGATCGAGGAATCCGCGACTCGAAGGCGGATCCGGTATCGGACGTGCGCGTATAAAATTGGCGAGCGACTCGCCGCGATCGAAACGACTGGACGAGGAGACCGAGGTTGTTTGTAAACTCTGCCGCCCTTCTCGCGGCTCGTGGCACGCGGCGGCGTTTCGCTGTATTTTCGGCGAGGCTCGAGCCAAATACGTAAACACGGGAGCGTTCTTCATCGTCGGTCGATTCGATCGATCGCCCGTCGTTATTTTCCATCGCGCCGCGAGCCCAAAGTCCGCTCGTCGCGACGAGTCGCGACGCGTCGCTTCGCTTCGCGATCTTCGGGATTCTCGGTAACGACGAGCTCGACGAATTTACCTTCGAGGAGAAAAACGGTCGCTGGAGGAAAACGTGTGTAAATGTACGCGCGTACGCACTCACCATTGGGCTGTCGGGAGTGTGTCGATGGTGGGCGATGGGTATGTTGGCCATCGCCACCCCTCCTCCGGGATTTCCCATGTCTTGATACTCGTCGCTCGTTTCCATCGCGTAGGATGGCAACGGTTCTCTGTTCTTCACCCGAATTTTGGCTGCTTTACCGCGAGTGCGGTCGCCGCGACACGAGATACACCCTCCTCGCAGGATCGAGCACGCCGACGATCACCACCGCGTATTCTCTCGAGCGGGAGGAACTGGAAGAGCGGTACGCGAAGCTGCCGCGATTCCGATCCGTTGCTCACCGTCACCGTCACCGTCACCGTCACCGTCTCCGAAAGAAAGATTCCACCGTCCGGGAGGAACGCGCGCCAAGAGAGCTCGGTTTTTTTTCGACGAGCCACCGGCCGCTCGATCGCACGTGTCGCGGAAGAGATCAACCGTGACTCGGTCGGTAAGCGGTCGCGTTACCGGTAAAAACCCCGGGGACCGTATCGCGTATCATCGGCACCGGGACCGATCACCGTTTTCCGCGTACATGTCCCTGGCCTCTGCGCTCGATCGCACCGTCCTCCTCGTCCGCTCCTCGTCCGGTGCTCGTTCCGCGTCGATCGTCACCCCGGCGTTGGCTTCCTCGACCTCTTCGTATCGCGAACTCTTTACGATCCGGGTTCTCGAGCTGTCACCAAGCCGAAACAATCACACGCGGATCCGCGCGAGCTTTCTCCGTCGCGAACGCGAGAGGTCGTCGTCGATCGCGAGAGATCGGACACCACGGCGCACAAGAAAAAAGATGGAAAGTTTACGATCGAACGACGCGCACGCGTATCTGCGTACGTACCCGAAGCGCGTACGGTACGATGGTAATGCGCGCACACCGCGATACCGAAAGGGACTGACACTTCGGGGAGGAAGGAAGGAAGCGAGCAAGGAAGGAAGGAAGGAAGGAAGGAAGGAAGGAACCAAGGAAGGAAGGAAGGAAGGAAGAAAGGACGGTCGCGAGTGGGGAGACCGAACCGAACCGAACCGAACCGAGAGATAGAGAGAGATAGAGAGAGAGAGAGAGAGCGAGCGAACGAGAGACGGAACGGAACGGAACGGAATGGAACGGAACGGGGAGGGGACCGAGAGGAAGAGGGAAGGAAGAGGACGCGAGAGGCGAGGCGTTGGTACGCGAGGACACGGACGAGAAACGATCGTCGAGGTGTAGAGTGGTTCAGGCGCGCGATGTCCCGTTCTCTCGGTGTTTCCTCGACATCGCGAGCCGAGCGAGCAACGAGAAACGAGCGGAGATAAACGACGACGAAACGATCGAACGACGGAAGACGGAGCTGACGCGCGCACACTCGCGTCCCCTTGCGATCTGACGGTCGAAAGCTCGGCCGCGGTTCGCGATCCCCTCTACTCGCGAGAGGGTTCGAACGTTCGGTGTCGGACGGGCCAGATAGACGCGAGGCAGGCGGAATAAACGTCCAGTGGGCGGAGGCCCGGGACGCCAACGCCGTCGGTTAGCTCCGGCGTATCGGGTCGCGGTAGGCGGTAGACCGACGGTCACGCCCGGTATCGACACCTCCCTCTTCGGCTTTCCTCCTTGTCCCTCGACCGTACGCTCCCCTCTCGGTCTCTTTCTCCCGCGTCCCCCTACCTCTCTCGAGCACCCTATCGGATAACGACCCCTGCGCCTCGACCGACGGAGATTTTACCCGCGATCGGACGGGATTTCGTCCCTCGTTTCCGTTTCAACGCGGGATACGAGGCGATACGATGCTATTCGTTTCACCGGGACCGACGACGCTCGATCGACCGCGAAAAAAACGATCGACCAACGACCGCCGGGAAAATCGAACGACGGATCGAACACCCACCGTTCGCTTTCCCGCGTTTCCGTGAAACGTACGGGAAAAATGGGGAAAAACGCGAAACGGATCGGTCTCTCGTTCCCTCTCTCCCTCCGGTTCTCGTTCCCCTTCCTCCCCGGTCTCTCGTTCGGCGCAGCTTCTCGTCCTCCGCTCGTCGGCGTCTCTCCCGCGCGTTCGTACGCGCGCATCTGCATGCGCTCCGCGTCGCGTATACGGCCAAGATGGCGTATACGGTGCTCGTAGTACAAATTGCGGGTAATTGCAGCCCGCGGAGAGGGTTCTCCACCTCCGAGAGAGGAACCGGGGAGAACGGGAAGAACGGGGGGACGAAGGGCTGGGCAAACTCGAGACCGTGCGAAACTGCGAATTTTATGATTTACAAACGCGATCCTTTATAAGGGTATATGGATCGTAGGAACGAACCGCGCCAACCCGCCTCGAGTCGAGTCGAGTCGAGCCGAGCCGAGCCGAGCCGAGCCGAACGCGAGTCGAGCCGCGCGCGGTCAAGATCCGCCCCTCTGACCTCGCGGACCGACCGCGAGATAATTGCAACCGTGCACGATTTCCTCTTCGCGATTTACGATTTCGTTCGCTCGAGCGGACTCGACGCCGATCGGGACGAGTTTTCCTGCTCCGAGCGAAGAAACGAGCGAGGAACGTTGCTTCGAAACCGGAAGGGAAAGAGTGCCGTTCCGGAGCCGATCGAAGAGATCGGAGGGCTGGCTGGCTCTCTACTCTCGGCTAATTTGCCGTTCGCCGGCGAAGCGTCCATTATTGTGCAAATCGGGGAGCGGATTGCGGCGAAAAAGCTCGACAATGGGGGGATCGTCGCGCGAGTCGTTCCCGGTCCCGACGGGGTGTTCAACCACCCCATCGTTAGCGAGCCGAATCGACCGGAAATTCCAGCTTTCGTCGCTTCCGTATTCGCGAGATAATGCGGCTACGGGTTCGCTCGATTGTCGCGCGAGAACCTTCGTGTTATTCCGGGGGGGGGGGGGGGGACGGAAGGTAGCTCTTGTTTTTTTTTTTCCCCCGTTTCCGGATAATTAGAGATCGACGGGTGCGAAGAACGGGCGAAGACGCCGCGACACCTGGACCGTCTATGCAAATCGAGCCGCGGTTCCCCTATTCCGTCCGTAATCCTTGGCCGTTGGCGACCTTTCGTAAACGTTTCGCTCCTCTTCTCGAATGTTCTCGTTCTCGTCTCCGCGTCGACGTCTCGACGGAGGACCGACCCCTTCGTCCGCGATCGACCGGAATCGCGAGGGCGAGACCGACCCGGCCGAACAACGATCGCCCCGAAACGAGACGAGCGACGACCGCGAGCGGATCGCTTTCGGGATCATTAATTATCCTAGAAAGCGCGAGAACACGGGGACGACGAGGGAGCGGGAACGAGACCGAACCGGACGGCAAATGTCGCCACTGCGAACCGAAATTACCGTCGAAGATTGATGATCGCGCGCTTTATTACAGGTATTTATAGCCGTGTTCCAAAATCCTCGCGCAGTTAACCTTTCGTTAATAGCGACCGATACCGGAGCCATCGGAACTTTCGGAAAATTGCTGCTCGAGCGCTCAGGTGGACCGAAGGAAAGATTCTCCCGTTCGACGAAATTACGTCGATCGACGAAACGTGGATCGAGGGCGCATCGTCGAAGAAAACGCTCGGCCCGCGACTCGGCGAGCTCGGTCTCGCGAATGGAAGCCCGATAAAGCGGCCAGGAGCGACCGAGGAAAAGAGAGACAACGCGCCCGCTCGTCCGCTCGCGCTGGTCGTTCCTTCCTCGAATAAATCGCTTCGAGCGACCGAACGGGGAAGAAGATTAACGAGCGCGCCGGTGTGTCGTTCGATTCGATACGTCGAATTAACGCGGGACAGGAACGAAGGCTCTCGGTATCGGTTATTAATGACTCCAGCCTCCGTCGATGCGAACGCCCGACCGTTTCGAACTCGCGGCCACGGAAAGCTTCGATTAATCGCCGCTGATAAATGCCAGCGATGCGCGCGGACGGATCGCATTACGGCCGGATGAATCGCGGTTAATTATCGTCATCGTCGACCGTTCGTGGAGCGCAGCAACGGGGACCGATCGAGAAACGCTGCTCGCGCGACGTGACCAGCGTTTTTCCCGCGAGACCCGCAACGACCCATCGCCCGACCGATTAAACGAATTCCTCGAGCTCGGCCCCACGGAGGGTGAAACCGTCTCGAGTGTCGCGATCCGTTCCGAGTTCACCGTCCCGCTGCGAAAATTTACAAACGCCGGGGATGAAAGTGGAAAACCAACCTGCGAGAATACCCCTCGGGCATACCACCGTTTCGATCGTTAATCTTGCCGATGGTACGTGCCCGGAACGCTTCTTCGTACCGCGTGTGCCGACCGGTACGATCGTAAACGCGCGAGTAACCCCTGCACGAGCCCTGCGGTGATCGCCACCCTTCCTCGCGGACCGTACGAATATTTCCCGCCCGTAACCACCGCCCGCAAATACTCCGCACCGGTATTCGACGCGGAATCGTCGTCCTTCGATTTTCGAACGCGATCCAGCTACAGCGATGATTCGCGGTACCCTTGCGATTCTCGCGCGGATCCAGAACCGCGTAGTTTCTTTCGGCTTCGCGTCCAGACTACGATTCTTTCTTCGACTTTGAATATCGCGGAGAACTCCCGTTCGAACGTTACCTGCGATTCGAGCAACGACGCACCGGTTTCGGTGCTGCCGTCTATCGCCGGACGAACAAATTATTCCGCTACGAACTTGCTCGTTTGCCCGTCGAGGGCGCCACGAACAAGACGAACGCCTTTCCCGTTTTCCCGTCGCGTTCAACGTTATCGATTCGAACCGAAATCGAATTTCCCCGCCGTTAAAAGTAGCGAGCGAAACCGAACCATCCGCGAAAATAAATAGAGTACTCCGCGACGTCCAACTCGGAGTATTTTAATGAAACGTAAAAATCGTGCAAGTACATCGATAAATTACACGCAACTGTAATCGATGCTCAAAAGTCTGTCCGTGCTCAAGATATCGAGTTTCGCGATTTCGGATCTCACGTTTTCTTTGTACATTTTCATCGAATCTTGCAATTTAGATATCGTTTCTTTTATCGCTTCGTTGGACACTTTGAGTATTTGAAACGCTACGAATAAATACAAGAATCGTGCAATTTTTGTCCGAGCCTCGATAAAACCGAAAATTCCTACCCTGTTGTTTGTTCGTCTCTTCCTTTTCGATAGCTTCTATCAACTCGCGAACGAGTTTTATCAATTTTATTTGTTTCTTCGATAGGACTCCCAACGATGACGTTTCGTCGAATCTTTTCCCGTATTTCCTCGTGTACGCGTCCAATTTCGAGATTGCCGTTTTTCCCGCTTCTCCGCGCCGAGCGTTGCTTTTGTAACATTCATTTTCGTACGTCATGATTACCGTTCGAAGTTATCGGTTATTTCGTACGAGTTATCACGCCGTATGCATAAATTTCTTTTCTTTTTTTTTTTTTTCAAATAAATGAAAATTTACATCCACGCGTGTGCGATACTCTTCGTAGCTGTGTACGCGCGATACGAAGAGATACGATATCGTTCGAATCGATCGACGATAGAAATTGCGATACAGAAAAATATTTATTCGTGTAAAAACGATAATAAAACTTACATTTACAACATTTATTTTTCAACGATACTGGAGAATCGTGGTTTCGTACTTCGATGTACTTGAAAAGTTCCATTTACTCGAGTGTTTCCAATAAGTGTACGGTGTAATGTAATACACTCAAGTGGTATTACAACCCTTTTTCCATACAGTATCTTTGAGGTACGCATCTATCATAGGATTATCCAGCATCGCTTCCACGATGTTCTTAAATCCCAATTGACTCGCTAACATGTATTTACATTCCACGTCCGATATTTCGGACACTAGCGTTCTCATGTTGTCCGCCATTGTACGTGTAATGCTCTTTTCCGATATATACCTACGAGACGTCAAAGTCACTTGAAATTACAAAGATCGACCTTCTTCTATCGATCGATAATTCATTTTTTAAATCGTTTCTTTAATCGCGATCAACTTGCCTGTGCGCGCAATCTTGTACCAGACCGGGAGTTAGTTTTTTCATAGCTATGAAATCTCTTAAATATTTCGTGTTATCGTTCAATATGTAGTGATAATATATTTGATTGGCCCAGTCTACGTGATAATTGTAAGCGTGTGCAACGACGAGAGCTTGAGAGAAATTTAAAATGTGACACAACATTCCGTCAATGTCTTCCGATTTTAAATTGAGTATCGAAATTACTTGTTGATTGTTGGACACTGCGTTAAGAAGCGAGAGTTGGAGAGTAACTAATCGCGCTTGATCGGAACATTTACCGGCAAGGTTCAATTTCTTCGCCTGCAAAAACACGTACTGCTATTAGTCAGTCGGTACGAGGAACTCGCGTTACGAATCGACAAAAAGTTTACCTGCAAATAATACTGCGCTGCGTGAGTAAAATTTATTACGGCCAATTGCAGCTGCTTCTGAACATTTTCAGTTTTGGCTAATTTTATTTCGTGTTGAGTGCTAAATAATTTTCCATAATTTTTTATCGGCTCCGGTATCAATGCTTTCGTTGCGTCCTTTGCTTCGTTTTCCCACATGAGTGCGATTTCGTGGTACAGTTGGAAATGTAGCGCTACCAAAGTGAAAAGGTCCCTGTTTTCGGGACAGTGACGTTTCAAGAATTCCAATAGTGCCATTTTTAGACCCGTCACCTGTAACATATTTTCCATTGTATCTCACTGTACGTTCGTGGAACGTATTTAGTCGATTTAATAGCTCTAGCGAATATATCAGTTTTTTTTTTTCTTTTTCTTTTTCTGTGAAATAGTAAGCGCCGAGAAAACCTTATCTAATCCTTTTCCAAGTAAGAATTCAAACTGATCGTTGTTTTTCAATATTTCAAATACGTAATTCATTTCTGTAAAACGTCCGACACCTGTCACGAGCCGCACCTAGAACGATATTATGTATTAATAACTGTATAAACATTATTTTACTCTGCGTTCTACGAAACATTTACCTACCAGTAATGCCCACAACTTAAAATTTTGCAAAACATTTGCGAGAGTTTGACATTTACGTAATATCGATGCTATTCCCTCCATGTTACAAGAAGTTGTAAAACAATCGTGCGATCGTATTAATAATTCTACGGCTGTCTTTAAAGTTGACACTGAATAACGAGGGAAAATTAGGCGTCTGATTCAAATATCAGGGATCCGTAATGACAATTTTACTTCATTGTAATACCGTTTTTATTTACACCGTGAGAATGTCCGAGTAATTTATTTGCCGTCTTTAAAAGTTGCCAGCCGAGAAGCGAAACGTCGTTACACAATTCCATAATTATATGGAAATTCGTATTCAAAGAATATCCCCACAAAAACATATTATTTTCGTATCCACCTGTAAAGAAACAATCGCTTATAATACCGTCTTACACCGGCCCCGTACCTAACTCTGTTGCTTACCTTCTATAGCGCGCGTCACGTTCGCTGTAATATTTTCAGCCAAAAATGCGGCAACCGTATCGTTACTTATTTTGTACGCGATAATTATATCGTTAAAAACTTCAGATTTATTATCAATATTGCATTCCGCGATTTCTTGTAAAAATTGAAATGGATTCTTTAAGATTAACAACGAATGGTAACTTTTTCCTAACTGTATTGCCAATTTGTAACATAATACAATTCTCAAACATGTCTCTGATCCATGTTTCAAAGTGTTGTATAATTTTTCTAAAATTGATAAGCATTCCATTTGGATCTTGTAAACGCTTTCGTCCTTTGTTTTCCTTATTTTCTCCGTGTTGCTTAAAGCGACTACTAAAATAAATCGTTTACGATAAATAAACGGCATTTAACAATTTACTACGGTAATTATATAAACGAAATAATTACACGAAGACGACGATGACAACCTTCGCAAACCGCGATTTTTTAAAGCACCGTATTTCTGTTGTTTACTTTCGTGTCCTTCTTTCAAAAAACTTTTTTGTTCAAAAGTTAACTCGTTTGGTGTAATTTCACCTTCTGCCAAACTCAAGCATAACATTAAAATTTGTAAATCCTATGTAAAAGAAAATATTTCGAACATTGTTAATTGTCGAATCGGTCGATACCTCGTTAAAGTAAAAAAGCTCAACTCTTGGCATAAACGTACCTTATGTTTGTAATTAAAAATTGTACTAATTCTCAATGCAATATCTAATGCACCTAAATCGATTAATTTATTAATCAAACTTTCAGCTGCATTCTTTTCGTACGAGTAATTCAATGTACAATTAAATTGTACCCTATTTAAGCCCGATAATAATTCGGTTTTTAATTTATTGAAAACATAATCTCCACTATTTAACTGTATATTTTCTGGTCCGGCTAATATACACGATTTCCACATTGCTATTTCCAGTGTGTCGACAGTTTGTTGTTCCGTTCCAACATTTTTTAATATTTCGAAAGCCAGGCGCAATATTTCATATCTGCCAACAACATGTATTCATTATTTAATCTTGGACTGTTTAACGGAATGTACGGAATGTACCTTTCTTTATGAGAAACAACTTTTTCAGCATGTTCGACGAAAAATTCTGCAGCTTTTTCGTACGAAACGTTATGTTTCTCGAAATTCAGTGCACATTCGTTCCAAAATTTGTTTTCAATTTTATCATTTTTTTGGCTATAGTATTTCAATTGATTTCGATACTATAAATATTATTAATGTATTAGTCTAGAATTGAAATCAAAGTTGAGAAAAACCAGTTCATATTAGTACAGTACCTGTGCCAAGATAATATCAGATGAATTGAACTCTGCTACCTTCGATAATTCCAACGCACTGTTATAATTTTTCGTTTCTAGTAAAGCATCGATACATCTTTGAATTTCTGGATCAAAGTCGTACACGTTATTTAACATTGTGAAAGCTGTGAAATTTAACGTGACGCTGGTTTTCTGAAGAATTTTTATAATTTGTAAAAACCGTTGAAAATTTGGCACGCAGACTGTAATGTATCGAAAAATTGTTTAAAAATTAGTCATTTCTACTAAAATAACTTGATCTCGGTAAACCATTAACATGCACAAGATCATTGTACCTGGTAAATCTGCACTAAAATTGCATCTTATTAAAGCTTCGAGAAATTTTATTTGCAAATGCGTACTTCTAAGGCCATGGGCGAGTGTTGCGATAACACATTTAATAGCTACGATTGCAACCCAATATAGGTTTTCCAAATACGTGTTGTCTGAACAATTCCAATCCATAACTTTCTGAAAAACGTAAAAATAATTTTTCGTTTCATTGAAATACCACAGAATTAATTATTTTTAAATCTATTGCATACATTGTGTTTCAGGTTTAAACATTGGGTTTTGAATTCCACTAGATTTTCTTGACAAGTTTTAAAATTTCCATAATTTGTACATTGTGCCAGGAATTCAAAAAACGAGTTCATAGGACTCTCCTGTAATATAACATCAATGAAAACGTTTGCATCATTAATGTACATAAGTACACACTTACAGGCATAAAAATTTTGTAAGCTCTATCGAGAATACCAATGTATCCACACGTCACCATTCTATCTAGTAAGTTTAAAACTTGATCGGCCGTCCATATCTGTTGTTCTAAACATTCTTTGTATTCAGAAGTGATATTTTCATCCGCAGCAGATATTATCATCCATGAATAAGAATATGCTGCTATTGCGGATGGCTAAAATAAGAGAAAATAAATATAAATTGTACATTTTTTATATTAATATTAACAGAAATGCTACAATTTGTAAAAATAGAGAAATTATCAATCTAAAATACTTCGTAACAGGTTGCCAAAACCGTGAGAAAAGGCCTCGATGTTAACCGGGATGCATTTATTAGTGCACCAGGTGGATCTGGACTTTGATGACATTTTAGAATGATCAGCCATAAATCATCATTTGGGGAACAGATACCATCATTTACGGGATATTTACATATACTACCAGAATCGGAGGTGCTTGGTGAATCTGACGATGTTGAAGAACCAGAAACGGAAGAAGCCTGCTTCGTAATAATGATTTATAATATTTCATCGTGTTTGTTATACACATCTGATATTCGTAATTTATAATTTGTTTCGCTCTAACCTTATAATTCAGCGATTGTCTAGCATCTCGTGATTTTATCTTTTGATCATCATGAATAGCTGATTGTAATTTTGAAAGTTTCGTATTACTTAAACAAGTCAACAAGTGCTCTCTTACAATTGCATCTTTAAAGTGTTTAGTACTTTCCAATACCTAAAATAACATATACAATATGTATTTTTGATTTTTATTTAATATGAAAATTAGATAAAAATAAAATTATTACCTGACTTAAAGGATAAGCAAAGATTTGACAAACTAAAATAAATTCAAACCAGTGATTTTGATTCGCTAAAAATTGTAATAGACTGACTGGTAAAGAATAATTGTGTGCTTTTGCAAATCGTACAAGAACATCCCATAATTTCAGTACGATTATAAATTGCTGACTGTTTTCAACTAAATCTTCGGTCAAATTTTTTTGAAAACTATTTTCAAGATAAGACATTACAGTTTTTATATCATTTGTGTCTTTGTACATTACGTTCTCTAATAAATCTCCTATAAGTTTAAAAATGCGATATATTGAACAAAGTCCTCGAGTTTCGTTTCTTGAAGAAAATGAAAAAATTACCAATGGGAACATTAATCTCTTTTTGCACATAGTTGGCCGCCGTCACATGGAGTCTCAACATTTCTGAATTAATACCTAATATTTCGATAAAAGAAATACAACTACAGACTATTTCTGGTTTATCTAAATTTCGTAGAGCAAGAATATGTGCATAAAGACTTGCTTTACATTTTCTGAAACCAATATGTTATAGGTATATAGCAAACATTTTTCAATTTTAAAAGTAATATACTGTAACATAATTCTCTTTACCTTCTAGAAGATACGTATCTAACTTCTTTTCCTTTGGAATGCTTTAAACTAAGCACAGCCATATTCGGGCGAGCTTCTTTCAAGTAATATTCATACGTTAGTGCTTCGGTATGTCCGTACTTTTTAACAAGAGTTTCGTTAGAGAAATTAGGCATTTGTTCATTGTTAAAGCGCCATTTAAATAACTGCTTTACATTTAAATTTTTATAACCGTCCAATAATTCGTACATTGTGATCTCTTTCCTTGGTTTATTTTCTATAATATGTTGAAGAATTGGCACACGTTTTAATGTATTTTGAAGAACTTCGTTCGAAATGCTATAAGGGCCCAGTTGTAAATCGTCTTTACTCGTGAATATATTTTTTAATAAATTTCCTTTTAGTTCAGTATTCACGGTTTGGCCATTTGTTGTATTTTCTTTAGATAAATAAGAAAATATTAATACTAAAACTACCAAATAATTTTGTTTTAAAAATTCGTTTACATCGTCGGAAAGATAGTAAATTGTTCTGAAAATTCCTTCAATCAATATATCTTCAAATTCCTCTTGACTTTCACACATTTTCGTTAACACATTGAATAATTCCAAAACTCTGTGTTCATCTTCTTGCGTATGTTTTTCAGTTAAGCAATGTGCAAGACACAGTTCCTTATCGATAGTTTGTAAAAATTCAGTCTTATTAATATTGCATGTTTTACGCGACAATATTATATTAAATTCTGTTAGTGTCATTCCACTGCCAAAAATGCGGGCCAACATTAATTTCATATCCTGTTTTTCTTTCTGTACAAATACTCCATACCTGATACATTTATATAATAAATTAATAAACAAATATGCGTATACCATAGTTTTATTCCATATGTATCAATATACCGTAAAAGGAGACGTACCCGCAGAGATGATTTTTAATTAGATCTTTCGCGAGATCACTGGCGTTCGAAGAATCAATGCCTTCGACCATATTTGGTAGTATATTCATGGTGGTAAATAAAGATTTGTGTTTTTCATTAATACCGTTTGATTCTTCGATCGCATTACCATTATAATAAGTATCGATCCAAAACTTTATCATTTCAATTTTACTATTCGATAGTAAATAATCCCACAGCACGGTATTAGTTATATTCATCGAAAGACTCTCTTCGGTTATAGAAAAATATAATTCCGTACATAATGCTTGCTTTACACTTTCTGGTAATTTTATAATATCTACTATACAAAGAGAAGAGCTTAAACCGTCTTGAATCCTAGAAAAATTGGTACTTGTAGATTTTTTACTCTACCAAAATTAACACATACGAAGAAACTTACATGGATTTTTGCTCATACTCTATGATGTTCTTTAGTATATTCCACGAATCTATGTACTCATTTTCAAAACGTGCAGCACTTATTAAATATTCCGATAAATAATTTCTTAACGCAGAATCCTTGGAGTTTATACAAACTTCAAATATATATTCCAATGGATTTTTTCCCTATGGAAAAAAAAGCATACAAGTATCAATAATAGTAGATATTAAAAATTAATAATTTTAATTTAATATACCGTATTTTGTAGAATATGAGAAGCCCTGTAAATTTGGTGGTTTTTCAAAAGTTTGGTAATCCAGATTTCCACCTCTGTATTGAAATAATTCTGAGCATCTTCGATAGAGCAATTTCGTCTATAAGCTAAACACTGATGCGCAAAATTAATATGCGTGCCTTTTGCAGAGGCTTCTCTGACAAGTTCTCTATCCCTTAATGAACGCCAGCCAGACCAAATTGCTGCAAATTCTCCGTTGAAACATATAGTTGGCAAATTTCCTACCGTTCTTTCTGCCATGATACCGATAATTTTTTACAACAAATGCTCCAATGTTTTGCTGAAAAACTGCATACTTTAATTTTGCATTTTTTTTCTATTACAGTCTGTAGAAACATTAAAAAAAATATCAGAAACTTTACCTATTGTCGTATATTAAATTTTCATTGTTATATTTTCGCACCTCTATAAAACCACTTCTTGCTTTATTGCATAGTTGAACACGTTTTCGTAGTTATTTAATAGGGAAATATAAACAAGTAATTATATACTCATACAGTACACACAAGCCGTACGTACGACGTATAAAAGTACATTTTTTAACTGTCGCGTGCAATGATATAAACATTACATTTCTTTTGACGTTTCGTTAGTGACGGAGATGTCAAATCTAGGTATGCACGTTTCTAGGGAATTTTCTTACGCGATATCTACAGTGAAATAGTTGCAACTTGTACGAATGAGGGAGCTACGTGAAATCAAATTACACGGCGCGAACAATATAGGTTCGTTACAAAATCACGGAAATTTGTTACAACATTTTAATTTCACATACAATCGAATCAAACATAAAGCAGTGAAAATTTAGCAATGAAATTGATGTTAATCTATAGTTTGGAAAACGAATCTCATTTTTGAAGAAGCACACTTTGGCTCTTAACAATCACTCATGGCGTAAATGTTGAACTAGTGTACCCAATATAGTTATTAACTACTTTTCCAGGTACTTTAGTTTTCGTCTTTACGGCTTACTTTCTTTTTATCCATTGTACACGAAAGGTAGGAAGGACAAACCAGAAGGCACGTGTTACTTGTTTCCGCAATAAAACATCAAGCTGACATTGTACAAGTGGGATTCATGGTTTACCGGTGAAAGAACAACTAATAAGGGGCCAATCTTTTCTGTTCGGTGAGTAGAATACAGTTACACTATTAATCGAATTTAAATGGGAACAAATTTTTGTTGCGCGAGAAAAATTTCCCTATTTCTTATCGTATAAACAACTATTAAAACAACGAAATAATTAATTAATTATTACACGACGGCCGTTCGTAGGAAACTCAAGTACGCCAATGATGTTTTAAGAACCTGCAAATAGACGATCCTCTTAATCTTTGGTTAAATTTTGAGCGATTTCAATGTTTATGCAGTATGAATCGAATAATTGTAAAAACTCACACTTCCAAAAGTGGACAAGTTTAAATCACCTACTATACCGGCACTAATTTTTGCCGGATTTCTCGATATGGCGATGATCAAGACAAGACTACGTATCGTTTTAGCGGGCAAATGGTACCAATCGATCATAAAACACGATATTCCGATATTACTGGTCTGCAATATATTAAAATGACGATTGATTTATGAAAAATTTAAATTCACGATATCGTTAAAAATAGCACGCAATAGTATAAATTGCTCAAATAAGTATGCAACGAAGTGTACCTTTTCCATCAAGAGTTCACCAATGTAGCACAGTATAAATATATTAAACGTCAAAGATACCAGTAGCATAGTGTATGTTGTAAGGCCAACCATATTACCCTGTTCCCAATCCTGTCGTAAATGTTTAAATATACCGTGAGCAGTGCGAACTGAACGAAATCATGCAAAATACGAATCCAGACTCTAAGAGTCTGATGCGTTATACGAAAATACCGTAATCGGTACTGTGCGATAGAAAGTAAAGGTAATTTTGTTGTCAAAGTCGTGACTGTTGGCGCACCGTTATGCAGTAATACTCGAGCAGACATATCATAAAAGTGGAGCCAACGAAGTCCAAGAAGCACACTTCTTGCAGAATTGTCTCTACCGTCGCTGAAAATCTGGAACGGGATGTAATGCACTCAATATCGATTAGATTAGTGGATCTCTCTATGCTCGATGATCGATTAGATCAATGGAAGACGATGTCGTAAACGGTACCTCAATGTTCGTAGATGATGCTCGATGATCTCTATTAGTCGTTCGTGCGGATTGGAGTTCTGCTCGCGATCAACGAGGTTATCCAAACGGGATAAGACGATGTCGATCTGTCCGCAAATGTGCGTCGCGAACAACGCGGCTAATCCGCAAGCAGCGATCGTCACAGAATAGATCACGTACCCGCACATGCAGTGCACGACGTACACTAATTCGTAAACTGGACTTTTTTGCACATCGATCAGTGCGCTGTACGTGGGATAGACCAGCGGTCTGATCGTGCGATTGTGATCATCGACGAACGTACCGATCGCGTATTGCATGATCGTGTGGTAGACAGTGCCACCGGTATACATGAACACGAGGCAGATTATCGTCAGATTTTTACTCACTCTCCCGTATTTTAGCATCGATTCGCGATCCCCGTGCAACTCCACCTGTCACATTTTAATAAACTTTGTGCGCGTATCGGAGAAAATTCTTCGACGGTTCATCGAATCGTGGAGGTCGTTCAGAAGGATCGAAAGTACATAGTCGTAGAATGTATTATAAATGTACCGAGAGAGGAGAACTTCGATAGATGCAACCTCTTTAATCGAATGCAAACTTTGTCCACAATGTTACGTTCACGAATAGAAGAAACGATGTCGCGTGACAACACGAGACATTTCAAACGAAAGATTTTCGTTTCGGATAAAAGTCTCTTTTCCCTGCAACTATCGAAGCACTACTGTATCGCATCGTAAAATTCAATTACAAGACACGAAAATATCGGAATTGCGACATTTCCTCGATATGTTTCACACTTACACCACAAGAGTCGAGAAATTTAGCTGTACCTGGGAGGCACATCTGCTCCCCGAGCGATTAACAGTCTCGTCTTTTGCGAGAATGAAAAGAATACACAGTACGTATGTAAAAAATTCTAGTTTGCGGAATTACTAACCTGCTTCCAATCGATTTGCACCTTTTCGATGCAGTCGTTTATCCTCGGTCTACGCGCCGTGAGTGCCCAGTACTTGAACAACGCTGTTAAGCAGAAGCTCAATAAACCAAGAAGTTTCAAGCGCAGCGTTATGTCCTTTAACTCGAACACAATGTGCAACGAGCATGGCACTATCGCGAAGAGCAGCAGCAGGTTGCAGATTCCAATCGCGATATTCGGTAGATAACGGCCAATTCCTCTGAGCACAGCTGGCCAAATACCGATAAAGCTGAGAAGCAACCTGATGTGTCTTACAATGCGAACAATATCTTTTTCGTAATTCGAATTTCGTTGTTTGTCGGTGTCTCGATCTCGAACGGAACCTGACATGACGATGTTTCCGAAGGCAGAGCACAAAAACGACTGTTCATCGATTGCAAGGTCACCGAGCTTGCGCCCGTGCAACGCTCTTGTGCCTGTGTACCTATCTCTCCGATCGCACTTTAGAATTGATTGCTACTCGTTAAAAAAACGACAATGAAATTGTAGAGGAAATTGACGTTCTATACAGTCGTGCTTCGAAGCTGAAGACAATGGAACGAATCGAAGGGTTGACTCGAGTTGGCGCGTAGAATATACATAGTTACACCGTGAATTGCGTCTAGTTGGTAAAACATTCTTTCACGTGTACGGGTTTCTTTATTTCTTATTATACAAAATACTATTAAAACGATTGCTTATTATGCAATGGCTGTTCGTAGGAAACTCAAGTAAGCCAATGAAGTTTTAAGGACCTGTAAGGAAACGTTCGTCTTAATAGTTTTGGATTAAATTTGGAGTGATTTCGATGCTTGTGCGACACGAATCGGATAGTTGCGAAAACTCACTTTTCCAAAAGTATCCAAGTTTAAATCGAGTACTCCGCCGGCACTGATCTTTGCCGGAGAACTCGAAATGGCGATGATCAGGACGAGGCTACGTATCGTTTCGACGGGCAAATTGTACCAATCGATCGTAAAACACGATATTCCGATACTACTGCTCTATAGTGTATAAAAATGATGACTGGTTTATGCAAAATTAAACAAACGATATTATTTCGAAATCGTACGTACCCACTGGTATAAATGACTTATGTAAATATACGATAAAGTGTACCTTTTCCATTAAGAGTTCGCCAATGTAGCACAGTATAAATATATTAAACGTCAGAGATATCAGTATAAGAGTATACGTTGTAAGGCCAATCGTATTTCCCTCCTCCCAATCCTGTCGTAAAGGTTAACATCTCGTGAACTTTCGATAGCAACAAATTTACGAAATTGTGCAAAATACGTATTAAGATTCCAACAATTGGATTATTTTATGTATAAATACGATATTCGGTACTCTGCGAAAGTCGCGGACCACTCGGATTACTCTAACATCTTACGGTTCATCGAAGCACCAACGACGCGTTACATATCGCGGTGTAGAGGCTTTCGCAGAGTACTGTATCCGTCGTACACTATTTTTGACGCGTTAATTAGAAATAAAGGTAATCTTATTTTCAAAATGATGATCGTCAGCGCACCATTATGCAATAATACTCGACCATACATATCACGCAAGTAGAGGAAAGGAATTCCAAGAAGCACACTTCTTGAAGAATTACTTCTACCTTTGCCGAAAATCTGCAATGGTGCGTAATACATATACGTTGCCCAACGATAGATTAATTTTATGGTATTCGTAAACGGTACCTCAATGTTCGTAGGTGGTGTTCGATGATTTCTATTAATCGTCCTCTCGGATTGGAGTTCTGCTCGCGATCAACGAGATTATCCAAACGGGACAAAGCGATCTCGATCTGTCCGCAAATGTGCGTCGCGAACAACGCGGCTAATCCGCAAACACTGATCGTCACGGAATAGATCACGTATCCGCACATGCAATGCACGACGTACACTAATTCGTAAACTGGACTTTTTTGCACATCGATCAGAGCGCTGTACGTGGGATAGACCAGCGGTCTGATCGTGCGATTGTTTTCATCGATATACGTGCCGATCGCGTATGGCAAAACCGTATGGTAGATACTGCCACCGGTATACACGAACACGAGGCAGATTATCGTCAGATTTCGACTCATATTCCCGTACTTTAGCATCAATTCGCGATCTCTGAACAACTCCACCTGCCACATTGTTTCCAGTTTCCCTGATTTATTGGGAGATTCGGGAGACTTTAATCAATTTTGTGCGTGTCTCGGATGAAACTCTTTGAATGTTCGTCGGGGTTGTGCGTTCAAGAAGATAAAAATACAATAGCATAGAAAACATTACAAATTCACGAAGAGTAGAATCTCGATAGATGCAGCTTCGATACTTGCACACGAATGTGACCACGCTTGGTTAGATAGAAACGAGAGAAAAGAAAGTATTTGATTCGAGATGAACGCAGATCATTTGTATGGGAGCGACGATAATATAAGAGATCGAGCGTAGACCATAGGTAGCGGATATATATCGTGGAAATGGGATTCCGTCTAATTTGATCGATTTCCTCGATGGTTCCCTCATGATCTTGATTCTTACGCAAATTTTCAACCCATTTCTTGCAACTATCGAGATTCTGTTCTTCCAAGGTAGAACAATCCAGTTACAAGATACAAGAAAATCTGTACGTATCGTTAGTACGAACTTTGATACGTGGATCGTACATATAGTATACTACAAGGACCAAAAAATTTGTCTATACACGGGAGACATCGTACAAGTATTGTTGCAGTTTGCGTACAATTAACAGTCTTTCGTGAATTTTGATTAACAAAGTTACTAACCTGCTTCCAATCAGTCTGCATCTGTTCGATGCAGTCCTCGATCTTCGGTCTACGCATCGTGAGAGCCCAGTATTTCAACACCGTTATTAAGCAGAATATTTGGAAACCAAAAAGTTTCAATTGTAACATCTTATCCTTTACCTCGAACGCGATGTACAAGAGGCACGGTACTATCGCGAAGAACAGTACCGAGTTACAGATTCCAAACACGATATTCGATTGAAAGCGCCTAGCTCCTTTCAGCAGAGATGGCCAAATCCCAAGGGTGTTGAGAATCCACCTGCTGTGCTTTAAAACGTGAACGATATCTTTCTCGTAATTCAGATTTAACGGTTTCGCTGCGTTCCCGTTTTGCACGGGGACCGTTACGATCATGTTCGCCGATGCAGAACTCGAAAACGACTGTTTACCAGCGACCAGCAGCATTGATTGCAAGGTCATCGAGCTTGCGTCCGTGCAACGCTGCTGTGTGCGTACATCTCACTGATTGCACTTTAGAATCGATTTACTACTTGTTAGAGAAGTAATAGTACGGAATTACAGAAAAAGCTGAGGTTCTATAGAGTCGTGCTTCGATGCCCAAGAGAATGGAACAGATCGAAGCGATAGCATATGCATAAGTGCACGAGGATTAAGCGTTTTTACTTTTCGACCGGTTTACCACTTCTATATACCTTTGTACAGTGCTCACGTGTACTTTGCATATTATTTCTAAATATTTCCAAAGTACAGGTAAGTATACTGGGTATATTTTGTGTGTACATTTTGTTTTAAAGTTATCGTTGACCGAACGTTTGCAAAATGTTTTCTTACTTGTAACTTTATCGTCCAATTTGTTCTGTACTTCGTATAGATGTTCGAGCTGAATTCCGGGCAGTACGAGTGTTGCGAATGAATTAAAACCTTTCTTGAAACGATATGTTAAAGAATATCAAGCATCACGATGATAATACGTATGAGATATTCGGTAACTCTCCGAAGTAAATTCGAATAAACTATCCAAGTCTACAGGACCTGAAAAATAATCTTCAGCGTTCAAACGTCATCGTTCACACTACGAATTCACGTCAGAAACCAGGAAACACCTATCGAGTGGAAGGTATTTAAAATTTAAAAATAATTCGAATATTTTCTTAGCCGTAAGTTTAGGCGGATAAAGCGATATAATTATACACGAGCAAAATCAAAATGCAGCTAGTTTTTTGTACAGAAAGGAGTAACACCGCAAAGATAGAATATTAAAACACAGGTAGATGTCTTAAATTATTAGTTACGTTACCAATGGAATCTTTTTAAGCCTGCTCACGTAACCATAGATCAAAAGTAACTCACCGATCACACGTCTATATGATTACGTCAATGTGGAGAGTTTAGATTAGTTAAGTGCGACGATATCAATACTCGTTTGCAATGACAAAGCATAAATATAAATAACACGGACAAATGATTAAATTTACAACGAAAACGATACGTTTAATGCAAAATTCACTAATTCCGATAATCTGTAAAGGATTAATCTGATCGCGCAATGACAATTGCATTACGATATTAGTACACGACAAGTATTTAGTACTAATTGGAGACTGTCCGAAGTAAATTTAAATAAACCACGGAAGTCTGCAACACCTGAAAAATAATCTTTAGCGATCATTTATTTTTCCCAATATAATTCAAATTAGATAAGAAAGAAGGAAGTACCTACAGAGCCGAAGGTACACAGAGATAATTCAAATATCTTTCCAGCCGTAAGTTTAGGTGGATAGAGTGATACGGTACTCAGGAGAATAAGATCGCAAGCTTCCTTTGGCGCTAATTTGTACCATTCGACTTCGTACGAGGCCGGACCAATTTGGCTACACTGATGGGAGATTACTGTTTATTACGGCGGCAATCGGTTTGAAAATGATAGAAAAGAAATTTGTAAGAAAAATACGCGAAAACGATGCAGCATCGTTGGAAACGCTTAACGTAATTAGAAAATACAAATTGAATACGAATCAATTATAAATACCTCTTCGGTTAGAGTTTCACCTATGTAACAAAATATCAATATATTGAAAATGAAGGAGGTCAGCAAAATGAAATACGTGATTATTGCGATCGCATCGCTATTTTCCCATTCCTAGGAACATGGTGACATCGATGAACACTTCCATTAATTGCGATGGAATTGATATATCAAATTTTAAATTCAACTAGATTCTGATTGATGTTGTTTTTACCATCAAGCAATAGTACTCAAGCAGACATATAATTAACGTAGATTCCACGATTTCCGCCAAACATATCTCGCGCAAAGCTTCTTCAATGTACCTGGAAAACCTAAAATGTTTATCGAAAGTGGTTACGGTGATTGATTATTCCTTACGAAATCGGACACATTTCGAAGTAACGTATCAAATTTTTTTGAAATTTAGAGCATTGTAATATTTAGAAATATTGAAACGTATTTCCAAGGAGTTTTCAACATTTTTCAACGAACAAAATTTTTCCTCATCGTATTCTCGAAGCTTTAAATAACTTTGATATCGTAACAGCTAGGATAAATTAAAAAATTTTGACGAACATATTTGAAAGAATACGAACACATTAGAAAGCGTCACTTGTTGTCGGTAAAACTTGCATTAAAATCTCAAGAGTCTCTTACCTCAACACCTCAACGTGATCTCGAACAATATTGGCCAAAGGATCTCGATGAGTACCTTTCGTCAACTTCGATTTGACCAAGTATTCCAATCGTGCAATCTGTATCCGTATCTGACCGCAGATGTGTGTTACAAAAATTACAGCCAAACTGAACGCAGCCGTTGTAACGCCATACTTGATAAAGCCGGAAAAACAGTGAATGGTAAATATGATTTCGTAGGTTGGACTAGATTGAGTATCGAAGAGTGTATCGTAGCCAGGGTACATCATCGGCCTTGCAGTGTAGTTCCCCTTAATCTTTCCTTTGGAAAAGAATTGCGTCATTATCTGAAACGACATACCACCAGTGCAAAGGAAAGTGGCACACAAAGCGATGAGATTGCGGCTGATGGATGCATGCTTCAACATGATGTTACGATGTTTCGTATTGTCCACAATTCTCCAGTCTCTCTCTACATGGACGATACATTGTGCGAAAACTTTTCCTTTCAGAACGAGATAACAGTATTTAAGCGTGGACGACAGGCAAAAGCCAACTGGACCAAGCAACTTCACTCGGGTATTCATACTGTTTTCTTCAAAAATGATATAGCAACCGGGAGGTATGAGAGAGAACAACAAATCGGAGAAACACGTTATCAGTAAAGCGACCGAAATAACTTTTTCCACTTTGCTGGTACGGCTATAAACTAGGGGCCAGATGCCAAGAAATTTAAGAACCCATCGACACATCTGTAGAACGTAATTTATATCATTTTCGTAGTTAGAGTTGTTGAGGAAATCGGCAGCTATGTTGCGTGGTCGGTAGTGCATTTTTACAAGCTAAGCCTGAGCCGTACACTGAACGACGCAACACTATGAGACTGTGAAAACGCAAGCGCGTAAATGTGATTAAACGCGTATTGCACAGCAGACGCGAGTGCGGACCAACTTCCCGGGGAAATAATTATCGACAGTTGTACACAGTAGTTTGCACATTCTTTATTCATAGAGCGATCGAACGATGAGAGAAGGGAAAGCGCAAACAATTCTAACTGAATTGTCATTCGTCCGCTGGATAATGTAACTCTTGTATTTTCACCCTTATCGCTGATTATTATCAGCCTGGTCGATTTAATACGATTAACATACAAAACGATGTTTATATACTTCGTTGATGCATGTTGCCTGCATTATTCGTTTTAACAACTATAAAAGTTATAAGAATGTATTTACATAGATAATGTATATATATGTACATTATGCATATATACACATATATATTTCCTATTGATTCAGAAAACTCTTCAAACCGAATTTCACTCATGTAACAAAATATCAATACATTGAAAGTGAAGAATCACCAAAATGAATTACGCGATTATTACAACTACATCGCTATTTTCCTATTTTTAGGAACACGATGATATCGGTAAACACTTCCATTAATTACGATAAATCTGATATATTAAATTTTAAATTTAAGCAGATTCTGATTCTGATTTTTTTATTATCAAGCAGTAGTATTCAAGCAGACACATAAGTAATGTACATTCCACGATTTCCGTCAAAGATATTTCGCGTAGAGTTTCTTTTACGTTCTTGGAAAACCTAAAATATTTAATACAAGTGGTGTATTCACAGATGTCACAAATGAAGACGCAAAATCGGAGATTTTTCGGAGAAACGTATCTGGTTATTCGAAGAAAAGGAATATTTGAAGAAGAGAATTTATTTAATACAAACTCCACTAGTCGCTAATGAAACCGGTCAACAGATGTTTTCGATAGAATATTCAATATTATATGAATCTCGATGGACACTGATTCTTGTTGACATTTAGCACTAATTATGATCCAGGAATCAAGAATATAAAAAATCTGTAAAAAGCTTAATTTGATAGAAGAATGATAATTGAATCGCAATAATAATATATATGAAATATTTGGTACCAATTAAGTAGTGACCGTCCGAAGTAAATTTAAATAAACTACGGAAGTCTGCAACACCTGAAAAACATTTTCATGTAGTAATTCATGGTTTTCAGATCGAGTTCAATTATCACAGGAAAAAGCACATACAGAGCCAAAGGTATATAGGGATAATTTGATCATTTTTCCGGCTGTAAGTTTTGGTGGGTAGAGTGATATAGCATTCATGAGAATAATATTACAAGCTTTCTTTGCTGGTAAAGTGTACCAGTCGATTTCATAAGAGGCTGGCCCAATTTGGCTGCACTAATGAAAAGATAATTTTTATTATAGAAGTAGTCGGTTTAAAAAAAGTTGGTAAACGATATCGTGAGAACGGCACGTAACGAGAGCACGGTGAAAACATAAATTGAATACAATATATGTACTTGTAAATACCTGTTCGGATAGAATTTCACCAATGTGGCAAAATATCATTATAATGAAAGTGAAGGAAATTAAATAGAGCACATACGTCGACATTGCAAAAGTATTCTGCCATTCCTAGAAATACGAATACAAACCATAAATATTGTTAAATAAATGTGTGTCTATGAGGAAATGGATATACAAATTTTTTACCTTCAAGCATAAGTATTCGAGTAAACATATAAGTAACGTAGACTCCACGAGTTGCGTCAAGCATAATTCACGCAAAGCTGCTTCAACGATTTTAGCAAATCTAAAATATTCTATTTTGGCGATTTGTTACCACTCGTACATTCTAAAATGTGTAAAAGGAATTAATTACTCTTACCTTAAGATCTCACCGTGATCTCGAATAACGATGTCCAGTAGCTTAAGACGCGATTCCTTCTCGTTCTTCTTCTCGACAAAATCTTCCAATCGTGCTATCTGTACCTGGATCTGTCCGCAGATGTGTGTTACAAAAATTACGGCCAAACTGAACGTAGCTGTCGTAACGGTGTATCTTATGAAGGCTGCGAGACACTGAATAGAATATATAATTTCATAGTTTGGACTAGATTGAACATCGAGAAATGCATCGTAGCCAGGATAAGTTAACGGCCTTGAAGTGGTGTTCCCTTTAACTCTTCCTTTGGAAAGAAATTGCGACACAGTGTTATACGATACACCGCCGGTGTATAGAAAAGCTGCACACAAGGTGATCAATTTTCGGCTGATGTTCGAATGTTTCAACATAATCGTACGATTCCTGGCGTTGTCCACCATTTTCCAGTCATTTTCCACGTGTGCGATACAATGTCTGAATACTGTACCTTTGACAACGAGGTAGAGGTATTTTATAGTCGACAACAGGCAGAAGCCGACTGGACCGATCAACTTCACTCTGATGTACAAGTTCTTCTCTACGAAAAGGACGTAGCGAAAAGGAGGTATCAGGGCGATCATCAAATTGGATAGAAACGTTATCAGTATAACGAACGAAAAAAATTTCTCGAATTTGCTGGTACGATTGTAAACGAGTGGCCAGACGCCTAACATTTTAAGAACCCATCGACACATTGCTACGGTATAATTTATATCATTTTCGTATTGGGAGTTCTGGACTTGGACAATTCGATTGTGGCTTCGGTCACGCATGATGCCAACTGCGATGAACGTTGCAAACTGAACGATGGGGCACGAAGTGGATGCTATAATGTTGATAGAACGCAAGCGCGTAAACGTAATTACTCATGCATTGTACGATGCACGCGAGTTCAAAACAAGAAAGGGGCAAGCAATGGTCGATACTCTAAAACGGTTTTTTATACAGTATTTATTTATGGAATAGATCGAATGACGAGGGAAGACCATGCAGGCAATCCATGCAAGGAAATTCTCATTCGTCGGTTGGATAATGTCACTTTCGTATTTCTGATATTCAATGATCCAGTAAGTAAATTTTATTTTTAATTTTACACACCTTACCGTCTTTATCATTGATTCGTTGCTTCGATATCATTAATGTATGCTGCGTTCGTATTTTGCATTAATCCATATTACCTTTCGTATTCGAAAGGTGTACACGTGTAGAATGACAAGATTTACATTAATTTGTATATCGTATCATTGTATGCAATATATACTCAAGGCTGACTAAATGTACCGACACGATCTAATAAATATTTTATTCCTCGATTTGTAGAATTTCCTAAGTGAGGAGAACATCAGCAACTGTACCGTTGGTTCTATATCTACTGTAGATAATAGGAAGCACCATTTTCGTTAAAGGTACATACATAGATCTTTAAATTTTTATGCATGCAGAGAATCCGTAAGAATGTTTAATTTACTTTCTATCGTGTACATATATACATACATATGCATTAGAGACAAACTTTTCCATAAAGTAACAATCTGCTTTAATTGACCGCAGTGTTTAACATGTTTCTATGTTTGTAAGATTAATACGCTCGTAGATATTTTGACGGCTTTCCCATTTTAAGTGTCGGTAGATATTTTAATATTGCGATTAGTAAAATGTTATCAAGGGTCTTCTTTTCCAGAAGAGCTTTCAATAGTTTATATAAAATCGCGAATATTGGGGATCATCTATTTACAGATAACTATTCGTTTATCATATGCTTGATCATTATACCACGTGCTTCAATGTTTTTTGTACTTACATCTCTTATTAATACGTTTCGAACGTAGCGTAGCTACTTTCCTGTAAAATAAGGAGTAATAATCGCAAATATGCAAAAATGAGACACGGGCGGATAACGTACAATATTGATTACATTACGAATGAAATTTTTACACGTTTGCTCAAAGACAAGCTGAACACGTGTCTTTATGATTGCGTCAGTGTGAAAAATTGATATTGCTAAGTGCATCGGTGAAACATATATTAAAAGATATAGGTATTCGTTTCCAGAAATAGAGTGTAGATAGATACACATAACAGAGATGAAATATAAAATATACTACGAAAACGATTTATTTAATATAAACTTTACACACATGTTACCATTGTAAGATTCAGTGTTACCTATATGAATCTGGGTAGATGCTTTAATTTTTATAACATTTAGCACTAATTACGTACCCTGAATGAGGGGACTAGAGAATCTGTAAAATATTTATACGATAGCAGAATAACAATACCATCGCGACAGAAATATAAATGAAATATTTGATACCGTTTAGGTAGTGACCGTCCGAAGTAAATTCAAATAAACTATCGAAGTCTGCAACACCTGAAAATCAGATTCATTTAGTCAATCGTCATTCTCGGATTGAGTTCAATTACTATAAAAAAAAGTACATACAGAGCCGAAGGTATATAGAGATAACTCGATAATTTTTCCGGCCGTAAGTTTTGGTGGGTAATGTGATATAGCATTTACGAGAATAAGATTACATGCTTGCTTTGGTGGTAAATTATACCAGTCGATTTCATAAGAAGCTGGGCCAATTTGACTACACTGGTGAAAGAATATAGCAACAAACAGTGCAATTGTAAAAACATAAATTGAACACGATACATGTACTTGTAAATACCTGTTCGGATAGAACTTCACCTATGTAGCAGAATATTAATATATTGAAAGTGAAAGAAATTAGATAAACGAAATACGTTGATATTGCGACGGTATCATTATTTTGCCATTCCTAGAAATACGGTAACATCGATAATCACTTTACACAATTTTAACGAAATCGATATGTTAATTTTTTACCCTTAAGCAATAATATTCGAGCAAACATATAACCAATGTAGATTCCACGATCTGCGTCAAACATATTTCGCTCAAAGCTTTCTCAACGTTCTTAGTGAACCTAAAATATTCATTTTTGTGTATTATACAATAGGTAGGAGGAATCGGTAACTCTTACTTCAGAATCTTAGCGTGATCTCGAATAACGATGTCCAATAGCTTAAGACGCGATTCTTGCTCCTTCTTTTCGACGAAATCTTCCAATCGTGCTAACTGTACTTGAATCTGTCCACAAATATGTGTTACAAATATTACGGCCAAACTGAACGCGCCCACCGTAACACTGTATCTTATGAAGGCGGAAAAACACTGAATAGAATATATGATTTCATAGTTTGGACTAGATTGAGTATCGAAGAATGCATCGTAGCCAGGATAAATCAATGGCTTTACGGTTTGATTTCCTTTCATGCGCCCTTTGGACAAGAATGGCATCACAGTATAAAACGCTAATCCAGCGCTGTAAAGAAAAACGGCGCACAAAGTGCTGAGATTTCTACTGAAGGAAGCGTTCCTTAACATGATGATACGATGAGTTGGATCATCGACCATTTTCCAGTCTCTTTCAACGTGAACGATGCAGCGTTTGAAAATTGGTCCCTTGAAAACGAGGTAACAGTATTTAATCGTGGATGCGAGACTGAAGCTTGTTGGGCCGAGTAACTTCATTCTGATATACAGGTTCTTTTCTTCGAAAAGGATGTAACGACCAGGAGGTACGAGAGCGAACAATAAATCGGAGAACCATGTTATTAGTAAAACGATCGAAACAATTTTCTCCAATTTGCTGGTACCACTGTAAACGAGTGGCCAAATACCAATCAGTTTCAATACCCATCGACACATTTCTAGAGTATAATTTATATCATTTTTATAATGAGAGTTCAAATGCTCGATAATTCGGTTGTGTGATCGATCACCCATCGCGACAATTTCGATTCACGTTGGAAACAGAAAGGCGCAGAGTGAAGTTGCGGGATAATGTCAGAACGCAAGCGCGTCAATGTGATTACACAAGTATTGTATATTGCATGTGAGTTAGCAGCAACACGGAAGTAAGTAATTGGTCGATGGTAGTAAGAGATTTTTTGTACCGTCTATATTTACAGACTAGATCGAATAATGATGAAAAAGACAAGACTCGGAATCTATGGTTAGAGGTAGTTCAACCGTGCGTTCGAATATTTCACTCGTACATTTCTACCATAGCTCGATTCAATCGGTAAATTTTATTATCACAGTATTTTTCGTACATTATTTTAATTTATCGTAAGCCTGGTTGCCTGTTTATTTCATATTCATTCAAATGATCCTTCAAGTAACGGCAGTTGTGTTATTTTTGTAATCCTAACATTACGTACAATGAGAATCTCTCATAGTATTCTTCATTTACTTTTTATCATATAAAAATGTACATAAGCCAGAAATATGTAAACAAAATTTACCATGGATTAATATTTTGTATAAATCCATGTAAAATACTCACGTTTTAAGTGTTTAAAGTTTATTCGAATTGCAAAATCTATTGTGAGATGTTTAGACATAATGTATTATATAAAAGTAAAACGTTATTTTAAACGCATTGTGTTAACGAAAAGTGTAAATAGTAAAAGTGCATAATGGTTGACGCTTACATTTTTCGTGGAGTTGTTTAAAATAGTTTTAGCAGTTTTGTAAGAGAGACATTAAGAAGACAAGATAAGGGCTTTGATCAGATCTTTATCTTCTTGTTAAGTACATTGATTATCGATGATCGATGATATTCAAAAGGGACAGACTAGATTTGCATCCCAGGTCGCGTGTATACAGTGGAAAATCAGGCGTTTCACGAAGTGTAATACATGGATTCTTCGATTGCGTTCATGAGGCAAGGTGAGAAAGTAATTATTTTGCCGAAATTGAAACTCGGAATTTTGATTGTACTTTTTAAATTTAACTATTGAATGGAAATTAGCAAATCTTAATCTTTACATGCGTTAGTTGCGCGTGATTATAAAACTGGACGCGATGGAGGAAAAATAACACTGTCCGACACGATTTTAAGCCTTTCATAACCGGTGACTGATTCTTGTAGAGCCACACACCCCAAATCAGAATCCGGAAGTCATATTTTCAACAAAAATGAGATATTGCGTAGTTCCTCTGCAGAATTTTTGTATTTTGACGAAAAATTCTGTACCTAGGACAAAAAGTTTACCCTGGATCGGATTCAGCAGACATTTCTAAAGAAGCAACTCCCTGGCAAAAGTGTGGGAACGACTTACCTTTCGAGCAGGACGAGAAAATATTCATCGACAACACGTGTACAGTGGTTTGCCATCTGGTCCCTGCTACTCACTTGTTTCGATTCGACAGGGCCGTGACTATGGGTAACCAATGCCGAGAGTTAGGTTCAATGCGGCATTCACTATGAACTTTCTTCTAATACTTCAGGGCTCTTTCCTTTTTTCTAATATATTTCTGTAAATACCAATCATTAAACTATGATGTACTCCTTAATCAATTTCAATTAACAGAAATTCCATTAATGTGATATTCTAAGTTCGCAGCCAATTAGCTCGGTACTACCCGCGACGAATACTTATCGTTCGTCGCGAATAATACCGATTACCAGGTCTCACCACGCGGAGGTTGCTGCGAGCGGAGACCCGGAGGGAGATAGATGGAATCAAAGTTCCATCGATCTCCCTCGATACGCGGTACAAACGAAATTACTAAACTCCAGAGATAGAAGGAATCAATGTTCCTTCGATCTCCTCGTTTAGTTCTGCCGAGCAATAACATTATGGAAAAATGAGGCAAAATTGGGAAAGACGCGACGCGAACCGTGGAGTTGTTCCTACTAGTTCGGTCCCGTTTCCCCTCAGTGGGCCAGATTCTCAAGGAAATGCGCGACGCCGTCCACTCCACTAGAGGAGTGCCCCGTTTCTCTCAACTCCGCAGCCAGGAGCCACGCAGAGCGTGGACCCGACTCACGGAGGATGACGAAGAGAGGGTCTTATGGAACAAGGGCTTCCGCAGGGACCGGTGCGAACACCTGCCCCTGTGTTCGCAGCATTTTCTCTCTCAAAGCGGACGCACCAGAAGAGACGGCGATCGACCGTTCGGTCCACCTCCACGGCCGGTCACTTGCTTATGCAACAAGCAGAGGTGGCCGGACTGTGAGACGAGGAAGCGAGCAAAAATAAGCTAAAGATTGGTTAATTGCTCGGCAGATGACAGATAGTTGTACATGGTGGACTTAAAACTAACTTAGTCTAACTAAACTAAGAATCCCGCGACGAGGGAGTCCTCTTCGTTCTTCGTTTTCCGATTCGCCCAACTAAAAGAAACTTAAAGTCAAGGCGTGATAGAAAATAGAAATGAAAACATGGAAAAACAAGTACATACTCTAATCAGAGAACAAAGAAAATAAATTAAACACAGAAAAAAATTGAAAAGAACAATAGAATTGATTAAGAGAGGGGTCGCCAGTACTGACCACCGCCTATCGGCGGCCAGTACCGGTTACCAAGATGGCGGCTTCCCCTTCCATACACCTAAAATAGAGCCATCCGTCGACCTCGAAGGCTCCCTGTGGAATGAAATTTTCAAAAATCGGGGGCTCCTTATATACCCAACACAAGGTCACTTACCGTTACTTCGATTGTTTTTGTTCTATCTAATCGAATATTTCAACAAACTGATGGCTTTTAAGCCATTATTTATACCAGGACATTGTTGATAATTGTTTAAAGAATGATCCTACCACGATTGTTAATAATTATGATGAATAAACATCAAGATATTGCGAAATCTGCGAAGCCGAACGGTTTCGATAAATGTTGGTTCTTCTACGCGATTGTTATTAATATTTACGCATGCTCCCAATATTAATCGAACAATGTGCATCTTATTTATGCAGTACAAATGATTAACTAACTTGTAGAAATTGATTTCGATCGAGATTCGAAGTAAAAACATGTGTCTTAATGTTTTAAAACGTGAAAATTAATAATTGTTCATTAGGTACATTAATTTAACTTTTATTTAATTCTTATAATATACACAATACGCGTAAGAGTTGTATTTTTTACTCAAAAGAGCCGAAATTCAATAAATCGCTTTTTAGATAGAAAAATCATTGCAATGCATACTTGTGAATCGATAATCGATACGTGTAGCCTTGAGAATGTCAGTTGGTCCCCAACGAAAAATTCCTTCGTGGACAAAGAATACTTCAACTAAATGATATTTCATGCCATTATTTATACCAGGACATTGTTGATAATTGTTTAAAGAATGATCCTACCACGATTGTTAATAATTATGATGAATAAACATCAAGATATTGCGAAATCTGCGAAGCCGAACGGTTTCGATAAATGTTTGTTCTTCTACGCGATTGTTATTAATATTCACGCATGCTCCCAATATTAATCGAACAATGTGCATCTTATTTATGCAGTACAAATGATTAACTAACTTGTAGAAATTGATTTCGATCGAGATTCGAAGTAAAAACATGTGTCTTAATGTTTTAAAACGTGGAAATTAATAATTGTTCATTAGGTACATTAATTTAACTTTTATTTAATTCTTATAATATACACAATACGCGTAAGAGTTGTATTTTTTACTCAAAAGAGCCGAAATTCAATGAATCGCTTTTTTAGATAGAAAAATCATTGCAATGCATACTTGTGAATCGATAATCGATACGTGTAGCCTTGAGAATGTCAGTTGGTCCCCAACGAAAAATTCCTTCGTGGACAAAGAATACTTCAACTAAATGATATTTCATGCCATTATTTGTACCAGGACATTGTTGATAATTGTTTAAAGAATGATCCTACCACGATTGTTAATAATTATGATGAATAAACATCAAGATATTGCGAAATCTGCGAAGCCGAACGGTTTCGATAAATGTTTGTTCTTCTACGCGATTGTTATTAATATTCACGCATGCTGCCAATATTAATCGAACAATGTGCATCTTATTTATGCATTACAAATGATTAAGTAACTTATAGAAGTTGATTTTGATCGAGAATCGAAGTAAAAACGTGTTTCGTAACTTGAATGTTGACACCTTTGACTAAAGAATACAACTTCTACGCGTATTGTGTATATTATAAGAATTAAATAAAAGTTAAATTAATGTACCTAATGAACAATTATTAATTTCCACGTTTTAAAACATTAAGACACATGTTTTTACTTCGAATCTCGATCGAAATCAATTTCTACAAGTTAGTTAATCATTTGTACTGCATAAATAAGATGCACATTGTTCGATTAATATTGGGAGCATGCGTGAATATTAATAACAATCGCGTAGAAGAACCAACATTTATCGAAACCGTTCGGCTTCGCAGATTTCGCAATATCTTGATGTTTATTCATCATAATTATTAACAATCGTGGTAGGATCATTCTTTAAACAATTATCAACAATGTCCTGGTATAAATAATGGCTTAAAAGCCATCAGTTTGTTGAAATATTCGATTAGATAGAACAAAAACAATCGAAGTAACGGTAAGTGACCTTGTGTTGGGTATATAAGGAGCCCCCGATTTTTGAAAATTTCATTCCACAGGGAGCCTTCGAGGTCGACGGATGGCTCTATTTTAGGTGTATGGAAGGGGAAGCCGCCATCTTGGTAACCGGTACTGGCCGCCGATAGGCGGTGGTCAGTACTGGCGACCCCTCTCTTAATCAATTCTATTGTTCTTTTCAATTTTTTTCTGTGTTTAATTTATTTTCTTTGTTCTCTGATTAGAGTATGTACTTGTTTTTCCATGTTTTCATTTCTATTTTCTATCACGCCTTGACTTTAAGTTTCTTTTAGTTGGGCGAATCGGAAAACGAAGAACGAAGAGGACTCCCTCGTCGCGGGATTCTTAGTTTAGTTAGACTAAGTTAGTTTTAAGTCCACCATGTACAACTATCTGTCATCTGCCGAGCAATTAACCAATCTTTAGCTTATTTTTGCTCGCTTCCTCGTCTCACAGTCCGGCCACCTCTGCTTGTTGCATAAGCAAGTGACCGGCCGTGGAGGTGGACCGAACGGTCGATCGCCGTCTCTTCTGGTGCGTCCGCTTTGAGAGAGAAAATGCTGCGAACACAGGGGCAGGTGTTCGCACCGGTCCCTGCGGAAGCCCTTGTTCCATAAGACCCTCTCTTCGTCATCCTCCGTGAGTCGGGTCCACGCTCTGCGTGGCTCCTGGCTGCGGAGTTGAGAGAAACGGGGCACTCCTCTAGTGGAGTGGACGGCGTCGCGCATTTCCTTGAGAATCTGGCCCACTGAGGGGAAACGGGACCGAACTAGTAGGAACAACTCCACGGTTCGCGTCGCGTCTTTCCCAATTTTGCCTCATTTTTCCATAATGTTATTGCTCGGCAGAACTAAACGAGGAGATCGAAGGAACATTGATTCCTTCTATCTCTGGAGTTTAGTAATTTCGTTTGTACCGCGTATCGAGGGAGATCGATGGAACTTTGATTCCATCTATCTCCCTCCGGGTCTCCGCTCGCAGCAACCTCCGCGTGGTGAGACCTGGTAATCGGTATTATTCGCGACGAACGATAAGTATTCGTCGCGGGTAGTACCGAGCTAATTGGCTGCGAACTTAGAATATCACATTAATGGAATTTCTGTTAATTGAAATTGATTAAGGAGTACATCATAGTTTAATGATTGGTATTTACAGAAATATATTAGAAAAAAGGAAAGAGCCCTGAAGTATTAGAAGAAAGTTCATAGTGAATGCCGCATTGAACCTAACTCTCGGCATTGGTTACCCATAGTCACGGCCCTGTCGAATCGAAACAAGTGAGTAGCAGGGACCAGATGGCAAACCACTGTACACGTGTTGTCGATGAATATTTTCTCGTCCTGCTCGAAAGGTAAGTCGTTCCCACACTTTTGCCAGGGAGTTGCTTCTTTAGAAATGTCTGCTGAATCCGATCCAGGGTAAACTTTTTGTCCTAGGTACAGAATTTTTCGTCAAAATACAAAAATTCTGCAGAGGAACTACGTAATATCTCATTTTTGTTGAAAATGAGACTTCCGGATTCTGATGTGAGGTGTCTGGCTCTACAAGAATCAGTCACTGGTTATTGCAAAGTAGAAATAAAGTTTCAATTTGTTGGTCAGTGTAATTGGTTCGTATAATAGAATAATTTGTAACGTGCCAACAACGGTTTCTTGTATTACCTTTTAATTGTAGATACGTAGGTATAGTATATCCGTAATGTGTCATCAATATTTCGCTAAGCAACTTTCTTAGAGCAACTAATGAACTCAATACTTCTCTGTTTTGGTAATGGTCGTACTCGTCCAAGTAAAATTGTAAATACATTGGTTGCTTTCTGTGTGTTAATGATATGCTTTGTCACAATGTTACGATGATCCGCAATTTCCGCAAACCTTCTACATGTTCGGTAGAAATTGCTGCCAGTGTTCTGTAAAAGAGATTGTAACCGTAAGTCAGAACAATGCAATTGTTCGTCAAGGTACATTATTAACGAGACTTCCGAAACGCTAATTCCAAACGCATAGACCAAACGATACATGCCTTTATGATTACATCAGTGCGAACAGTATAAATTGATTAAATGCATCAGTGAAGAATATGTTAAAAAATATCCAAATTCGTTCTCAGAAATAGAGTACAGCTTATCATTGAAAGTATGAATTAATTAATAAGATGTGACAGTCATTATCGTTATAAAATTCAAGATTATATGAATTTGAGTAAATCCTTAAGGGTATATTAGCATTTGAAACATCATTTTTCGATCGATATTTATGATCTACATTTCGTGTGTTCATAATTATTAAGTTATTAAATATTTTTGATGTACGAAAAAAGGTTGGCCTCTATGGTTGTCGTAAGCGGGGTTGTTGTATTCATCCTCCGGACAATTTTAATTTATATGGGTGTGATTATCGTTCGTACCAGAATAATACATAAAAAAAACAATTTGACAAACAAAAATATAATTTAAATAGTATAATATGTGACAAATGATTTAAAGAACATAATTTCGAAAGAACTTATTTTTCTAAATCCGGGAATCATCCATTCTCTGACACACTCCGTTATTTTTATTTGAATCCTTTTATAATATTTTATGCACACGAATCTCAGGAGATTGAACTATAAGAAAACGTTACAAAAAGAAAGTCGATTTTCTTGATTCGACAAATGAAGAAACCCCCTTAATTAATGTGGTTACATATCGTTAAATACGTTTCACAAATAAAGTGAATGTCTGTAAAAGATATAATCTAGTTACACAATGACAATTGCACTAAGACAATGTTAACGAAACAATGTTTCTTTACCAATCAGCAAGTGTCCGAAGTAAATTGAAATAGACCATTGCCGTCCGCAACACCTGAAAAATGTTAAATTGTAAAAGATCATCGTTTACAAAATAAATGAAATTTAGAAGAAAGCGCCTACATTGCTGAAAGTATTCAGGGATAAGTCGATTATCTTCCCGCCTACAAGTTTCGGTGAATAAAGTGATATGGCATTCAAGAGAATAAGATCGTAAGCTTTCTTTGGCGGTAAAGTGTACCATTCGATGTCATAAGAGGCTGGACCAATTTGGTTACACTGATAAAAGATTAGTATATATTATAAAGGCAATCAGTTTTAACAAAGTTTGACCAAAAATTTATCGATAAAGTGCACGAGAAGACTTTACAATGATTAAAAATTCTGAATGTAATTAAAAAATATAAATCAGAAGTTATACATTTGTAAGTATCTGTTCGGTCAAAATTTCACACGTGTAACAAAATATCAGTATATTAAAAGTAAAGGAGATCAAATAAATCCCATGTGTTGTTATCGCAAGCATATTTTTACTTTGCCAGTCCTGAAAATATGATGTTATTTGTAAATGTTTCGCATAACTATGGAGAATTTGATATTTTAATTGTTTACCTTCAAACAATAATACGACAGCAAACATATAATCAATGTAGTCCCTACGATCTGTATCAAGCAAATCCCGCTCAAAGCTTTTCCAATGTTCTTCGAAAATCTAAAATACTCATTGAAAACGATTTTAGACGTTCGCACTATTGGAAAAGTGTAAAAGGAATAAGCGACTCTTATCATTAATCGGCATACTGCTTACCTTAAGATTGCGGCATGATCGTGAACAATAATGGCCAAAAAGTTGCGTTGATAATTGCTCGCTTGCATCCTCTCAATTACATTTTCCAAACGTGATATCTGTATCTGTATCTGTCCACATATATGAGTTACAGAAAGCACTGCCAAACTGAATGTACCGAGCGTAATGCTGTGCCTCATAAGACTGGTAAAGAATTGAATACAGAACATGATTTCGTAGGTTGGACTAGATCGAGTATCAAAGAACGCATCGTAGACAGGATAAGCTAAGGATTTGGATTTTGCGGTCTGATTTCCCTTTGCACTTGCCTTGAACAATGGCATCACGATGTGATACGACAATCCAGCGCTATAAAGGAAAGTGACGCACAATGCGCTTAGATTTCTGCTAATAGAAACGTGTCGTAACATGATTTTACGGTGATTTGGGTCGTTCACAAGTTTCCAATCTCTCTTAATGTGTTCGATGCAACGTGCGAAAAGTGTTCTTTTTACGACAAGACAAGAGTAATTAATCGTGGACGCTAGGCAAAAGATGATCGAAGCGAGCAATTTGACTTTAATTTTTGGGTTCCCGTCGCCGCACATGTAGTAAAGGAAAGGTATAAGGAAGAAAAGTAAACAGGAGAAACATATTATTAGTGAGCACATCGAAACGAATTTCTCGAATTTGCTATTGCAATCGTAAATCAGAGGCCATATGCCAATCGGTCTCAAAACCCATCGACACACTTCTAGAGCATAGTTTATATCGTGTTCGTAATTGGAGTTCTTAAATTGGTCGGCACTTCGTTCATACGATCGATCGCACATGGTGGCAACGTTAGTGCGTGCACCAGACTGAAGCATACGACACACAATGGATGGTATAATGTTGATAGAACGCAAGCGCGTAAATGTAAACGAAAAGTACGTGCAAAGTATATAATACATGCGAGGTCAGAACAACTACAGTGGTATATAATCATCGATAGCGGTGAGCAATTTTTTGCACATTTTTTATTTATAGAGCCGTCAGATGACGAGGAAAGCGTCCAAGCGCCGGTGAACTATTGCGAAGTGTTTGTCATCCATTCGTTCGATAATGCAATTTTTATATTTCTGCTACAGTATGATCCGGCAAGTAAACTTTATTGTAATAGTTTACGTATGTTATTGCCATTTGTATTTCCTATCGACGCATATTATCGACGTATAACGTATATCTTATCACTGATCAGAATTATAAGAATGTATGTTTCGTATTGATTCGAAGAACGCTCAAACAATGTCAAGAATTTAGCTTCTTCTTTCCAATGATAATTTCAATATATACTAAACTTGGTTTGGAAAACATTATTCCTCGAATGCGATGAGCAGAAGTTTCATACATGCAGAAAATCTGAAAATATTTTTAATTCGAATGAAAGCATTTTACCGTGTAGCAAGAGACCAATATAAAGGACGTTATTTGTTACTGACCAAGTAAGTTACAACAATCTTGCACAAAGTGTCTTGTTGTACGACCATTAATGTTTGTTATCTGCAGTATCGAAGATTCTTCTAGATATTTCTAGAAATTTTTATATGGCAATCGAGGAAACGAAATCAATGTTGTCCTGTGCCGTTTAGTACGAGCGCACTTACATTCCCTATAAACCTTCGATCCATCTCCATAGAATTGATCCATACTGGAGCCAATTTTCATGTAAAAGTGAGAGAAGTAACTGAAAAGTAAAAGAGCGAAACAATGTCGAATACAACGTATCGTTGTAATATTATTTTCAGCGTGTAGCAGCAATTATTTCGTGTGTGCTGAAGTAGGCGTATACTGATAGCATACCTCTGTGATTTCATAGGTGTGAATAATTTAATGTCGTCAGAAACATCGGTATAAGATATATATTAGAAGACGTCAACGTTTGTTTCCACTAAAATAAAAAATAGGTAATTAACCGTAAACATTCATTAGCCGTTACCAAAATCGTTCATTACCTACTTATTACCTTAAGACTCAGAATTCATGTAGATACTTTTCGCTAATTGTGTCTTACGGAATGCGGCGTATAGAAAATCTGTAAAAAAATTTAGCTTGACTACATAATAACAGTTTCATCACCATAGAAAAAAAGTAAAAGTTCCTTTACCAATTGGTTACCGTTCGAAGTAAATTCAAGTAAATTACCGACGACTTTAACACCTACAAATTATTAGGTTTTCAGTCTTTGTCCGTCCTCCTCCGAACGTGGAATATTATTTCAGAATAAGTCACCTACCGCGCCGAAAGTATTTAGAGATAATTCGAATATTTTTCCAGCAGTAATTTTTGGCGGGTAGAGCGATATAGCACTCAGCAGAACGAGACCATAAGCTTTCTTTGCCGGCAAATTGTACCATTCGATGTCATAGGCAGCTGGACCTATCTGGCTGCACTGATTGAATCAAGTATCTATTATAGCAGTTACCAATTTTAATTAAGTTCGAGGAAAAATTGACGAGCAAAATTTGTAGAAGTAATGCACGATCTAGTTGACGAGAAACTTAAATTAAGCGCGATTTCTTCGTAAATTACCTGTTCCGATAGAACTTCGCCTATATAGCAAAATATCAATATATTGAAAATGAAGGAGATCAACAACATGAAGTACGTGGCAATTGCAATCACATCGCTATTTTGCCATTCCTAGAAACACAATGACATCGATGAACATCTCCCTCTCCATTATTACGAAGAAACGATATGTCCAATTGCTAGTTTAACCTAAGTTGCGATAGATACAATTTTTTACCACCAAACAATAGTATTCGAGCAAACATATAATCAACGTAGACTCCACGATTTGCGTCAAACATATCTCGCGTAGAGCTTCTTCAACGTTCTTAGATAATCTAAAATGTCCAGTGCAAGCGGCTTTCTAACGTCCATACTTTTCATCAAATATAAGAGAAATCAATGCTCAGTATCTTGAAAGCAACAGGGCTTCTTACCTTAAGATTTCGACGTGATCTCGAACAATGTTGGCCAAAGTGATACGACGGCTGTCTTTCCCTTGTCTTTTTTCAACTAAGTTTTTCAATCGTGATATCTGGATCTGTATCTGACCACAAATGTGTGTAACACAAATCGCGGCCAAGCTATAAGCGGCCGTTGTAACGCTGTACATGACCATGGCGGATAAACAGTGAATGCAAAACACAATTTCGTACGATGGACTGGACTGAGTATCAAGGAACGCGTCGTAACCTGGATACGTCAACGGTCTTATGGTGGAATTTCTCTTCGTTCTTTCTTTGGACAGAAATTGCATTACGGTGTGATACGACATGCCACCGCTGTAAAGAAAAACGGCGCACAAGGTGATGAGATTTCGACTGATGGACGCGTGCTTCAACATAATGGTACGATCACTGCGGCTGTCCACCGTCTTCCAATCCTTTTCCACGTGTTTGATGCAGCGTCCAAAGATTGCACCTTTTTGACCAAGGTAGCAGTATTTGATCGCGGACGATACGCAGAAACCAACTGGACCGAGCAACTTCACTTTTGTCTGTACGTTTTTCTCGACGAAAAAGATGTAGTGACTGGAAGGTACAATGATGAAGAACAAACAGGAGAAACATGCGATTAATAATGCGATCGAAGTAACTTTTTCTAGTTTGCTAGTGCGACTGTAGACGTACGACCAAATGCCAATTGGTTTCAGGATCCATCGACACATTTCCAAAGTATAGTTTATATCGTTCTCGTAATTAGAGTTTCTCGGGTGGTCGTCGACTCGGTTGTATGATCGATCATGCATGGTGACGCCTCAACTGCACGCCATCGACTGAACGTCGTGGCAGAAAATTGCTGGTCAACATTGTTAGAACGCAAGCGCGTATACGTGATTTTGTTTCGTGATCTGCACGCGACATACTATACAGTGACTGCGGAATAATCTAGGAGGAAGCAATCGTCGATAATCATACGCGATTTCTTGTCAATTTTCGTCTTGTATTTTACATACATTCTAATTACGAAAAATGTACATTATAAGTGAGAATTACGTTGATCATTAATAGCGTGAGTGCAAATATATCTAGAATTTATTACGAATACGTTTTCCACGATACAATCTGCAAAGCAAACTGGTATGAATATATCGTTATATGACGACGTTATATGGTGACATTTTTATCCTATTATCGATTCTAAATTCACCCCCTTTCCCTCTTTCAAAGATTGGCGTATAATTAAGAATCTTTTCAATCGATAAACATACATCAATTTCGATTCTTACCTATCTTTGTGATTGTTCGATAACAATCATTGTTATAGATCTGAAAAACTAGAGTAAATTCTACTCTATTTATTGAAAGCAGTCGACACATAATTTTTTCAACGCCAGTTAAACAGCTCGCTGAATAACCGGTAGACAAATTATGTACGATTAAAGTATAATTTTTACTTAATAATTTCAAACAGAATCGGTGACCGTTCGCAGCATGTTCAAATATACTAACGACGATTGTAACACCTAAAAATAAGTAAAGCACCGATTATTAAAAGTTTCTTTTGCGATTAATCTACGATATAAAAATGACTTACAACGCCAAACGTATTCAACGACAGATCAAATATCTTGCCAGCCGTTAGTTTAGGTGGATATTTCGTTACAGCGAGCAACAAAACGATGCCGCGTGCTGTCCTTCCTGGCAGATTGTACCAATCGGTTTCGTAGGAAGCCGATGCAATTTTGCTACCCTGATACAAGACTCATGCCTATTATGCCAATGGTTAAATAACTTCGCGTCTACGTTCAAAAATTGGTGACGAATGAGTATGTACGAAGTGACCAGAGTATGAACGAATAGAGCCTCGAAATCGATTACGTGTTTTCTCAAAATACCTGTCCAAGAAGAAGTTCGCCCACGTAACAATATATAGCTATGCTGAACGTGAAAGAAACCAGCAGAATAACGTACGTTAGTATGGCGACCGAATCGCTAGTTTCCCATTCCTAAAGGATGTTAATGATTGTAGTAATTTTCTATAGTAAAATAATGTAAACGTTTAATTTCGAGTTGTGCAATAAGGGCTGACTTAGACGAATACTTTCGCGTTAAGTTCTTCTCGTTCGAATGCGTGCAACGTTTAATGATTGACTCGAACATACAGGCAAATTCATACGGACGACATTCGAACGAAAAAAACCCAACACGATCAACACTTGTTTAATTGGGTTCTAATGCTCGCTGTTCCACCATTTTCTTTACCATTATGCAGTAATATTCGAGTAAGCATATTAATAAAGTAGACATTACTATTTCCATTAACAATAACTCCTGCAACGCTTTCTCCACGTTTTTCATAAATCTGAAATTTCATGGTTCCTACTCTAACATATTATTATAAAAAACCTATGTACGATCGATACCGTTTCAATGGTGCAATCGACACCAATCAATCTTACCTTAATATCTCCACGTGATTTCTCACGACGATCGCTATACGGTCTTTATGGCGCGTGATCTTTGGCGCCGATCTCTTTTCCTCGATCAAGTGTTCCAATCGCGAGCTCTGTACCTCTATCTGTCCACAAGCGTGGCTCGTGAAGATCACGGTCAAACTGTACACGGCCATCGTGATATTACCGGTTACCAAAACGTAGAAGCAGTGCATACAGTATACGATCTCGTACGTGGGGCTCTCCTGGATATTGAAAAACACTTCATAGCCGGGGTAAGTCAGCGGTCTGGTCGTGACGTTTTCGTTGATTTTCCTCTTGGACAATAACGGCATAATCGTGTGATAGGATAGGCCGCCCAGGTACATGAATAGAGCGCACAGAGTGAGGAGATTCCGGCTCATGGTCACGTGTCTGATCATGATGGCACGATGATTCTGGTCACGCAAAAATCGCCAGTCTCTCTCCACGTGCTCGATGCAGCGCTCGAAGACTGGCCCCTTCAGACTCAGGTAACCGTACTTGAAGAACGATGTGACGCAAAATGTGAGCGGACCAAGGAATTTAATCTTCACGTTCATATCTTTCTCGTAGAACAGAATGTAGTACCCGAACGGTACGATGACAAATTGCACGATAGTGCAGCATACAAATATCAACACCACCGAGACCATTCGCTCGAGCTTGTTTGCACGGCTGTAGATGAAAGGATAAATACCGATCGGCTTCAGAATCCATAGGAATAATTGAAACGTGTACTGTATGTCGCTTTCATAATGGTTGTTCCACAGGTGGTCGTCAAAGTTGGTCGATTGACGCATCTTCACGCCCACGATGCGCGTCGCCGACTGAACAACCACTCAGAACCAACGTTCGCACAGGTTTGGTCGACGCAAGCGCAACGGTAACGTTTCGAAGAAACCAAACTTTATTTCCTGATCGATAGCAGTGTGACAAACGTGGTTTTGCTATCGATGGGTTCACCAGAGTGCCAGAACGACCAGTAAACAAAAGGCAATTTTGATCCCTCTGTTTATCGTGATATATATTTGAGGGGAAGGGACGAAGAAAGAAAATACGATTGAAACCACTTGTACAATATTATTTGAACGTATGCTGAATAATTTTGAAATCAAAGTGAAAATGTTGCGCAAGGAATTTAAATTTCATTGCGAACGGAAAAAGGTAATATTCTCAAATATTTCTTATACTTGTACGCTAGGGTACTCATAGTTGTCTAAATTTTTTATAAATTTCAATAAAAGTGGTTTTTCGGCGGTTTCGTATATTCGTTAATGGGCAATCGAACAAAATTTTTCTACGCCGTTGTAAGCGTACGAAGTAGACTCAAATATGCCAACGCCGATTTTACTACCTACAATAAGAAGATCTCAATTGAAACATATTCGCGTATCGTGTAATGTAATTTGATTTACTTACGCTACAGAAACTGGGAAGAGACAACTCGACCAGCTTCCCAGCCGTTAACTTCATCGAAGAGTTTGATACGGCGAATATCAGTATCAAACCGAGTGCTTCTTCTCTTGGCAAATAATACCAATCGATCATGTATGCCGACAAGCCGATGTTTATACACTGTACCATTAAAGCGAAACGTATGAGTATCGTATATTTAACTTTAGGTAAGGATTAATAATTATTATTGATATTTATATTACATTAACTACCTGTTCGGACAGAATTTCACCTATATAGCACAGTATGAAAATGTTGAACGTGAAAGATATCAGCAACATACAATAGGTCAATGTTCCTATAGTTTCACTTTTCTCCCATTCCTAGAAAACTGACAACGAAATTTGTTAATCGTGATTTAAACATCAGGTTAAATCCAGTGGTAACGCATAATATTTTGGTTATACTCCTTACGGTGAGTAAATAATATCCTAGAAAACATATATTTAACGTGCACCCGACGAGTTCGACCAAGCATATCCCGTTCAGAAGTTCTTCAATTTGAGATATAAAACTGGAACATCCCCGATTACATTCATTGCGATTACATTCTCAGGAGGAGCGCCTATAGCCGATTCGATACAAATCGCTTTCCCGTGTTTCGAAAATATCTTTTAATTCTTTACCGAAGTATCTGTAGATGATGCTCGATGATATCGCTCAATCGTTGCTCGGAAAGTTTCGAATCGCTCTTTACCGTTACACCGTTAATCAACTCGTCCAATTTCACCTCGAGGATCCTGAATTGTCCACATGCGTGCACAGCAAACACAGCAGCCAGACTGCAAGCACTAGCGGTAACCGAGTATGCGACAAACCCGGCCAAACATTGCATCAATTGCACGATCTCGAACGAGGGGCTAGTTCGTGGATCCAAAAGACCACGGTAGATCGGGAAAGCCTGAGATCTGACCGTTTCGTTGTTTATGATTTCCGTTTTTTTGCTGCACAATGGCATTATGATAGTATAAAAGAACCCTGCGGAGTACATGAATCCCACACAAAATAGGGCCAAAGACCTGCCAAATCTGGCGCTCTCGATCATGATCTTCCTATCTTGATCACGATGCTCCGAACTGGTTCGTACCCAATCGGAGCGTATCTCTCCGATGCATTTGCTTACTTTGGCACCGCGCGTAACGAGAACGTAGTACTTGATCGCGGACATTACACAAAAACTGAGCGGGCCGATCATTTTTATTTTCGCATCCAGATCGTTCACATTATCGAGTACGGTGCTCAAAGTGCACGGAACGAGAAGAAACCCTATGAGAAAGGCACTGATTAACGCGAGAGCCACTGAATTGATTTTCTCCGTTGTGCTGACACACAACGAAAGCGGCCAGACACCGATCGCCTTTAATATCCAACGATTTATTTGGACACTGTATATCCAATCCTTGTCCGAGGTGTCGGCCACGGACGTAATTTCCATCATGATACTAGTCAGTGGAAAGTGTACACTCGACTGACAGATGCAACGACGTGCAGAGCGATCATCGATTTCCAAAAGGATCAACTTTGCGCATGTGCCTACCGCTTTGTCTCGTGTTGTTCGAATAGGATAGCTTGAGAGGATACGACAGTGCAGTTGAACTCTCCGAATTACTAGTGAGAGTACGACGCTGAACGATATTACCGATAAGAACTATGTAACCGTAGAATTTGGAAAAATGTATAAGAACAGATTACACAGCGGAAGTTTAAAATTATTATTATATACTTTGTAAATCACACGGTATACATTCTCTTAAATAAATAAACAGTTTAATAAGGCACGAGTTTCGTTCACGCGATTACAAAGAACTTTTTATAAGAATTTTAAGTTTAGAGTGTTTCTAATTTAGTCTTTGAGAGTGTATAGAATATAAAGGCAATCAAAATAAGTCAGAATCGTTTTAATTCCATCGTGTATTATTGTCGTGATTCCAAGGTTAATCTATCGATAGTACATTCAATTTGTTTAATCGATTATCATTGTACTCGATGCTCTGTACGTCTTGTATACCAGAATTTGCTTTTTAATATTTCAATCTACAGCTGCTCATTTTAGTTTGGTTTTTAATCGATCTTCAATAACAAGCGCGCCAACGAGGCGATTCCAAAGCCTATATTTATATGTGTAAATTGATTTTTTTATTTTAAGTGCCTCTGTATAATATAGAATTTACACGCTCTCGTAGTTGGTCAATTAAAATTCAAAACATCTTATATAGTGCCAAACGACAAAACGATAAAAGAATACAATTCGTTTTTACCTAATGGTTTTTAAATCGTTGCAGTTTATAACTCACATTGTTATCATACATTTTGTATCAAATCGTGCAAATCTATCTACGAGTTTACACGTGTTACTATTTCTCCGACACGCGCATTCGTATCACGTTCTTTGTCGCAATAAATTTAAATATGCAAAAGCACTTTTCATCATCTGAAATAACATACGATCCCATGAATTTAATAACAATTGAATTGTATCGATATAAACAACAAACATACTCACATCGCCGAAAGTATAAATAGAGATGTGAATTAACTTTCCGGCGGTGATTTTAATGGCCGCACTCGACCTCGCAATAATGAGTAACAAGTCAAGGACAGTTTTACCGGGCAAATAGTACCAGTTTGTCATGTAAACCACTTCACCAACTTTCTTGCACTGTTAAGAATTCACTCGGTGAATTTCGGTCCTCGTTCTTAATCGGTTGCACCTACGCATCTTCGTTACCTGTTCTGTCAGTACCTCACCGATGTAACAGATTATAAACATGTTGAAAGTCATAGAAATCATTATCAAAAAATACGTAGTTAGATTTTGAAAGTCGCGATATGCCCATTCCTAGAAAAACAAATACTTTACCTTTTACAATGGCCCGAAGGTGCTTTTCAAAATCGTACATAAAAAGCATTAAGAACAAAGTGATGATATGTAAAAAACTAAGACGATTATGTCACAGATATCGTATATTTTGAGTATGTAATTTTTCTGTTCGCAGTGTTGATGCAAGATGGCGTTGCAAAACGATAAGTGCTTTGGCAAAAGGAAAGATGCCTTGACAACGAAACGCGTATTTGTTACTCGGAAATGGGATTTCTTTATGGTAAGTTTAAGCGAGCTGTACATAGAATGAATGTTTGTAAAATTGTACTTAATTTTTAGCATCATTGCGTACCAAAATAACGTATACAATATGTTACATTATAATACGTATTCTAGCACCTATAGCGTACCGTGAGAATGTAATAGCCAAGCATGCATATATTCAGTGTACACTTGAACATTTCGGAAAAACATATCCGATTCATCACGTTTTCAATGCGCGATATCAAACTGCAATTAATATAAACGATTATCGCAAAAGTTGATCAGTTGGGAGCGTCTCTTTTCCTGGCAATAAAAACGAGAAAAATCCAAGACCGTACCTTAAGACTCTCAGATGGTGCTCCACCATTATTCCAATCTCGTTGCCGTAGGTCTCCTTTGGTCGTTTCCCAGACTCGTTTACGAACTCGGTGATCCAATTCATCAGCACATTCAACTGGCCGCACGCATGAGCTGCGAAGACAGCAGCAAAGCTGAAAGCAGCGACCGCGCTGGAGTTCACGATGAACCCCGATAGAAACTGCGAGACGAGGACAATTTCGTTCATGGGGCTCCTCTCGACGTTCAGCACCTTTCTATAGAATGCACAGGGCATCAGATGTATTGTCCTGGTTTCGTTGCCGTCTCGAACGATATCCGTGGCTAGTGCCGTAACCAGGCAATACGACATAACGCTACCCTGCATAAAAGCCGCGCAAAAGCCCGCCACGTACCGACCGAGCTTCGCGTTCTTCAGCATCACCTGTTGATCCTCCGCCTTTTTTACGATTCGCCAATCGGTTTCCAGATGTTCTACGCAACATCGGATCTCTTCGCTGCGCATCAGCAACATGGTGTAATTGATACCACCAACGAACCAGTGACTCAGAGGACCGAGAACTCTTAGTTTCTTTTCGATATCCTCGTTTTCAAATACGATGTGCAGTATGGCAGGAATAACGGTGAACGATATTGAGCAGTAACAAACGACAATCAAAACGATCGAAATTATTCTATCGATTCTGGAAGTGGATCGCGATGACGGCCACGCGCCTATCGGTTTTAAGTACCATCGATTCAGCTGCAGACTGTAATCGCTCGGATTGTTAAGATTCGTCCGGTTGATCGCGGATCGTTTGACCATCGTGGTTGCTCATCGAAGCTCTGCAAGCTACTGAATCGAATATTTGAAACGGAACGGGTCGTTATACAGGATGGGTTAACGCTTGCGCAGATTTCTGCAAATGATAGGGTTCGCTGATCGATTCGTCCAGACAGTCAGTTGATAAACACAGTTACGTTTAGAAAGCAGGAATAGCGCGCTTCCAAGTCCGTGAATTTTGCGTATACGCCAATGCATATATCGCGTTCTCTTAATGTCGATTCTTCAGCCCCTTTTTATCGCGACGAATAGTTACTTCAAATACAAACTTATTTCTAGGTGGAACAAGTGTGACACGTTTACTCGGCACACGTGGCAAATGGTTTTCATCGACTCGATATCGTGAGTGTGTATTAAACATTCGTGGCGTATCGTACCTTCCTGTATCGTGATTATAAGGTTAGAAATGTATACTTTGCTATTGTCTAACATTTTTCAAACATTGTATTTTACAAGCAATACTCGAATCGTGAAAACATATCCACAAATATGACATTTAAATAGGTGGTACTTATAATACGCGTATTTGTGTCATGTCGTTTGGCGCAATATGTTTAAATACGCGAACGCAGTTTTCATTACCTGGAATAACAAACGATTCCGTCGCATCAATGAGGTTCGACGAGATGTGCACCGACATAAACGACAATCGTACATACTTACATCGCCGAATGTGTAAACGGTCATATGAATTAATTTTCCAGCTGTGATTTTAATGATTAAGCTTGACCTTGTAATGATCAATACAAGATCGAGAATAGTTTTATGTGGTAAATAATACCAATTTGTCATGTAAACCACATCGCCAACTTTTTTGCACTGTTAGGAATTCACAGGATAAGTCTTAAATATAGGTTTAATCGGTTGCGTCTACATCTCTCCGTTTCCGTTACCTGTTCTGTTAATATTTCACCGATGTAACACACTATAAAAACGTTGAAAGACATAGATATGAGTATAGCGAAATGTATGGTCAGATTTTGAACATTGTGATCGGCCCATTCCTGTAAAAAAAACGGCAGTAAGTACGATACAATAATCGATAAAATATGTAAAAGTTTATTCGGCAAAGAGAAAGTACAGAAACAAGTGTTTTCACGTTCAAGGAATTACATAATACAAACATATGGCAAGTAATTTCACCTTTTTGGAATACGAAATCTTATTCACAGCGATAGCGCAACGGTGAGTTGCGCAATGGCAAGACGTTTTTGCCAATAGCATAATGCCTTGAAATGTGCTCGCTGTTCTGGATTGGCGATAAACGCGCTTCGAGTTTGTTTACGTATCAGGAGTCGATCCTTTCAATCTCGTCCGGTCTTATTTTCATTAGGAACGTTTCGTCAATGAGTCAATACTTCGATGAAGATAAAACAAAGAAATATAAAAATTTCAAGCTTTCACGATTGGACGACTATGTGCGTACTTTGTTACATTGGGACGTACTAGGCACTTTTTAACGGTAAGGGGAATAGCGATGTTCAAATTTCACGGCTTAACAGGCGAGCATCTTTCGAAACACCACTGTACTTTGAAAGTAGAAAACGCATTCTGTCACAAAAAGATATATATTCCAAAGTACACCGTATATTTAATATGTACATATCGTAAGACGATTACCAGCGTACCATAAGAATGTAATAGCTGAGCATGCATATATCCAGTGTACACTTAAATAATTCCATGAAACATATCCGATTCATCAAATCTTCGATACGCGATATGAAACTGCAATTAACATGCATAGGAATCGCAGAACTGGCTATTTTATATATAAATCTCTGTTCCATTAAAGGTACCCAAAAAACGAGTAAATAAGTTTAATTTTACCTCAAAACGCGCAGATGGTGCTCGACGATCACTCCTATTTCGTTAAAGTAGACGTGTTTGTCGTTGCCATCGGACTCGTTGACGAATTCGGTGATCCAGGTCTTTAGAACGTTCAATTGGCCGCAAGCGTGTGCCGCGAAAACAGTGGCGAGGCTAAAAGCACCGACCGCGCTCGAATTCACGATGAAACCGGACAAAAATTGCGAGGCGAGTACGATTTCGTTCGTGGGGCTGGTGTCGACGTTCAGGAGCTTTTTGTAAACTGGACAGGGCAGCATTCGCACGGTTTTGGTTACATTGTCGAGTACAATCACCTGCGTAGTGAGCGCAGTTACCGTACAGTACGACAAGACCCCAAGCTGCATGAAAGCCGCGCAAAAGCCCGCGACGTAGCGACCGAACTTTGCGTTCTGCAACATGATTCGGTGATCCTTCATCCTCGTTACTATGCGCCAATCCATCTCAATGTGCTCCACGCAATAGCGTATCTCTCTGCTGCGCAATAGCAAGGTGGTGTAATTCAAACCACCCACGAACCAGTGGCCCAGAGGACCGAGTAATTTCATTTTCCAGTAAATATCTTCGTCCACCAGGATGATGTGCAGCGCACTGGGAATTACCGTGAACGATATCGCGCAGTGACAAACGACTATCAAGACGAGAGAAATCATTCTCTCGATCCTAGAAGTGGATCGTGATTGTGGCCAAGCGCCGATCGGTTTCAGAAACCATCTATTCAATTGTAGGCTGTAATCGCTCAGACTGCCGACGTTCGACTCGATGGTTACGGATTGGTTAATCATCGTGGTTACTCATCGAAGCTCGACAAGCTACTGATCGAGTATTTTAAATGAGATGTATCGTTGTAGAAGGCAGAATAACGCTTGCGCAGATTTCGACGAACGATGGGTTCGCTGATCGATTTGTCTGGACAGTGCAACATGTTGCGGCTGTTCTCATCGCGGTGGATAGTTATACCGCATAAAAACCTAATTTTTAGTGAAATACGTGCATCGAAACTACCGATGATACGTTTATTCGACGTACATATGTACGCGAGAAACCTGTCGTCGTACCTCCACTTAATGTTATGAGTTTGTATAAAATATTTGTGCCATATTTTACATGCTTGGAATGTGACTACACGGTTAGAAAAATATACTTTGTTAGTGTTTAATATAGTTTGGAACATTGTATTTTATAAACAACATTGAAATCGTGACAAACATATCCACAAATGTGATATACATATGAGTAATGCTAATACGCGAATTGGTGTCACGTCCTTTGGCGCAGTATGTTTAAATATGCGAAAGCATTCTTTATCACCTGGAACAACAAACGACTTTATGGTATCAACAAGGTTCGACGAGTCGTGTACCGATATAAACGACAACATTCATACTTACATCGCCGAATGTGTAAATGGTCATATGAATTAATTTTCCAGCTGTGATTTTAATTATCAAACTTGACCTCGTAATGATCAATATAAGATCGAGAATAGTTTTATCGGGCAAATAGTACCAATTTGTCATGTAAACCACCTCGCCAACATTCTTGCACTGTTAGGAATTTACAGTGTCAGTCTTGATTACAGCTTTAATCGGTTGCATCTATATCGCTCCGTATAAACGTTCGTTACCTGTTCTGTTAATATTTCACCGATGTAACACACTATAAAAACATTGAAAGACATAGATACGAGTATAGCGAAATATATGGTCAGAGTTTTAATATCCTGATCGGCCCATTCCTGAAAAACTAAATAATTTTACCACTCTGGTCGTTACGTTGGTACGTTGTAAGTACAACAATCGATGCAAAATGTAAAACTTTATTCCGCCCTGAAAAGTTACGAGAAGGTGAGTAATTTCACCTTTCTTGAGTACGAATTTTTCTTATTTAGAGCGAGAGTGCAACAATGGATTGCACAACGACAAGACGTTTTTACCGATACGATATAGTCTCGAAATATGCTCACGGGTCTGGACTGGCGATAAACAGAGATTGTTTATATATCAGGATTCGATCTTTTCGATCTCATCAGGTCTTATATTCATGTGGAATGTTTCGTTAATGAAAGGATACTTCGCCGAAGATAAAACAAAAAAGATAAAAATCACAAGTTCTCACAACTGGATGACTTAGCGCGTATTTTCATACTATGGGAAATTTTAGACACTCTTTAAAACTGAGAGGAATAGCGATGTTCAAGTGTCAAAGCTTGGCAGGAGAACATCTTTCGAGACGCCCATTGTGCTTTAAAAGTAGAAAAGATATGTCACACAAAAAAGAAACAATTTTTCAACATTCAACATATTTCAAAGTCCGGGTTAAACGATATATTAATGTATATATATATGTATATTAACACCATTAGCGTACCATAAGAATGTAATAACCGAGCATGCATATATCCAGTGTACACTTAAATAATTCCATGAAACATATCCGATTCATCAGATCTTCGATACGCGATATGAAACTGCAATTAACATGCATAGGAATCGCAGAACTGGCTATTTTATATGTAAATCTCTGTTCCATTAAAGATACCCAAAAACGAGTAAATAAGTTTAATTTTACCTCAAAACGCGCAGATGGTGCTCGACGATCACTCCTATTTCGTTAAAGTAGACGTGTTTGTCGTGGCCATCGGACTCGTTGACGAATTCGGTGATCCAGGTCTTTAGAACGTTCAATTGGCCGCAAGCGTGTGCCGCGAGCACAGCGGCGAGGCTAAAAGTACCAGCCGCGCTCGAATTCACGATGAAACCGGACAAAAATTGCGAGGCGAGTACGATTTCGTTCGTGGGACTGGTGTCGACGTTCAGGAGCTCTTTGTAAACTGGACAGGGCAGCAGTCGCACGATTTTGGTTACATTGTCGAGTACAATCACCTGCGTGGTGAGCGCAGTTACCGTACAGTACGACAAAACTCCAAGCTGCATAAAAGCCGCGCAAAAGCAGACCACGCGGCGACCGAATTTCGCGTTCTGCAGCATGATCCGGTGATCCTTCAGCCTCGTTATTATGCGCCAATCCATCTCCATGTGCTCCACGCAACAGCGTATCTCTCTGCTGCGCGTCAACAACATTGTATAATTCAAGCCACCCACGAACCAGTGGCTCAGAGGACCGAGTAACTTCAGTTTCGAATAAATATCTTCGTCCTCTAGGATGATGTGCAACGCACTGGGAATTACCGTGAACGATATCGCGCAGTGACAAACGACGATCAAAACGAGAGAAACCATTCTCTCGATCCTAGAAGTGGACCGCGATGGTGGCCAAACGCCGATCGGTTTCAGGATCCATCGATTCAACTGCAAGCTGTAATCGCTGAAATTTTCGAGATTCGCCTCGATGACCACGGACTCGCTGATCATTATAGTTGCTCATCGAAGGTATAGAAACTACTAGTAAATCAAATGTTCCCCGCAGAACGACTCCGTTGCGTTTGGTTTAACGCTTGCGCACATTTCTGTGAACGACGGTTCAGCGATCGATTTACCTGGACAATGCAACATGTTGCAGTAGTGAGCGGAACCATGTTTTGGAAGGTGCACGGGTTGGGTGTCCGTGAAGCGATGCCTTGTAAATATTTAGATACACGCATCGGACAACGTTGAGAATTTATTTTGTTTTTATTATAACGAACCTACACGGATTTACACATAATGTTTCCTTTTTCAACAATGCGACAAATCTACATTGCTATCGTTCGAAGCATGTTGAAGTACGTAAAAGACGTTTTAAATACCTGGAAACATCGATGTTTCGGATTAAAGAATTAAGAGTAATTCTTACGTTCCAATACTTACGTCTCCAAACGTTGCGATCGATATATTGACTAATTTTCCAGCAGTGATTTTGGTCACCAGGCTAGATCTTGAGATCACCAGGATTAAACCAGCAGCAGTTTTGTGAGGTAAACGATACCAATCTGTCATGTATGCAATTTTGCCAACCTTTTTGCACTATCAACGAAAAATACTGGTATTTCGATAAGGATTACAAATTGGAATACACGACGTTCTTTCTCGATCGAAGAACGTATCGATTTTTTACGTTTGCTTTACCTGTTCCGTGATTCTTTCGCCGATATAACAAAATATAAATATGTTAAAGGTCATGGATGCGTACAAAATAGCGTACGTGGCTATGGTTTCCTTCGATTTTTCCTGGAAAAAATATATTCAAATAAGGAGTTACACGAAAATAGGTGGAAGCACTGTGTAGTATACATAATCTGTACTTATTTTCTTTGTCTCTTAATATTTTGAATATCTTGCGATCGTATCTATTTCGTATATAGGTAACGTGATCGAACTTTAAATTATTATTATTTTTTACACACTGCGAAACACTTGAACCATCCAAGTATTTCCTTTTGAATTACACTTCGATTTCATTTTCTAATTAAATTCGTTTTTGACTCCAGCTAAGCAAGAAGATCGAAGACTTACTAGAAGGTGTTTCTAAATAGCAAATTGTTTTATCCGCACCAAAATTGCTCGACACTGAGTTACTTGTATCTCCATATTCCAAAATATTAAACGTACCGTAAGGAAATAATATTCGAGCATGCACAAGTTCAACGTGCATCCCACTAACTCAACGAGACATACTAGGTTCATAACTTTTTCTGTATGTGACACAAGACTGAAATTGATATTTTCATAAATAAATATAACACTAACTCTACGTAAAATCATTTGTGAAAACTAAGCTTATTCGTACCACGAGAGCGGATTGAAAACTTTGGGGCCCGATACAGAGAGAGAGAGAGAGACCATTTACTTAGACGTATAGTTATTTTTTGCGAAGTTAGATACATTGTTATTAAAATATCTACCAAATTTACCACCAATATTCCAATTGTTAACTACTCTGAAATTTGTTTAAACAGAGTTTGCATCGAGCGTTTCGAAAATGATTAAAATCGTGCAGCGATACGACACTTTGGGAATATCTTGTCAAATAATGGGAAAGACAACATCGAAGATGCTCCTCGCAGTGAAGGATTTGCAATTGCTACCATCGAAGAAACCACGCCAGATTGGCGAATTCAAGTTCGAGGAATAACAGAGGCTGTAGGTATCTCTTACGAACAGTTTGAAAACACTTTGAGCATCGAATTGAGAATATCAACAATTTCTACAAGATGGAATCTTCAGTTTCTGACAATTGAACCGAAAATGCTCGGTTCCAGGCGTCGACTTGCTGGTTCGTTACGAAACTGATCTTAATCTCTTTACGGGAGAATTTGTCAGTACCGATGACCATTTATTTCCAAAGTTTGAGAACCACCTGGGAGGACAACGATTTTCGTCGGCCGATAAAATTGCAGCAGCCGTAGTAGAATATTTTGCGGACCGGGCGAGGAGGAATCAAGCCATTGCAACATCCATGGACTGCAACGTAAACATTCGAAAGGGGATTATATCGACAAAATGATGTAAGATACAAATTTTTAATACACCCCTGTGTTGAGCTGTACAGTTTTCAATCGACTCTCGTGTCTACGAAATTTTTAAGTCGTCGATACACCGTATCAACGAAATATTATAGAAACGTGTAGAAGTTACAAAGGATACCTTAACGCGCGTAAATGATGTTCCACGACAAAACCGAACTTGTCCCGAGCAGATGTCTGTTCTCCCTTCTTGTCTACCATGTTGTCCAACTGGGACATTACCACGTTCAGCTGGCCACAAGCGTGCGTCGCTAATACAGCGCCTAAACCGCAAGCACCCACCGTAACACAGTTAACGATGAAACCGGAAAACATTTGTATACCAAAGACGATTTCATTGATCGGGCTGAACCGAACGTCCATTAGTTTCGTATAAAATGGGCAAGGTAATCGATACATCGAATAGCTCTCGTTACCGATATGAAACACCGTCTTACGAAAGCCTGTGAGTATGTTGTACGAAAAGACACCGAGGTTCATGCACAGCGCGGCGATGCAGGCGATAAAACGACCGACTTTCGCGTTTCTCAGCATTAGTTCGCGATCCCTCGGCCCCTTGACCACCTTCCAATCTTCGTTGATGTGCTTCAAGCAGCGATGAATGTCGCTCGTCCTTATCAGTAAGCAACAGTAATTCAGCTCGCCCATCAGCCAATGGCTCATCGGGCCGATCGCTTTCATTCTTGCCTCCATACTCGTCTCCTCGAACAGAATGAACAACGCGCAAGGTGCGAACGTGAAAATGACCAACGAATGGCAAGCAAAGTTCAACAGCTTCGCGAGAATCTTCTCGGTCCAGGTAGTTTCGGTTACCTCGGGCCAGGCTCCTATCGGCTTCAGGAACCAACGATTCATCTGTATCGTGTACTCGTAATCTTGAACGTGAGAGAAATTGATCGTAGGGTTCCCGTGGGACGAGTTCAACATGATCGTTTCGTAGAGGCCAGTCGGCAAGTGAACGAATTAATTCACGAGAAAGCTAGCTCTGACAACAGTTGGCGCGTGCGCGAATTTTTTTTCTCCTTTTGACCACGATATGTTGCTATATATATCTGCGATGCATTAACACCACTTGATCGATCAATGCTTGCGAGAATATATTACTTTTCGAACGTATGTATGCCCTACCGGTTAAAGAGAAACGTATGCAGTTTTTGGCAAGAATACCGTGTACGGTACCCGATCTTTGGACAAATTTTCTCCGAAGTGAGTGACAATTATTTTTTCGTCTAGCGTTTTTAAGCGAGAACAGAGAACATTTATCGAATGGATATTATATACGTATGATGGTGATTTTTTTTTTAGATGCATATCGATACACGTCGTTCAAATAAGTGTGACCGAAACATTGATCAACACGATCACGGGATTGTCCACATAAATAATTTTATTCGACGTGTGTTCCAAATGTGAGTGAGCGCCATAGTGGCGCATAAACCATTTGTTTTGTTCAAACACTTAATACACGTAAGTAATATGAAATTGTGACCAGGGTAAACAATAATCTCCGGTGATTAAAAAAATTTCTCATTAAATCGAACATTAAAAATATACGATACAAACAATCTTTGTTAGAACGGTATAGCACATCGGTTTTCAATACAAATGGTCGACTGTCATTATTCGTGGATTTTAAGTCAATGTTCGTAACATGTTCAAGAATGCAACCGATGTTTTAATAACCTATCGATACGAAAAATGTTTTTTTCATTATTCGTACGTCCACATAAATTTCAATAATATTTTGGATACTCACGTCATTAAAGCTGGTAAGAGACAACTTGATGATATTCCCTGCTGTAAGTTTCATCGTCGTATTGGACATTGTAATTATCAGGACTAAGCTCAATCTTTTCTTTCCTGGTAACCGATGCCAGTCAATCATATACGACGTTTCGCCAAGCTTTCTGCACTGTTACAAGGTATTTATCTCTTTCATATAATTCACTACTGTATTACACATTGTATTAACATTGATCGAAACTTTTTTTTCTAGACGTAGCTCTAGTTGTCGAGATACTAAAAAGAGTCTGAATAGCATTCGTCGCAAAGAAGTAAACTGCATATTCTCGACGCAACAGGTGTTGTACCGCATATCGAAAGCATTATCACATTGTACGCCATTCCCGCCATTTGGCAGGATTGTTGAACTATCGTTTGACCGCTGGCCCCGCCAGGTGGCAGGATTCTAAAGTTACACAGTTTTTTTTTTTACATACTATGTATTCTTCGATACTGACGTTTCGGACGCCCGAAATCTAATCGGCGTATAATGTGTTAATATTAAAGTGCAAAGACTTTTACATATTTTGCGATTATATGGTCTCACCTGTTCAGCAACGAGCTCGCCTATGTAACAAAATATGAAAATATTGAAGGTAAGAGATATAAGTATTATAATGTACGTTATGGCGGCAGTTAAATCCTTCGAATTCCATTCCTGCAATATTAAAATGCCGAATATGTATAATTGTATGTATACGCGTAAGAAAGTGCCATTTGGATTGCGCACTCCACGCATACCGCGATAATATAATAACCAACGAGACATATGTCCAATGTACATCCCGAAACTTCCACGAGAGATATTTCCGACATTGCTTTTTCCGTGAGATCCAAGAATCTGTAATTGTAAATATTGAAATTAGAAAAACGCGATCGATTTCCCGATCTCTGCAATCTTATTACTTCTTTCCGTTACCAATTTTATGAATATATTTTTCCCAAAAGTGAAAATTCAATTATACGTACGATAGGTTCGAGAACTCTGTTTTATAGATACTATTCCATTTGCGATTCAATTACATTCAAGGTCGTAACAAAGCGACGCAAACAAAAAATTTACTCTTTTAACGCTTTATTGTTAAGTCCGCAATAATGTTTTTTATCTGCACTAAATTCGAAATTAAAATATCTGTACGAGACAATATAAAACATCCATATATGTGTACGTATCTATCGCAAAGTGAATAGAAAACGAGTGGGGCTTCGTTCGTGCCCCAGAGGTCAAAATAGACACGACCTTGATTACATGCACGACAAAACGTTTCATTTCTCCCAGAATTTGCGACGAAAGAAACGAACCAGACAAATATTGCATTTTACACACTTCAGTATTCGAACGTGTTGACTCACGATGTTTGCTATTCTACCGTCCACGGTTTTCGACATATCCGCACGCCCGTTGATCAAATAACCTAACCAAAGCATCAAAATTTGCATCTGTCCACAAGCGTGAACCGCAAAAACAGCGGCCAAACTGCAACCAGCTGCCGCAATTCCGTGAATCAGGATTCCTCCTAAAAATTGTATCGAAAAGAGAATCTCGTTGGCAGGACTGTACCGGGTATCGACTATCAGTCTCGAGAAAGGGAACACCAATGGCACGAAGGTTAGATTTTTGTCTACCGCCACGATCTTCCCGACGCTAATGGGTACAGCGATATAGTAGAAAACGAAACCGCTGTACATGAAAAATGTACTGATTTTCACCATTTGTCTCCCGAAATTTGCGGTCGCTACCATAATTTCTCGATCCTCCGAGTGTTTAATGTTCCTCCAGTCCAATTCGATGCAGTCAAGGCACTCGCGAATATCCTTCCCACGGAAGATCAACGAATAATATTTGAAGTACGCCATCATGCAAAAAATCAACGGACCGAAGAGCTTCAGTTTGTTGTAAACATCTTCCACTTCCAGCATCACGTACAGGCCACAAGGTATAAAAAGGAAACTTATCAAACCGTAACAAACGGCATTTATCTGCCGGTTAAAGCATTTCTCCGTTTGTGAAACGTTTGCCGAATGTGGCCAGACACCCATCGGTTTCAGGAGCCACCGATTCCACCGAATACTGAGATTTACCGATTTCTCGTACTCGTGCACCGTCGATAGACATTTCGTATTGGCCGTTCTTGCATTTTGCATCGTTAATGTTCGAAAGCTTTCTCGATACTGAAAACTCGCAGTTTGATGACAGTACACACGGAAATAATGTTGCGCTTGCGCTTCAAAGGGTTCGACCCTTCATCGTGACAGGTTTCCAGTTTGCTGCTTTATGCATTATAAGTGTACAGAGGAGCGTGATAACTCTTGAACATCGATAAATTGATTTTTCAAACGTCAATAGACCACGAGCTCAGACGCTGTCCAGTACGGTCGGTGTATCAATTTGTGGATTGTTTTCTCATTGTGTTGCGATTGTAATTTCTATTCCGAACTTTGGTACTGAAAAAATATTGTAGAAACGAAAATTGCTGTACAAAAGTTCAGTAATCGTGTACGAGTGAATCGAATGATTTATTCCGCGTAAGAGAACAAAACGAAAATTATGAACAAAAAGTCGATCAGTGTTTCAAGTCCACTGTACACGAAAAAGATACCGACTTTCGTCAATCGTCTTCCGAAATTGGATTAGCTACCATGGTGTTTTTATCCACAAAATGCTTCCTCCAGTTCCATTCGATCCATTCGATACACTCGCGTGTATCATTCTCATGAAAGCTTATCGAATAATATTTCAAATACGCCATCGTGCAGCATGGCTCAATGGATCGTATAGTTTAATTTCATTACGTAGATTTATCACGTAGAGACCGGAAGGAATAAAAAGAAAACTTAATAAACTGTAAGAAAGGGTGTTCAGGAACCAATTAAAGAATTTTTCTTCTCGTGAAATATTATACGAATTTGGCCAGAGACCCATCGATTTTAGGAGCCACTGTATCCACCGAATATTAAGATTTATCGATTTCTCGTACTCGTGCTCAATCGACATACACTTCGGTTCGTTCGTTTCCGATATTTGCATCGGTTACAGCTTCAAACTGATCGTTCACTGTTTGTTGGTGGTTCGCAGCAAAATAATGTTGCGTCTGCCCTCTATTCACGATACTTCTCGGAAGGAATTGCCAATGCAGGTGTATGCATAACGAGAAAAACATTAATCAAGAGTTTTGATTTTTTTTTGCAATGCGTATCCAAGTTTCTGTTTTATGCATTATAAGAATTATGCAAAGATGACTTGCAAATATCGAGAAATTAATTTTTTTACGATTAACAAATCTTGAGCTCCGATACGACGCAACATGTTTAATGCATTCGTTTATAGGCAATCAAGTTTGCGTGGGTTTCTTTTATACTGTGTTGTTGCGTGTAGAATATTTATTTGCTGCATTAATACGATTAAAACGTATTTTTTAATCCGCATATCACGTAAGTATTCGATAATTTGAACATTTTCCTAAACAGTGTACGTAATAATTTTGTTAACTCATTTTTTAAGTGAAACAATCATACCGGTTCATTAATTATTTATATATAAATCATTTTTCTATCTAGGTAAGTAAAGCTGCCATTATATGATATAAAATTACGAATGGGATAAATGACAGTCTCTGAATGCTTTAAACATTATTACATTTCCCACAGACAAGTAGAAGTATAACAATACAGATAGTGCTTCTTAAAGAGACATGGAACTTCAGCTTTTACAATACGTGTTCGAAATCCATTACTCTTGCACGTTAAGTCAATGTTCGTAACATATTTAATAATCCAACCGATGTTTTAACAATCTAATTGTTTGAAAAATATTTTCTGTTATTCGGGTGCCTATGCAAATTATGGAAATATTTTGAGTACTCACGTCGCTGAAACTGCTAAGGGACAATTTAACGAAATTTCCAGCTGTAAGTTTCATCGTCGAATTGGACATTGCAATTATCAAGATTAAATCAAGTCTTTCGTTTCCCGGTAACCGATGCCACTCGATCATGTACGACATTTCGCCAACCTTTTTGCACTGTTACAAGATACTTTTTCTTTCATATCCTTTAATGCCTCGTTAAAAATTACATAATCGTTAAATGAAACTCTCTGTCTAGATTCGGTTCTACAACTAGATTTGGTTCTTCGGGGATGTAGCGTTTGTCTCAAAGTAGATATTTACTGTATTCACTGTGCAATAAGTGACAAGTAATTTACCGAAAAACATTAATATTAAAGTGCGAAAACTTTTACGGGTTCTGTAACCGCAAAGCCTTACCAGTTCTGCGACGTGCTCGCCTATATAACAAAATATGAAGATATTGAAGATGTAAGATATAAGTATTACGGTGTACATCAGAAAAGCAGTTACATCTTTCGAATTCCACTCCTGCAATGTCAAAATGCCGCATAAAAGCACAAACGAAATGACGCGGTATTAAAATGTTAGCACATCCCGTACTTACCATAATAATATAATATCCAAGTAGACATATACCTAATGTACATCCTGAGACTTCCACGAAAGATATTTGTGTCACAGCTTTTTCAATGAGTGTCAAACATCTACAATTGTAAATATCGAAATCAGAATCATATGGTCTCTCTTGTTTTTCCAATATGGAGATACTTTGTTTTTCCTTTTTCAACGTAAATACTTTTGCCTCAAATTATAGAATATAATAAATTTTCACAAGCAATAACAATAACTTTTACATGCCGTAAGATACGAGAAAAAAGTTAATTACGATACAGAGGTGCACCTCATAAGAGATACGTTTTACACACTTTAGTATTCGAACGTGTTGACTCACGATGCTCGCGATTCTGCCATTCACGGTTTTACACATATCTGCTCGACCATGTACCAAATGACCCAACCAACACATCAAAACTTTCATCTGTCCGCAAACGTGAACCGCGAAAACAGCGGCCAAACTGCAACCAGCTGCTGCAATTCCGTGAATCAGGACTCCTCCTAAAAATTGTATCGAAAAGAGAATCTCGTTGGCGGGGCTGTGTCGAGTGTCGGTTATATATGTTGAGAAAGGAAACGTCATTGGAACAAAAGTTAGATTTTCCTCCTCCACCACGACCATTCCGACGCTAATGGGTACCGCGATATAGTAGAAAATGAAACCACTGTACACGAAAAAGGTACAGAATCCCGCTACTTGTCTCCCAAAATTCGCGCTGGCCACCATGATGTTTCTGTCCTCGGAATGCTTAATGTTCCTCCAATCCCATTCAATGCGTTCAACGCATTCACGGATATCGTTCTCGTGAACGATTAGCGCATAATATTTCAAGTACGCCATCATACAAAAGCTCAACGGACCGAAGAGCTTGATTTTATTGTAGACGTCCTCCACTTCCAACAACACATAGAGGCCGCAAGGTATAAAAAGGAAACTTATTAAAAAGTAACATACGACATTTAAGAGCAAGTTGAACCATTTCGCTAGTCTTGATGTATCGGGCGATTTTGGCCAAACACCTATCGGTTTCAGGAGCCATCGGTTCCACTGAATGCTGAGATTCACGTATTTATCGTATTTCTCAAACTCTCCCTCCGTCGTGAGATATTTTGGTACTGTCGTGTCTACCTGTTCCATCGTTAAACCACGAACACTCGTTCGCTACTGCAGGTTTACCGTCCGATATGACGGTTGCAGGGAAACCGTGTCGCGCTTGCGCGTATGTCTCGATTCCTCTTCGAAATGAACGCAGACTGAGAAGCGTACAGAACGAAACTGATTCTTTCCAGAGGGTTGAATCGTTCCTCGTAGTGCATTCTCAGTTTACCGCTTTATGCATTATAAATTAGTTCGGAAAAATGATGATTCTTGAACATCGATAAATTGATTTTTCAGACGCCATCGGAACACAGATGTGCACACCGTTCAACAAGTGTCGTACGCGCTATTCATAGACGATTAACGTTACGTGCTTCTAGTTTAATTTGGACAATTTATTTCTATTTATGCAGCGGAAAATTTTGTTTGCTTTTGGCTTCTGTTCTTAACGAGATACAGTCGATGTGGCCAGGGAATTATTCGCCAGCATATAAGAATGATTCAGTGAAAATTTTAATGTTTGAACATGTTTGCGATGCACTGCCCAAAATAATCGTGCGATCACACGTTTCAATTATTTTATTAATTACAATAACATTGTAGTATTGAGCGTGCGTTACTCCTTTCATGATTCAAGTTGACGTACCAAAATACTTCACAGACGTGGTCCATTCATTTCTTTGAAGAGTGTTCTTACATGTCAATTATTCTCTTTATATTACAAATACCTGCAAGTGATACGTAAACAAGAATAGGATAAGGAATAATAATTCTATGCTTAAAATGTGATTCTCATTCAACTACCAATACTACAATAAATATATACGATACACGTGATGTTCCTTAGAATTATGGTATATCGGCTTTCACGGCAAATATTTCAACTGCATTTTTCGAGTACAGCAAAAACATTTTCAAGTCACTGCGCGCAACATGTTCAAGAAAGCGATGGATGTTTTAACAACCTATTTATTCGAGATGTTTGACTTTAATTTCCAGATGAACTGACAATAACAGTGTTTGGATACTTACGTCACTGAATGTGGTGAGGGATAAAATGACCATATTTCCAGCGGTAAGATTCATCGACGAATTTGACATTGCTATTATCAAAACGAAGCTAAGCCTTTTGTTTCCTGTTAATCGATACCACTCGACCATGTACGACACTTCGCCAATCTTTTTGCACTGTTACAAAATATTTTTTTAGTTCAATTCAATTTATCGCTGCACTATACGTATTCTGCGTATACATCCTTTTACGAGTGCTTACAATTAGCGCAACAGACAATAAAAATTTTGTCGAAGGACAGTAACGTTTTAGCATAAAAGGCTACATGGCTACAGATCTACACGACAGTGTTGAGTGCATTGGAATAAGAACAGTGCTAGAAGCATATGCGGGTCTCACCAGTTCTGCTGCAAGCTCGCCTATATAACAAAATATGAAAATATTGAAGAGAAAAGACATGAGAATTACGATGTAACTTGCAGAAATAGCCAAGTCGTTCGATTCCCATTCCTATATTGTCAAAAGTCAAATATGTATATTTACAGTTCGATATAAGAATGTCATTAGACATTTGTGGGTCTTGTTTAAGTAATATTTGCGTACCATGATAAGGTAATATCCAAGAAGACATAAATTCATTGTACATCCTGTAAATTCCACGAATGATATTTGTCGCAGCACTTTCTCTGTATTGGATAAAAATCTGTAAATTGCGAACAGTCAAATTAAAATATCCTATATTTAGTATTATCATTTTCTTCGATTCCAATTGTTAATGTTACGACAGAGAGGGTTCAAGTTTAGAACATTGCTAAGAATTCTCTACATTTTCAACGGACTTTCTTGCACCATAATAATCGTAAATTTCTTAAATATACGCTTCGAATCGAATGAAATACAATGTACGAAACTTTAAAGGATTCATTACGTACCTCAGTACTCGAACATGTTGTTTTACGATGTTCGCAAGTCTGCCATCCACGGTTTTGCACATATCTGGTCGGCCGTGTATCAAATGACCCAACCAACACATCAAAACTTTCATCTGTCCGCAAGCGTGAACCACGAAAACAGCAGCTAAACTGCACCCTGCTGCTGCAATGCAATGAATTAGGGCTCCACCTATAAATTGAATCGAAAAGAGGATCTCGTTGGCGGGGCTCTGCCGGGGATCGACTATGAATCTTGAGAAAGGAAACAGCATCGGAATGAAGGTCAGATTTTCGCCCTCCGCCTCGATCGTCCCGATTTTAATAGGTACTGCAATATAGTAGATAACGAAACCGCCGTACACAAAAACGCTACAGATTTTCATTAATTGTCTGCTGAAATTTGCGTTAGCCACCATGATGTCTCTATCCTCAATGTGGTTGATGTTCTTCCAGTCCCATTTAATGTGTTCAACGCACTCCCGGATATCGTTCTCGTGAAAAATTAGAGAATAGTATTTTAAGTACGCCATCGCAAAAAAACTCAATGGACCGAACAATCTGAGCCTGTTGTAGACATTCTCCACTTCCAGTAATCCGTAGACGATGTATGGTATACAAAGGAAACTTATCAAACAGTAACAAATGGCGTTTAACATCAAATTGAAGTATCTTTTTGTTCTTGAAATATTAGACGATAGCGGCCAGACACCTATTGATTTCAAAAGCCATCGATTCCACTTAATGCTCAGATTCATGTATTTATCGAACTCCCTATCCGTTGACTGTGATTTTGCTAGTTCTGTTCTTGACTGTTGCATCGTTAAATCTCGAACTTTCACTTCATACTGAAAGCTCGGAGTGGAATGACAATTCGCAGGGAGTCGATGTTGCGCCTGCGCTTGATTTCCTATTTTTTGCGCTAGGGAATACAAACAAGCGTGGGAGTGTACGGAATAAAGGTAATAATTTTTCGACCCTTCTTACTAACCCAAGCTTTTTACTTCATGTATTATAAGTGCGAACGAAAGGATGGCGGTTTTCGATCATCGATGTTTTCGTATCGTCGAAATACATATTACGATTATACAATAATTAATGCGGTGTGATATGTGGTATTTTAGTTTTTAATATATGTTGTGTGACGTACGAAGAAACTTTTATTCCGATAAATTCGTGACCAACGAACTTTGCGAACTACGATTGATTATTATCCAAATTAGTCGAACATTAGTCAACATTTATCACGAGTATTTAGAATGAGAAATAATGAAATAATTCTCATATTTGAAATTATCATTATTTCAAATGACGAAGTTATTTTAATTATACCAAAAAACATTTTGGGAAATAAAAAATTGACACGTTATACCCAATAGTTATTTCTTGCTTTCACTTCGAATTAAATTTGCTCCTGTCTGAATTTACGTACTATCGAAAACGTGTATTACGTATATCAGTTTATAGTCGATTATTTTCACAAGGGTCCGTTTCAAAGAATGCGCTACAAAATCCAAGAATCTGATACTCTGAAAAATTTTCTACGACTTGCGCAACAGAAAGTACGTTCGTTTCTTCGTTTTTCTCTTCTTAGTGAGAAATACATCGACTGTGTCGAGGAAATTATTCGTCAGTATGTATTTTTGTGTCCAAATAAATAGGTCAATGTGTCTAAAATGAAAAACATGTAATGGTCAACAAGTTCACTAATTTGTTCGAAATGTGTAGTTCTATGTTAATTTTCTTTCTTTTATGGAATTAATGTCTAGAACTAGTATGAAAACGTAAATAGGTTAAAGAATAATTTTGGCATGCACGAAACGTCATTCTCATTCTACTTGAGGTACAACGATAAAAGTGTACGACGATACAAGTAATGTTCCTTGGTATTAGGGTACGCAAGCCTTTACCGCAAATATTTCAACCGAAAACTTTGACTATTTCGGAAAGATATCATGTCAATGCCCGTAACATATTCAAGTAAGCGACCGATGTCTTGATAACCTGTTCGATCGTGATATTCCTTTTTAATATACACTTTAACGATAAATACTCAATAATAATGTTTTAATACTTACATCAGCGAATGTGCTAAGCGACAAGCTGACCATATTTCCAGCAGTAAGTTTCCTCGATAAATTTGACATTGCTATTATCAAAACGAAGCTAAGCCTTTTGTTTCCTCTTAATCGGTACCATTCAACCGTGTAGGACATTTCGCCAACCTGTTTGCACTGTTGCAAGAATGTTCTCGAATATGTAACATTTATCTTGAATCAGGGTATACTTTGTACATACATCTTATAATCAACATACGTTTATGTAAATTTAGTGGAACAGATATCGAAATATCTTGATCGTTGAAAAATATAGTCATTGTAGTGCAGAGAACATTTCAACAGGTGCGTTGTAACGAAAAGTAATTTTGTAATTGCGTGAAGATCTTACCAGATCTGCGACAAGCTCGCCTATGTAACAAAATATAAAGATATTAAAGAGAAAAGACACCAGGAGTATAGCGTATGTCGTAGAAAGAGTTAAGTCAACATATTCCCACTCCTACAATGTCAAAACGTAAATGTATACTCGTATTATAAAAAAGTCAGTTTCATATATTTGAGCACAACATGCATACCATGATGATATAATATCCAAGAAGACATAAATTCAATGTGCATCCCACGAATTCCACCAGAGATATTTGTTGCAATGCTCTCTCTGTGAGCGATAAAAATCTATAATTGCAAATAATTAAACCAAAAAATATTACACTTATTCTCTATGTATATATTTAGCATTCTTAATGTTTTCTAATAGAGAATTTAATTCTGAACTATTTTGGATATAAGATCCTACATTTTCAGCACGTTTTCATGCATGTTCGTAACCATTGACGTCTTAAAATACGTTTCGAATTAAATTAAGAAGAATTTACAGATGGTTAAAAATTTTGTTTACACACTTCAGTATTCGGACGTGTTGATTCACGATACTCGCAATTCTGCCATCCACTGTTTTACACATATCTGCTCGACCGTCTACCAAATGGCCCAACCAACACATCAGAACTTTCATTTGTCCGCAAGCATGAATTGCAAAAACTGCGGCCAAACTGCATCCCGCTGCTGCAATTCCATGTATCAGAGCACCTCCTAAAAATTGAATGGAAAAGAGGATCTCGTTGGTAGGACTGTACCGGATATCGGCTATAAACGTTGAAAAAGGAAACACCATTGGAATAAAGGTCAGATTCTCGTCCTCCGTTGCGATCTTTCCAATTTTAATCGGTACCGCGATATAGTAGAGAACGAAACCGCTGTAGATGAAAAATGTGCTGATCGTCACTAATTGTCCACCGAAATTCGCGTTAACTAGCATGATCTTTCTATCCTCGGAATGCTCAATGTTTCTCCAATCCCATTTGATGCGTTCAACGCATTCTCGAATTTCCCTCTCGTGCGCGATTAGAGAATAGTATTTCAAGTACGCCATCACGCAAAAGCTCAACGGACCGCAGAGCTTGATTCTATTGTATAGTTCCTCCACTTCCAACATCCCGTAGACAGAGCAAGGTATAAACAGAAAACTTATCAATCCGTAACATACGACGTTTATGAACCAAGTAAAAAATTTGGTTATTCTTGAAATATTGGCCGATTTTGGCCAGATACCCAATGGTTTCAGAAGCCATCGATTCCACCGAATGCTGAAGTTTGCACATTTCTCAAAGTCGCGTTCCGTCGCTAGAAACATCGGTTCGCTGGCTTCTATCTTTTTCATTGTTAAAGCTTGTACACTCGCTGAACACCGAGAAGTGGCAGTTCGATTACGATTCGCTGGTAAACTGTTTTGGACTTGCGCAGACTGTCCGATTTCTCTCAGAAGGAATTATATACTACGTACGTAGTACGTACGAGTGTGCAGAATGAAAGAAACTTTATTCAAATGGTTTGAGCCTCCTTTTAAGCGCATTCACGGTTTGCCAGTTTATGCATTATGAATGCGATTGGTAGAATGAAGGGTCTCGAACTTCGATAAATTGATTTTTTAAACGCCGGTAGATGCCAGACCCTGAGACCGTTTAAGAGGTTCTATGTATTTGTTTCTGCTGCGTATTATATTTACGATACGTACTCTTTATTCTAATATTATAACATTAAGAAAAGTAAAAATCACTCTCGTATGTATCAAAAAATGTCGATACATCTGTATTTATTAAATATTTCTCCTGCGTTATTTGTTAAGATAAAATTTCGGCTTACTATCGCTAGATACAGTGGTAGCAAATAGATAACTGTAAGGGCGAGTGGAATGCAAGTAAATTTTATCGTTGGGTGCTTCTTCCTTGATCTTCGCTAGTTACATACACAGTTCTTGTCTAACTTAAAATCGTATAACGATATAGTAAAAAATATACAAATTTCCCTTTTCTGTTTCAATGACTTACTAATATTTTGAGCCACCGTCCATCGCGACTCATGGATTGCACAATCGTATCGACAAATTCGGAAAGTTGTGAGGATAACTTCGTTGCGACCTGCGGGGGAATACTATATCATGTAACTTAAATAAAAATATAAGGTCCGTTAATAATGTACCACATCTTTCATCATTGACGGTTGATTCAACCACAGAGATAATCTACCGTGGTTATAGTGTAATTACACTGAGTATAGTATAATAGTTCGAAAAAAATTATTTTTTACATCCAGACATCTCTTCTCTGTAATTGATACAGAATTTTAAATAGAACAAAGAAGAATTCCTCGTTGCGTCAAATATCATTTTTACGATGCTTACAAGATGAAACGATAAATGTATGCAGAAATACAAACATTACTTTGTAGAGTAGCGTGGCACATCAGTTTTTACACAAATCGTTTGAAATCCATTATTCGTTCACTTTAAGTCAATGTTCGCAACATGTTTAAGAAGGCCACTGATGTTTTAACAATCTAATCGTTCAAAAAATGTTTCCTGTTATTCTTATATCTATGTATAGGCTACGAAAATATTTGAGTACTTACGTCACTGAAACTGCTAAGAGACAATTTGATCATATTGCCAGCTGTAAGTTTGATCGTTCCATTGGCCATTGCGATTATTAAGACCAAACTAAGTCTCCTGTTTCCTGGTAACCGGTGCCACTCGATCATGTACGACATGTCACCGATTCTTCTACACTGTTACAGAACACTTTTTTTTTGTAACCTTTGATACCACATTACAAACTACATTTACGTAAATTGAATCCTTCCCTCTAAATTCTATTCTAGATGTCTATACATTGAACAAAGTCTCTGAAGTTATAGCATTTGTTTCAAAAAAGGTACAACAGGCTCCGAACCACGTACCAAAGGACATCGACTTTACATTGTAAATATTTTTATAGATTTCTTCGGTACAAAATCTTACCAATTCTGCGACGAACTCGCCTATATAACAAAATATGAAGATGTTAAAGATGTAAGATACGAGTATTACGGTGTACGTCACAGAAGCAGTTACATCGTTCGAATTCCATTCCTGAAATGCCAAATAATCGAATATGAACAGAAATATTTGTAGAAACATTATTATAGATTATTCAAAATAACAATATCGGTGCACTGCGTACCGTGATAATATAATATCCAAGAAGACATATTCCTAATGTGCAGCCCGAGACTTCTACGAGAGACACTTGTGTCGATGTCTTCTCAAGCAGAGATAAATATCTACAATTAAAAATATTGGAATTACAGACGTATGGCTTGTTAACCGAGTTGTAGATTTCGTTGTCACTTCAATTGCAATCTAAACATTTTTTTCCGATTATCTATTTTCGAGATATTCTATCGCCGGTACAATGGTTTCGAGAATTCTACTTTAAGATATCCTACAAATTCAATACAGTTACACACTCGAGAGTAATTTCGACATTTCGGGAAAAACCGTTCAAATTATGTTAATTATGGTTTACTGTTCTAGAATTGACGCACTTTAGTATTCGAACATGTTGACTCACGACACTCGCGATTCTGCCATCCAGGGTTTTCGACATATCTACTCGACCGTCTACCAAATGCCCAAGCCAGCACATCAAAACTTCTATCTGACCACAGGTATGCACCGCAAAGACAGCCAATAAGCTGCAAGCACCAGCGGAAATTCCGTGAATCAGGATACCACCTAAAACCTGAATCGAGAAGAAGATCTCGTTAGCGGGACTGTAGCGCGTGTCGATTATTTGTCCCGGGAAAGGCATCACAATTGGAATAAAGGTGACGTTGTCTTCTTCCGCTTCGACTTTTCCGACTTTGATCGGAATTCCAATGTAATAAAAGACAGCACCGCTGTACATGAAAAAAGCACAGATTTTCACTAGTCGTTTCCCAAAATTCGCGTTCTCTACCATAATGTTTCGGTCCTCGAAGTGCTTAACGTTTCTCCAATCCCATTCGATACGCTGAATGCACTCGCGAATATCGTCCCCGTGAGAAATTATCGAATGATATTTCAAGTACGCCATCAGGCAGAAGCTCAACGGACCGCAAAACTTGATTTTGTTATAGACATCCTCTACTTCCAGTATCACGTAGAGACCGCAAGGTACAAACAGGAAACTTATTAATGTATAACATACGGCGTTCAAAAACCAATTAAAGTATTTATCTAATAGTGAATTATTCGAAGAATATGGCCAGATACCCAACGGTTTCAGAAGCCATCGATTCCACTTAATGCTGAGATCCACATTTTCCTCAAATTCGTGTTCCGACGATTGAGATTTCGATATCGGGGAACTTGAGTTTTGCATGTTTGAACGCTCGATTGATACTGAAAGCTCGCAGTCGACGGACAGTTTGTAGGAAAACAATGTCGCGCCTGCGCTTGCTTTCTGAGTCCTCTTCGAAGAGAACGTGGGCTTAGATATGTACCGAACGAAAGTAACTGTACATATATACATAAGTACTTTGTAGCGCATTTTCAATTCGTCGTGTTCTTCGATTATCAGTCGTAATCGGTGAGTGAAATTTCTTGAATATCGATAAACTGATCGTTTCTACTTTTAGAAAACACAAATGTGGTTGTTCCTGAACGTGTTCAATAAATCAATTTATGGATAACTTACGTGCCGAGCCCTTATATCGTTCTGTTCTGTGAAGTGGAAAAAGATGACTAATAAGGTTATCGTGAAAATATTTCTGATAATACGGGATTAGAACGCAATGCCCAAAATAGTGGTGAATCATCTACTCTAGTAATTTTATTCGTCGGTAAAATATCCATTGCGTTAAAAGCATCTCATACCAAGTTAGGTAAATATAAACATTACATTTAAACGTATATCGATCCTTTTATCGTTAATATCGATATTCTAAAATAGTTCCCGCTTGTGACTCTGCGATGGATTCTTTCTTTATGCATGCGATACGATAACATCAATTGGATTAAGGAGTGATATTTTCCATATTTGAAATGTAATTTTGATTCAAATTTCAATACAATATGTGGAATTTGCAACTGTAGAAGTAATGTTCCTTGGTGAAGTAGCATAGCAACTTCCACAGTAAGTGTGTCATCTGCATCGTTCGAGTAGTTCGAAAAACTATTACGTCAGTGTTCGCAGCATATTCAAGTAAGCGACCGACGTCTTGACGACCTGTTCATTCGTGGTATTTCTGATACTCGAACTTAACAACAAATGGCGTATGATAAATTTTTGGTACTTACATCAGCGAATGTGCCGAGCGACAGATCCATCATATTCCCTGCAGTAAGTTTCATCGACGATTTGGACATTGCAATCATCAAAACGAAGTTACGTTTCCTGTTTCCTTCCAATTGATACCAGTCAGACATGTACGACATATCGCCAACCTTTCCGCACTGTTACAAAATATTTTTCCTTTGCATATTTTATATACCTGCTACTTTGCGAACATTAATTGGAAGTATTCTCTTAAAATCAACGTTAACTCACTCTGCGGAAAATATGGGCATTCTAACACACTACTATGTTTGTTACCGATTTCAACACGAAGAGTCGCCATCTTTGATGACACTGAAACCGGGGTAGGTAGAGATTGTTGGGAACGCGACGCGTCTTGAAATGGAGACTGACCGGTATACATCGTGGAAGACTGAAGCCGAGTACCAGCAAATTAGTGGCCAAACTTTCAAAGGATCTTGCACCCGTATTAGTGTGCCGACAATAATGCGGTATGGAAATTTTTATACCTTTCATCGCGTATTTACAAAAATTTTATCAATGAATCGACAAAACTTTTCCAATGAAAATATGTCCAAACAAAAATGGCATTTAATATAGTAGTTCAAAACGATTCTCCCGCGGTTATGGTCGACTGACTCCCATATAATATAATGTGAAATGTAAACATTTTCTATATAATGAGCAATAAACATTTCTTTCGGCGTTTAAAGTCGGATACGTACTACTTTACACGACTCTGTCATTAAATGCGCGCATAGATATACATGAAAATGTAAGTAATATTTCAACGTACAACGAGTTGTTCATGGCATGTAAATTGGAGTCGTGTATTTCAATTATTTCTTGCTTCTTTGTTAGAATTAACCGGAAGGGACCCATATTACCCCGAATTCCCCAACAGTGGCAAAGAACTTTCAAGTGCAGTGAAAATAAAATTAACTCTGCACTCTGGCGGAGATCTTACCAATTCTGCGATCATCTCGCCTATGTAACAAAATATAAATATATTGAAGACGAAAGATATGAGTATAACGGTGTATGTTACGGAAGCGGTGAAATCTTCCGAATCTGTTTCCTGCAACGCCCAAAGTGCCACTACATAGATTCTGGTTTGCATAAGAAAATGTCATTCAAAACTTCTTAAACGCGACAACTTGCGTGCGCATTACAGGCGTACCTTGATGATATAGTATCCAAGAAGGCATAAATTCAATGTACATCCTGACACTTCCACGAGCGATATTTGTTGCAACGTTTTCTCCGTGAGCGATAAGAACCTGAAATTTCAAGCACAGATGAAATCACGGTACTCTGGTTCAACTTTTCTCATCGTCTTCAATGAAAATGTTTTTTTCGATCAGCTATGGACAATTCTCTATTTTTCGGAATAGTATATTTTATTTCCGAACTCTACGAATCAATTGCTAAATGTTCAACTATATTTTTCCGCGCTATAATGATATTTAACTGTACGAACAACGTATCCGATCAAACTAATTACGATTTACGATTGTACCGTTCATATATATTTTACACACTTCAATGCTCGAACGTGTTGACTCACGATACTCGCGATTCTGCCATCCACCGTTTTACACATATCTATTCGGCCGTCTTTCAAGTGTCTCAGCCAGCACATCAAAACTTTCATCTGACCACAAGTATGCACCGCAAAGACAGCCAATAAGCTGCAAGCACCAGCGGAAATTCCGTGAACCAGGATACCCCCTAAAATCTGAATCAAGAATAGGATCTCGTTAGCGGGACTGATGCGCGTATCGATTATTTGTCTCGGGAAAGGCATCACAATCGGAATAAAGGTGATGTTGTCTTCTTCCGCTTCGACTTTTCCGAGTTTTATCGGAATTCCAATGTAGTAAAACACGGCACCGCTGTACATGAAGAAAGCGCAGATTTTCACTAGTCGTTTCCCGAAATTCGCGTTCTCTACCATAATATTTCGGTCCTCGAGGTGCTTAACGTTTCTCCAATCCCATTCGATACGCTGAATGCACTCGCGAATATCGTCCCCGTGAGAGATTATCGAATAGTATTTCAAGTACGCCATCAGGCAGAAGCTTAACGGACCGCAAAGTTTGATTTTATTGTAGACATCTTCTACTTCCAAAATCACGTATAGGCCACAAGGTACAAACAGGAAACTTATCAAAGCGTAACATATGGCGTTCAAGATCCAATTAAAGCATTTATTTAATAGCGAAATATGAGAAGAATATGGCCAGATACCGAAAGGTTTCAGAAGCCATCGATTCCACTTAATGCTAAGATCCACATTTCCCTCAAATTCGTGTTCGAACGATTGAAATTTCGATATCGGGGAACTCGAGTTTTGCATGTTTGAACGCTCGATTGATACTGAAAGCTCGCAGTCGAATGACGGTTCGCAGGAAAACAATGTCGCGCCTGCGCCTGTTTTCTCTGATTCGTTTTCGAAGAGAACGTGGACTTGAATGCGTACCGAACGAAAGTGACGGATTATACATAAGTATTATACTTCGTAGCGCATTTCCAATTTGTCGGGTTCTTCGATTATCAGTCGGAATTGGTGAGTGGTATATCGATAAACCGATTGTTCCCATTTTTGGGACACACAAATGTGGTTGTTCCTGAACACGTTCGATGAATCAATTTATAAATAACTTACGTGCCGAGTCCTTGTGTCGCTGAGTTCTGTGAAGTGGAAAAGATTCGTAATAAAGTTTTCGCGAAGATATTTCTGGTGATACGAGATTAGAACGCAATGCCCGAAATGATGGGAAATTCGCTCAATCTAGTAATTTTATTCATCGATAAATTATCCAATACGTTAAAAGCATCTGTTACGACGTTATGTAAATATAAACATTACATTTGTACGTAAAAGTAGACATTCTAATATTCGGACATTTTAGTACTTTTATGTATAATGTTTTATATTTCCATAAATTATTAAAATATTTATTCGCTAGTTTTTTACCATATTAGCTTATATTTTTCTAGACAACAGAAAAATAAAAACTAATCAACTTTATATATTTGTTATCCATCGTAAAGAAGTCAATACGGTAAAAAACTAGTGACTGAATATTTTAATAATTTAGAAGATATAAAGCATTAAACTTAAAAGTATGCGAATGTCCAAATATTAAACTGAGAAACTACATATCTCTCTTTTCATTACTGATAATCGTATACCGAAATAGTTCACACGTGTGACTCTCCGATGCATTCCTTCTTTCGTATAGATTATTAATATTTGCATGCGATATGAAAACATCAGTTGGATTAAGGAGTAATACTTTCATACTTGAAACGCAATTTTCATTCAACTTTCAATAAAATATGTGAAATTTGCGACTGTACAAGTAACGTTCCTTCTTGAAGTAGCATAGGAACTTTCACGTAAGTGGGTCTTCTGCATCGTTCGAGTAGTTCGAAAAATGATTACGTCAGTGTTCGCAGCATATTCAAGTAAGCGACCGACGTCTTGACGACCTGTTCATTCGTGATATCTCTGATATTCAAGTTTAACAATAAATAGCCTATGATAAATTTTTGGTACTTACATCAGCGAATGTGCCGAGCGACAGATCCATCATGTTCCCTGCAGTAAGTTTCATCGACGATTTGGACATTGCAATTATCAAAACGAAGTTACGTTTCCTGTTTCCTTTCAATTGATACCAGTCAGACATGTACGACATATCGCCAACCTTTCCGCACTGTTACAAAATATGTTTGCTTTTCATATCTCATATACCTGTCACAATGTGAACGTTAATTGGAAATATTCGTTTAAAATCGGTATTCAAAATCAATATAGAACTCACTGTACGGAGAATACGGGGACTCTAACATACTACTGCGTTTGTTACAGATTTCAAGACGAGGAGTCCCGATCTTCGATTACACTAAACCCGGGACAGGTAGCGATTGTTGAGAACGCGACGCGTCTTGAAATGGAGACTAATCGGCATATAGTATACCGTAGGTGATCGAAGCCGACTACCAGCAAGTCGGTGACCAAAATTTCAAAGCGATCTTGCATCCGTATTAGTGCGCCGACAGTAATGCGGTATGGAAATTTATATACCTTCCATCGTATATTTACAAAAATATTATTAATGGATCGACAAAGCTTTTCCAATGAAAATATGTCCAAGCATGTCTTTATTGGGAAATGCACATATTTGAAAAATTCAAAAATGTCATTTAACGATTCGAAATAATACCAATGCGGTTATGATTGACCACATTTACTTTCGAATGAGTCCCAATCTACGATGAATCTTTCATACGAAATAATGTGAAATGTAAACATTTTCTATTCAGTGCGTGATGAACACTCCTCTCGGCGCTTAAAACGGATACGTGCTACGTTACGTGTCTCTTCGTTGGAATTGTGTGCGTGGTTAAAATTATATGAAAAATTATGTTTCGACATATGACGAGTTGTATAGGCCATGTAAATTGGGGTCATGTATTCCAATTACTTTTTCCTTATTTTATAGAATTAACTGGATAGAAAACACATTACCCCGAATTCCCCAACAGTGGCAAAGAACTTTCAAGTGCGGTAAAAATAAAAGCAACTCTGCACTCTGTCGGAGATCTTACCAATTCTGCGAGAATCTCGCCTATGTAACAAAATATAAATATATTGAAGACGAAAGATGTGAGTATAACGGTGTACGTTACGGAAGCGGTGAAATTTTCCGAATCTGTTTCCTGCAATGCCCAAAGTGCCACTACATAGATTCAGATTTTCATAGCAAAATGTCATTAAAAATTTCTTAATCGCGACAACTTGCTTACGCAATACAGGCGTACCTTGATGATGTAAAATCCAAGAAGGCATAGTTGTAACGTACATCCTAACACTTCCACGAGTGATATTTGTTGCATCGTTTTCTCCGTGAGCGCTAAGAATCTGTAATTTCAAGCAACGATAAAATCGCAGTATTCTAGATCCACTCTTCTTTTCGTCTTCAATGAATACGTTTTCTCCGATTCGAGGTATAAAAAATTCTTAATTTTTCGAAATACTATGTTCCGTTTCAGAACTATACAAAACCGTTTCGAGATGTTTAAATATATTCTCTTGCAAGATAACAATATTTAACTCTAAAAACTAGGTATCGGATCATATTAACTACGATATAAGATCTTAGGTTGCATATATATTTTACACACTTCAATGCTCGAACGTGTTGACTCACGATACTCGCGATTCTGCCATCCACCGTTTTACACATATCTATTCGGCCGTCTTTCAAGTGTCTCAGCCAGCACATCAAAACTTCCATCTGACCACAGGTGTGCACCGCTAAGGTAGCCAATAAGCTGCAAGCTGCAGCGGAAATTCCGTGGATCAGGATACCTCCTAAAACCTGAATCGTGAAGAGGATCTCGTTAGCTGGACTGTAGCGTGTGTCGATTATTTGTTTCGGAAAAGGCATCACAATCGGAATAAAGGTGATATTTTCTTCTTCCGCTTCGACTTTTCCGACTTTAATTGGAATTCCAGCGAAGTAAAACACACCACCACTGTACATAAAAAAAGCGCAGATTTTCACTAGTCGTTTCCCGAAATTCGCTTTTTCTACCATAATGTTCCGGTCCTCGTAGTGCTTAACGTTTCTCCAATCGCATTCGATTCGCTTAACGCACTCGCGAATATCGTCCCCGTGAGAGATTATCGAATGATATTTCAAGTACGCCATCAGACAGAAGCTCAACGGACCGCAAAGTTTGATTTTGCTATAGATATCCTCCGCTTCCAATATTATATAGAGGCCGCAAGGTACAAACAGGAAACTTATTAAAGTATAACATATGGCGTTCAACGACCAATTAAAGTATTTATTTAATAATGAATTATTAGAAGAATATGGCCAGATACCCAACGGTTGCAGAAGCCATCGATTCCACTTAATACTAAGATCGAGATTTCTCTCAGATTTGTGTTCCGACGACTGAGATTTTGATATTGGCGGGTCTGGATTTTCCATGTTCAAAGTTTGAACGCTCGTTTGATACTGATAGTTCGCAGTCGACGGACAGTTTGTAGGAAGACTATATTGCGCCTGCGCTTGTTTTCCATGATTCGTTTTCGAAGAGAACGTGGGTTAGATGCTTATCGAACGAAAGTGACTACACATATCTACAAGAGTTATACTTTGAAATGCATTTTCAATTTGTCGGGTTCTTCGATTATTAGTTGGAACCGGTGAGTGGTATTTCTTGAACATCGACAAATTGATTGTTTCTACTTTTGAAAAATACAAATGTGGTTGTCCCCGAACAAGTGCAATAAATCAATTTAAAATATTTCTGGTGGAACGAGATTCGAACGCGAGGCCCAAAATGATAGTGAAATCACCTACTCTGCTAATTTTATTCATCAGTAAAGTATCCGTTACGTTAAAAGCATCTCATACTAAGTAAGGTAAATATAAACGTATACTTCTACGTATATCGTTCCTTTCATCGTTAGTATTCGTATACCGAAATAGTTAATATGTGTGATTCTCCGATGCATTCCTTTTTTTTTTATGCAGATTATGAATACTTGCATGCGACAAGAAAATATCAATTGGATTAAGGAGTAATACTTCCGTACTTAAAACGTAATTTTCATTCAACTTTCAATACAATATGTGAAATTTGCAATTGTACAAGTAATGTTCCTTCTTGAAGTAGCATAGGAACTTTCACGTCAGTGTGTTTTCTGCATCGTTCGAGTAGTTCGAAAAATTATTACGTCAGTGTTCGCAGCATATTCAAGTAAGCGACCGACGTCTTGACGACCTGTTCATTCGTGATATTTCTGATACTCGAATTTAACAACAAATAGCCTATGATAAATTTTTGGTACTTACATCAGCGAATGTGCCGAGCGACAGATCCATCATGTTCCCTGCAGTAAGTTTCATCGACGATTTGGACATTGCAATCATCAAAACGAAGTTACGTTTCCTGTTTCCTTCCAATTGATACCAGTCAGACATGTACGACATATCGCCAACCTTTCCGCACTGTTACAAAATATTTTTCCTTTGCATATTTTATATACCTGCTACTTTGCGAACATTAATTGGAAGTAATCTTTTAAAATCAACGTTAACTCACTCTGCGGAAAATATGGGTACTCTGATACACTACTATGTTTGTTACCGATTTCAAGGCGAAGAGTCGCGATCTTTGATGACACTGAAACCGGGGCCGGTAGCGATTGTTGGGAACGCGACGCGTCTTGAAATGGAGACTGACCGGTATACTATATATCGTGGATGATCGAAGCCGAGAACCAGCAAGTTAGTGACAAAAATTTCAAAGCGATCTTGCACCCGTATCAGTGTGCCGACAGTAATGCGGTATGGAAATTTTTATATCCTTCATCGTATATTTACAAAAACATTATCAATGGATTGTCAAAGCTTTTCCAATGAAAATATGTCCAAGCATGTCTTTATTCGGAAATGCATGTATTTGAAAATTTTAGAACTGGCATATTATGATTACAAACAATCCTAATGTGGTCAATCCTGTAACTGCGATCGGTGTCTAGAGGTGTTGACCGATCAGTTGATTGTGTACCGAGAAATATCAATAAATATTCATAATTACATGGTTCTTCGTCGAAATTACATGCGTACATAAACTTGTATGAAAATGTAAGTAATGTTTCAGCGTACGACGAGTTGTTTATGACAGGTAAATTTGAGTTGTGCATTGCAATTGGTTCTTGCTTCTTTGGTAAATGGGACACATATTACCCCAAATTACCCAACAGAAGCAAAGAATTTTCAAGTGCGGTAAAAATAAAAGTAACTCTGCACTCTGTCGGAGATCTTACCAATTCTGCGAGAATCTCGCCTATGTAACAAAATATAAATATATTGAAGACGAAAGATATGAGTATAACGGTGTATGTTACGGAAGCGGTGAAATCTTCCGAATCTGTTTCCTGCAACGCCCAAAGTGCCACTACATAGATTCGGGTTTGCATAAGAAAATGTCATTTAAAACTTCTTAAACGCGACAACTTGCTTGCGCATTACAGGCGTACCTTGATGATATAGTATCCAAGAAGGCATAAATTCAATGTACATCCTGACACTTCCACGAGCGATATTTGTTGCAACGTTTTCTCCGTGAGCGATAAGAATCTGTAATTTCAAGCAATGATGAAACCACGGTATTCTAATTTAACTTTTCTTTTCGTCTTCAATGAAAATGTTTTCTCCGATCCGAACTATAAAAAATTCTTAATTTCTCGAAATACTATAGTCCATTTGAGAACTCTACAAAGCAGTTTCTGGATGTTCAAATATATTTTCTTGCACGATAACGACATTTAACTCTACAAACTATGTATCCGATCAAATTTTACACACTGTAATACTCGAACGTGTTGACTCACGATACTCGCGATTCTGCCATCCACCGTTTTGCACATATCTATTCGGCCGTCTTTCAAGTATCTTAGCCAACATATCAAAACTTGCATCTGACCACAAGCGTGTACCGCGAAGACGGCTATCAAGCTGCAGGCACCGGCGGATATTCCGTGAATCAGAACTCCTCCTAACAATTGAATCGAAAAGAGAATCTCGTTGACTGGACTGTACCTCGTGTCACCTAATAGTCTCGAAAATGGAAACATCATTGGCACAAAGGTGATATTTTCATCTTCAGCCTTGATTTTCCCAACTTTGATTGGAATCGCAATGTAGTAAAAAACAACACCACTGTACATGAAGAAAGCGCATATCTTTACTAATCGTTTCCCGAAATTTGCGTTCTCTATCATGATATCTCGATCCTCGGAGTGTTTAACGATCCTCCAGTCTGTTTCGATACGCTCAAAGCATTTGCGAATATCGTTCCCATGAGATATTATCGAATAGTACTTCAAATACGCCATCATGCAGAAGCTTAACGGTCCGACAAGCTTGATTTTGTTATATACGTCTTGCACATCCGTCATCACATAAAGAGCGCAAGGTACAAAAAGGAAACTTATTAAACTGTAACATAGGGTATTCAAGAACCAATTACAGCATCTCTGTATTCGTGAAATATTAGAAGAATATGGCCAAACACCTAACGGTTTCAGAAGCCACCTATTCCACTGAATGCTGAGATTTACATATTTTTCAAATTCTTCCTCCATTGCCGAAGAGTTTGTTAGTGTCATATCTGACTTTTGCGACGTCGAGACTCGAAGACTCGTTCGATACTGAAAGCTCGCAGTTTCACGAACGCGTTAAAGAGAAAGAATGCTGCGCCTGCGCGTGTTTCCTAACTTTGCTCAGAGGAACATTGACTTTGATGCGTGTAAAATAGAAGTGACTTCTTTTGGAGTGTTTAACCTTTCTTCATAGTGTATTTGCAGTTTCTTCGTTATAACTATTGGGAATCGGTAAATTGATTTGTTCGCTTTCAACGGAGTGCGCAACGGCCGTTATCGCTCAACGGAAACGAGTGCATCAATTAATGGGGCATTAGATATTTATAAGATCTTTCTATACCTTGTTGCGTCTTTGATATCTATTCTCTATTCCGATACTACCTAAATCGTTGTAGATATATTTAAATATTACGGATTACGAATCAGCGCTTGTTCCGAACATTCTTTGAAAACGAAGATCAATTGTTGATAACCGCGTGTGATTTGTGTATCTATGCCTTTCTAATAGTCTTACTACGTTTATAATGTTTTTATTCGTTAAAATATAATTTCCGTCTAATGTTCGTGCTTTTGTGGTTACTTTATGATGCAAGTGTTCTAATGCATCAAAGAAAAGGAATAAAGTGCGTCGACTTTCGAAATTCGTTTCATTGATAGTGAACTTCTAGATAACGTTAGCAAACTCTTGCTTTAATTCGTACCGTAAATTGTTCTCTAGTATGTGCAATATAGTATCTCTGTGCGAACACATTATTGTACAAACTCTCATTTGGCTGGTCAGTTTTGGTGAACACAAATCGAAACAAGAGAATCGAGAAAAAATACTTATTTCGATAATAGTGTAGGGCGTTAGCGAGGGCTCGTGCATGTGTGTGTGTGTGTGTGAGCGTGGAAGGTACAAGCGACCCGACGCGAGGGGTCGTATCCGGCAAGGAGGGATCAGCCGATGGGACTGTGGAGTTTTCTCGGCGACAATGACGCAACCTAGGCCCATCGCCTGGTTTGCGTCTTAGCAACCGCCCGTGAAAGCTAGACCATCTAGCCTAGGTCACGCAGGTCCCAAACCTTAGGTATAAGAGAGGCCATCGTCCTGAACGGAGAGTCTTGTCGTAGCGAGTAGCGAGTACAGAACCGCGTAGCCAGCGTTGCAGTAATACATTATTTGTAGGCAAGGCAGTGTACTCGCATATCGATAAAAGAAAAAATATATATTTTAAGTAATATATAGAAGTATCTGTATACAATTCTATTATCACGATGTTTAGTGGTAATACAATTATATATTTGTTCGACGACTTACGAATTACGTACATACAGTTTTTACTGTTGGGAAAATCTGCAAGAGATAGAAGTGAGTAGCGAGTGCATCGGTGATTGTAATTCTAAATAAGTGCTACAGCAGACTGAACAAGTCGTGCGTACAGATGCATTTGCATTTCAGAGATCGAACTTGCGAACAACAAACAGGATATAAATTTTACGATTAATTTTATGATAATCGTTCCAAGACTAACCTTGAGTCAAAAACATTGACGACTAGATTTTGTCGATAAGTATCTTTCTACTTATACTGTTAAATAAATCTGATATGAATTTTAACATTCTAAGTAGGTGAGTGTCAACACATCAAGTGTAAGATGACTTTAACAATAATAGTTCCTATTTTCCGTTAGCACTTTGTAAATTTCACATTTCTCCGCGTACAGAATCTTCTTTCAATTTCTCATTGCGCCATTGTACGTAGGAAGTTCAAATACGCCGCTGAAGTTTTACAAACCTGCAGAAATTTATTTCATCTATCTCGTATCTTCTTATTAATATTTTTTACATTAACGTATTAAACTTGCGTCACAAAATGCCTGAAGCGAGAGATCAAATATCTTGGCAGCGCTTAGATTCGTCGGACGACTAGTCCTAAGTATGATCATTTTCATATTATCGGCTATATCCTTGGGGAGATTATACCACGGTGTAAAGTACAATGTTTCTCCTACTTTCTCACTCTTTGCGACAAATAAAATATCAAGGATTATTATATAAAAATTGAATCACTTGGTGCATTTTTAGTGAAATTTGTTCGAAAAGAATCACCTCCTGTTTCAAAAGATCACCGATAAGCGATATTATGAATACATTCACAAAGATCGATGTCATCAGAATGAAATACGTTAACATGCTCAATGTTTTCCGTTCTTCCCATTCCTGGAAAAACATTTTCGAAATAAAAGACCGTAAAATCTAATCATTTACCTCGGTACTTTTAAATACTCTATTCTAATACCACAATCACTCCGTATTCGAGAAAGCATATGATGATGGTACAGCCGATCATTTCCGAGAGAAACACTGTGCTCAATACTTTCTCGATCGTCCCAGCAAATCTATAATCCATTTCTCTTGTTAATAACAAAGGGAAGTGTGTTTCCCATTCATCGACGAAAAACCATTGTTATACGTTTGCGAGGTGTTTACCTCGAAACAATAATTTCTTTGAGACTAATTATATTGTAGAATATATATTATTGCTCCCTTACTCGATTGCTGTCAAATGATGCCGAATGATGCCATTAAGACGTTTGTGCAAGTCACCCGTATTGTCTTCGAAGAAAGTTTCGATTTTTCTGTTGACAACCTTGAATAAACCGCAAGTATGCATCACACTCGTAGCAATCAGACTACTAATTCCGGTATTAGTGGACAGTATTGTGGTGCTGATCAAAATTTGCGAAGCGAACATAATCTCGTAGAACGGTGAGTCCTCGACGACAAAGAATAGGTAGTTACTCTCGTAAGGCAGAGGTATTTGCGTAATATTCTCCCTGTTTACTACTTTCTCGGACATGAAGGGTAAGATGATGTGATAGGGTAGAGCACCTCCGTAGGAGAGACTCAGATACGCTATTGTAAACAATCGGCCGATCTTTGCAGAGTCAGTCATGACTGATCGATCTTTCTCGCATTCCACGTCCTTGTACTGTACCTCGATCGCCGTCAAACATTTTCTGATCGCCTTTCTATTGATAATCATCGTCCAGAATTTGATGATCCCCAAGAGACTGAACACTTGCGCGGCGATTACTTTCATGTATCGCGCCAGATTCTTACTATCGTGGAAGGTATAGATCACGTGAGGTATTAATAAGAAACACATCAAACTAAAAATTGCTCCGATTCGAACGAACGTTTTGACTTTTTGCAGAAACGAATCGCGCTTGTACAGCGGCCAGATGCCAAGTGGTGTCAGCAACGTTTTAGCGACACGGACCGTGTACTCGGCGTCCGACTTGTAATGAACGTTCCGATAGCTTTTATTGGAGGTATTTTCCACCATGTCGCAAGACTATTTTCTTCCTTACTGATTCGTAAGATGTCGCTGGAGCGACTAAAGAACAACGAGCGACGATGGTTGCAGTGAACGTCCAGTGGCGCTTGCGTGAAAAACTTCTTAGGACAATTTGCCGCGAGCAACACCAATACGACTCTATGAGAAATTGCTAGTACTACGGAAACAAAATGCGCGTTACGATCTACGCTACACTATTATTTGGTACCGCAATTGTGGGCAAAATACAGACAGTGAGCGATTTCGCATGAACAAATCGCGACTCAAAGTTTGACAAACGTTTTGCTTTCTTTTTTATGATTTTCTGCAACCTGTCCGCGATTATTTGCCATCTGGGCTACGCTATAACACGCCACGTTGTACCTTACGAAAGAAATTCATCGTCCTTGCGTAAAATAACAATATTGATTTTTGCCGATTTTTAAATCGAAGTTAAAGTTATAATACAACGCGTAATCGATCATTCCAAATTGGTTACAACTCTTTTGTCGAGCTGTACAATCGAGCACCGATTCGACGAAAAATGCAGCGTATCGTTGCACTCGACGATAAGGTAAATTCTTTTTAAATAGTATCGCGATATTAATGCCATCGAAACAAGTTCAGAGTTGTGTAATCGAGTGATGTATTACGTGAATCTGATTTACACGTGTTGTAACGAGACGGCATCTATTTTATCGAGAGAAATCGAACATGTGTATACGTTGCGATATAAAGAATTTGTTTGATATATTCTCGAGTTTGTTTTTAATGTTTCTTTTGTATGTTTAAAAGTGTTCCGTCTCGAGATAAGAACATCGATGTGTTCAAAGTAGTCGTTCTGACTCTAGATAGAAATCCGTGTCTGTCTTTTTGTCATACTTGAACGGTAAATGTCGAACGATTACGAAGACTTTTGATATTTCGAGTAACAACTAACAATACGTACATTAAAGCGTTAGTGCACAATTTTATTATCACGATCCCTACCGATAATACAGTTTCAAACGTGTCGAGTAACTTGAAAATTTCGAATGTTCTTCACTCTCTGGAAAGTTTGCAATGGTTGCGAGTGAGTTGGGGATCCAAGAGCGACTATAATTACGAGCGATTGCTGTACTCGATGGAAAGAGTTATACGTTTGTGTACACCAGCCTGTCAGAGATCGAACGTTTCCCGATAAAGAATAGTATATCGTTGAGAAATTTCAACATTAATTTTACTATATCGCAACATTAATTTTACCGATCATTTTTCAAATAAATTATCCTATGAAAATTGTATATCTAGACAAATAGAATGTTACACACCTGTTTGAATGTTTCTTACGTATTTCCGTAATATTCTATACAGTTGAATGACAATAATGTACGAAGTGGAAATGGTGAGTGTCATATTTTAACACCGTGTTTCATCGTTAACATCGCAAAAATATCACATGTCTTCGCGTACAACCCCCTCTTACGCATCTTTATGCCGTCATTGTTCGTAGGAAGTTCAAATAGGCCGCTGAAGTTTTGCAAACCTGAGGAAACTCATTGTTTCATTCACGAGTATTTTCGCTAATAATATAGAAATTAATATTTCAAAACTTACATCGCAAAATGCCTGAAGCGTGAGATCGAAGATCTTAGCAGCGCTTAAATGCGTCGGATGACTAGATCTAAGTATGATCATTTTCATATTATCGGCTATATCCTTTGGAATATCGTACCACGGTATAAAGTACAATGCTTCTCCTACTCTCTCGCTCTTTGTAACGCATAAAATGACACAAAAAGTTATATGAAAATTTATTCGTTACGCGATTGAAACCTTTTTAGTGGAATTTGTTCGAAGAAAGTCACCTCTTCTTTGAGACGATCACCGATAAACGATAATATAAACACGTTTACGAAGATCGATGTCATCAGAATGAAATATGTTATCGTGCTGAATGTTTTTCTGTCTTCCCATTCCTAAAAAATATCCCCGAAATGAACGAACGTAGAACCGAATTTACTTTGATGTTTCTAAATATTCTCTCCCAGTACCACGATCACTCCGTATTCGAGAAAACATACGATGACCGTGCAGCCGATCATTTCCGAGAGAAACACCAAGCTGAATGCTTTCTCAATCGTCCCGGCAAATCTACAATACATTTCTATCGTTAAGTTACAATAATACCTGGACACAAAGAAATCGAACGTGGTAACGAAAAGAAAAATATTTGCTACAACGTATAAAGATGAGAAAGTATTATTTTAAAGTACGAGCGAAGAACTTTACACACATATGTAAAGATTGTTAACTCGAAACAGTAATTTCATTGATCAATCATGAGGCATTACAATTTACTGTGGATGTTTCAACACATAACTATATTGCTAATATATTATGGTAACCTACTCGATTGCTTTCAGATGATGTTGAATGATACCATTGAGGTGTGTTCGCAAGTCATTGTTATTCTCTTCGAGGAAACTTTCGAGTTTTCTGTTGACGACCTTGAACAAACCGCAAGAATGCATCACTATGGTGGCGATCAAACTATTAATTCCAGTATTGATGGAGAGTATTACGGTGCTGATCAACATTTGTAAAACAAACGTCATCTCGTATATCGGCGAATCCTCGATCACGAAGAAAACATAGTTACTCAGGTAAGGCAGAGGTATTTGCGTTGTATTGTCTCTCTTTACGACTCTCTCGGACATGAAGGGCAGAATGATATGATAGGGTAGAGCTCCTCCGTAAGAGAGACTCAGATACATTATCGTGAACATTCGCCCGATCTTTGCGGATTTCCTCATAACGAGTCGATCCTTCTCGCACTCCACGTCCCTGTACTGTACCTCCATTGCCCGCAGACACCGACCGATCTCCTGTCTATTGATGATCATTGTCCAGAATTTCACTATCCCCAAGACGCTGAATACTTGAGCGGCAATTACCTTCATGTACCGCGTCAGATCCTCGCACTCGTGGAAGGTGTAGATTACGTGTGGTACCAGTAAGCAACACATCGAACTAAAAATTGTCCCGATCTGTGCAAATATTTTGACTCTGTGTAGCACCGAATCGTCTTTGCGCAACGGCCAAATGCCAGCTGGTGACAACAACGTTCTGGCAACGAGAATTGTGTAATCCGTATCCGAATTATAATGAACGTTTCGATAATTTTGATTCCACGTGTTTCGCGTCATGTTGCAAAACTATCTTCTTCTTTACCGATTCGTAACAGATCGCTAAAGCGATTGGAAACAACGAGCGTCAATATTGTCGGAGAGCGTCTATTGGCGCCTGCGTGATAAGTTTCGTAGAACAATTTTACGCGGCCGATTCGTTGTAATCTTAAGACGTTGTAACGTGCTTTAACGATTCTAGGGAATTGAACTAATACCAGCACGACTATATTAGAAATTGCATACTACGGAAGCAAAATGCGCGTTGCGATCTACGCTGCACTGTTATTTTGTGCTGCGATTGCAGGCAAAGTACAGGTAGTAAGAGATTTCGCATGAATAAATTGCGATTCAAAGTTTGAAAAACGTTTAATCGTATTTCGGTGATTTTCTGTCGTGTAGCCGCGATGGTAATAACGCAACCGATTATTTGTCATCCGTCCTACGATATATCACGGCTGTGGGTACTTCAACAAAAAAAAAAATACGTTACTCTTGCACAAAAGACAATCCTTATTTTTAATAATTTTTAAGTCACGTTAAAGTTAAAATATCAACCGGAATCGTTTATATTTCTTATACGATGTACTATTTGTTTTCTGTGATATTGAAGTGCCAACCATATGAAATTGCTTGTAATTTTTTCATTGAACAATCGGGCACGGATTTCACGAAGAATGCAACCTATCGTTTACACTCATCGATAAGGCAAGTTCTTTTTAAATAATATTGCGAAACGCGATATTATTGCCACGAGCGCTAGTTCAGGGTTTTGTTATCAGATGGTATATTACGTGAATTTCATTTGCAGGTGTTGTAACGAAACAAGTCCCAATTTGTCCACTTTACGCCGCAACAACATTCCATCATAGGAATGGTTAAAAAGAGATTGTTCAGATTTAGTTTTTACAGTACTGAATGTGTTTTAAATTATTCATTTTAACTTTGTCATTCTGATCGTACGATTGCTTCGGAATTGATATTTTATTTATTATTATTATTTTTATTATTATTATTATTTTATTATTATTATTATTTTATTATTATTATTATTATTATTAGCGGGAGTAATCTTTTAGAATATAAAGAAAAGAAATTGCAGATTAATCGTATAATCATATCAAACGTGATTGCTTCAATATAGATACGAAGTCTGACTTTTTTTATTGAATTAATCCCACAGATTAGCGAACCTGTTACTGTGCTCAAATTTCTTCTCGTTAAAACTGCAATTGGACTCAGCGTCACTGGGCTTTTTAATTGAGACAATACTGGAATTGTTTATAGCCATAAATTCCAAATTTGTAGCCATCGAGGACTGAAAGAACCCAATATATTGTATTTGTCTTGTTTAAAGACCCGCTCGATGAATTGGTTTCAAGATGAATAAACTCTACTTGCAAATCTCACCCACGTGGTACGAACAATAGTTCCTGAATATGATTTACGAAACTTCAAAGCAAATGTTGTAAGTAATATGTTAAAGTATTCATAGATACTAGTATTATCAACGTGCTTGTTGTTTACACAGTTGCAACTTTGTTCAACGTGCAAATTGTGAATATTCTTCACTGTCTCGAAAATTTAAAAGAATTACGAATGAGTTACGAGTGTAAAAGGTTGTACGTCTAAATACACGTCTTTCGAAGATCGGAAAAATTCACAATAGAATAGAGAATATCCTGAATAAATTTCAACATTAATTTCTCTAGTATTTTTCTAACAAATTATTCGAGGAATATTAACATCTTTGCGTAAAGAGAGTGTCGCACGGTCACCCAAATGTTTCCTATTTATTCTGATAATATGCTATATAGTTGAACGACAATTAGGTATGTAAAATGAAATGGTGAATATCATACTTGTGATCCATCGATACCGTTTTGTAAATATTACATTTGTTCGACTATTGTTCTCTCTCGGAAACCTTCATGCCGACATTGTACGTAGAAAATTTAGATACGCCGCCGAAGTTTTACAAATCTGCAAAAATTCATTCCTTCTTCCACATTTTTTTCTCACTAGTATTTTTTAAATTATCGTATCAAAACTTACGTCACAAAATGTCCGAAGCGAGAGATCGAAGATCTTGGCAGCGCTTAGAATCGTCGGACAATTGGTTCTAAGCATGATTATCCTTATATTATTAGCTATATCCTTGGGAAGATCGTACCACATCATGAAGTACAACGTTTCTCCTACTGTCTGGCTCTTTATGACAAATAAAACACCGTGAACATCGATGTGAAAATTCAATTTCCATCACCGATTCGTTGTTAGTGCAATTTATAGAAAAAGTCACCTCCTGTTTGAGTCGATCACCGATATACGATATTATGAACACGTTTACGAAAGCCGATGACATCAGAAGAAAATGTGTTATCGTGCTAAATGTTTTATGTTTTTCCCATTCCTAAGAATAACGTGAAAGAAAAGTAACCTAGTAATTGTTGGATTTGTTTATTTTTTTATATGAAATTTTAGTACCATAATCACACCATATTCGAGAAAGCACAATATGAGTGTTGTGCCAGCCATTTCTGCCAGAAACACTACGCTCAATCCTTTCTGGATCATGTCAGCAAATCTGTAATCCATTTATAGTGTTCAGGCATCGTAACAATTACAATCGAAACACGCACAATAACAAAAAAAGTACGAATGGTACGTATGATACTTAAATGAATATTTGCCACAGGAAAAACCTTTAAATTGAACAATAGATGTCGACGATACACGAAAATAATGATTATTTTTATCAACCACTCTACACAATATAGTTTGCTATTCGTAGTCGTTGAGTAAACCGTATTATTTAATGCATCGCAAACAAACTTACTCGATTGCCTTCGTGTGATGTCGAACGATGCCCTTAAAACGTCTGTGCAAGTCATCTTTCTTGTCTTCGAAGAAAGTTTCAATTTTCCTGTTAACTATCTCGAATAAACTGTAAGAATGTATCACAGTGGTGGCGATTAGAGTATTAACCCCGATATTGCTAGACATTATCATGGTGCTGATCAACATTTGCAAAACGAACGTCATCTCGTAGAGGGGTGTGCCTTCGATCACAAAGAGAACATAGTTGCTCAGGTAAGGCAGAGGAAATTGAGTGGTATTATCCGTCTTAACAATTTTCTCGGACATGAAGGGTAGGACGATGTGATAGGTCAAGCCACCGCCGTAAGAGAGGCCCACGTACGCTATCATGCAAAATCGACCGATCTTTGCAGATTTCATCATAATCTGTCGATCATCCTCGCATTCGATATCCCTGTACTGCGTCTCTATTTCCATCAAACAATGTCCGATCTGCTTTCTCTTCAGGATTAGCGTACAAAATTTGACGATTCCCAAGAAACTGAACGTCTGGGTCGCGAAAAGTTTCATGTCCTGTGACAAATCGCCGTAGTCGTGAAAAGTGTAGATCATGTGAGGTATCAGTAAGAAACACATTAGACCGAACACCATTCCAACGTGAAGGAATCCTTTGACGTTGTTCAGGAACGTGTCGGTTCTATACAATGGCCACATGCCGATCGGGGTCAACAAGATTCTAGAGACGAAAATCGTGTAATCGGCATCCGATTCGTAACGAACGTTCCGAAAATGTAAATTCCCGTTGTTATCCATAGCGTCACTCGACAACGATTCTCTTCACCGATCGGTAGAACGTGACTGGAGAGTGCCCCGCTAGCGGCAATGTTGACGGACAACGTTCACTGGCGCTTGCGTGAAAACTTTCACATGACAATATTCCGCGAACAATTCATACAACCTTAAATTGGAAGAAATCGACTTAATACTCAGAATAGATATATTGGACCGTAAATTGCGGAAGTAGAGTTCAACGGTGTAATTTACAGTGTTGTTTAGAAGTACAATTGCTGGCGATTTACGGTCTGGAAGCAATTTCGCACGAATAAAAAACGATTTCAAGTTTAACAGATTTTTAACCAGTATATTGGCGATTTTCTATAACCTATCCGGGATGGCGGAAACTCCAACCGATTATTTTGTTAGTCGTTCCTCGAAATATCAATGCAGCAACGGGAAGGATCGCGTCACTCCTGCGCGAAAAACAGTGTGGTTCCTCGTCGAGCTTTAAGTTTAAATTGAAACTAAAGGATACGGATCAGAATCGGCGGTTACGTAATATTATTTACCTCGGTGATAATGCAATGCCAGAAGCACGGATAGCTTTTTTTAAATTCCTTGTCAAGCTATACGGTTGAGCACTGATTCGACGAAGAAAGCAGCGTATCGTTACACTCAACGATAAGGTCTGTTCTTTTTCCATATAATATTGCGAAAGACGATATCCACCGATCAGTATTGTACAAAGTAATTCGAATGGCGATTATTACAACAGTAGCGTTACGGTAGCTGTTTAGTTTAAGCGTAAGACTTGCTCGTATACCATGGAGGACGAATCGCAGAGTGAGTTTTTGATATTGATCAAGGAATAACGATACATTCAAGTGGTTCTCGGTGTTTTTCAGAATCAATATGGGCCATGGAAAAGGGTACCGTCACGATGTTCATGGCGGAAGTAGTAGGCACCGCGGTACTTTTATTTGTTGGTTGTATGGGAGGCATCGGTTCTTTGGGGGCAGTGCCTCCACAACTACAGATGTCTATAGCGTTCGGTATGACCGTCAATTTGTTGATCATGGTAAGAATATTCGATTCGTTAAGAAACCCGACCGAGTGAGCCAATTTTACAAAAATATCTTTAAAAGATATATCAAATTTTGTTTGAAATTTGATTCGTTTCATTCGGAAAAGAATATTTTCGATTAATGTTTTGTATTTCGAAATTTATAACGATTCTAAAACGAAAAATTCAACCATTAATTGAACCCGAATTACGTATGCATCTCCATAAGTAAATTAAAATTTACGCGTTATTCGTTAATTACGCGTTGTACACGGGAATGTGGTTTTACACCGAAAAGTTACGGTTTCTTGATCGTACCTCGTCCGCCACACTCCGATAATTCTCCTACGACTATAGAGAACACGATCGTTGTTTGCAGATGGTGGGTCACATAAGTGGTGCACATTTTAATCCAGCTGTCACGATCGGGGCAGTTATTGCCGGCATTAAAACCGTTCCAACGGGTATTGTTTACGTACTGGGCCAATTCATCGGTGCTACTATTGGATACGGAATGCTAATGGTGCGAATTATAGTTAAACGCGGATATTGTTTCGATTATGCACAGACTGAAATGCAATTCTACTCGTACAGATTGTAACCCCAACCGAGTTGCTCAACGATGGACACGTAAACTCGACAGCAGGCTTCTGCGTGACTGCCGTTTATAACGGTGTCAGTACCGTGCAGGCGATTTTGATCGAAATTTTTTGCACATCCTTTATACTTTGCACAGCATGCGCTACTTGGGACCCTAGATGTGCACACCTTGGAGATTCTATGTCGCTCAAGTTTGGCTTCTGCGTTGTCGGCATTTCACTCGCAGCGGTAAATGTTCTTCTCGTTGGAATTCCTTAAAATTTCTGGAATCGTGTGATCGGTTATTTATTTAAAAAATCGTGAACAACGATACATTAAAATAATATTATTCGTTTCAGGCTCCCTTCACCGGTTGCAGCATGAACCCTGCACGTAGCTTCGCCCCGGCTCTTTATCAGGGGGATTGGAAGGATCAATGGGTAAATTAAAACCTTTTAATCGTTTAATTTATTAACTTGTACGGAAATTTATAAATCATCTTTGCGCCACATTTTATATAATCTATTGTAGTTACTTTCGTTCTAATCTTCAATGCTCTCGATAAAGAACACGATCTTCGATGCTTCTGATTTTCTACATTGTCGTTATCGATGCCGGTTCTCTGTAGATTCAGGAAAATAGACGTACAAGCATACGCTCATTATTGCACAGATTAGATTACGAGCCACGATAATAATTTTTTAATTTAATTTTTTTCAGATTTACTGGTTTGGACCAACCGTAGGAGCTCTACTTGGAACGTATACCTACCAGTTTCTTTTTTTGGAGAAAAAAGCGGTCATGAGGCCGGATGAACATAATAGTTTCATGGAAGTGAATGCGAGAAGTTCAGAACACGATGGCAATTTAAATTCCCCCAATAAAAATGTTAAACAAGAAATGCTCGAAGTAGTAAAAACTAAGTAGAATAATGCTGCACACCATATCGTTAACGTAACGATTCAACGACGATAAGGTGCGAAATTGTACGCAGTATATGTTCTTTTAACATTCACGTAAAAAGAACGTTATTACGTATAGACACGTCTATTCTTATCGCAAATATATTGCACAAAATATCGTTCGGACAAGGGGCTCGCGAGTCTCCTTACTCTTTTCATGTTACATTCAACGTTATCGATTCGGACTGGAATAAAATTTCAGTGCTATTAAGTACAGAAATTGAAACAATCCGAGAATTAATTATTTTATTAGCAATCAGAATTATTACCATAAATGGCACAAATACACGCGCGTGCCTGCGTAACAGATAGTATTATTTAAATTAACGAATAAATGTCTTGTCACCTATGTATATTACTTGAATAAACTTACATCCGTACTTTGTAGTGTCTTACACTCTCAGGAAGGAACGATCAAACATACAAAACTTCAATATTTCTTTTTTGTCTCATAGTTTAAGGTTACATAAAGGAAAGGAAGCAGAGAAGGAAACCAAGGAAATGAATTTTTTTAAGCGCATTAAAGTTACGTTCACAATTTAATGGTGGGTCTATGCGAGCGCATGGCATTGCTATGTGTAAATAATTATTCTCGAACCGAGCCTCATTGCGTTACGAATGTTTGTCTTATTCCATGTTAAAGGACCCCCGAACCAACGCGAAATATTATCTTTTAAGATAAGAAACTTCTTCGTCCTTCTTCGTCCGATGATGAGTACCATTTTGGTGCGAAGATGTTGCCGTGCACGCTTTGAGCATGAAACATCCGTCCCTTAAATCGGACCTACCAGAGAACGGTAAGTGACCGTTCGAACCAGCTACACGGCCGGTATTTGTTTACACAAGTAGCAGTGGTGACCAAAGTGAGGAACGAACGAAATACCTACATTCGATATTAACGTTCGACGAACTGCTAAAGAAAAAAAAGAACATTTCCCAAGGAAGTCAGAATATCTTATTCTAGATAATTTTTTCAACAAAACTATCTGTTACATTCGCACGAGGGCGTGTTTGTGCTGTGTATTAATTTTCGTCGCGTTTAGTTTTAATTCCTAGACTCAATATAGGTAAAATTTTAGTTCCGTTCAAATCGATAACGTTGAAAGTGACACAAATATGTATTATCTGCAATGTCTGTTTTAAATCTCACCTGTGATCGATATTTCATCGAACTTTTCTACGTCTTGAATATACTTCTCAGAATCACCGTACTTGAATAAAGAGGTCGCTCCAAACTTGTAATACCAATATTCACGAGATCGGTATTACAGATCGTGTGACAGTAATTGGTATAGAAGGGGTACAGTTTAAATTGACTTGGTCAGACATTGATTCGATAATGAGACGGTTCATAAATAATCGCAAAATTGTAGATTGAAATTGCAGCTGTGTTACAATTTTGAATTTTATATTGCAGAAACATCTGTGCACCGTTTAAAAGTAATCTCGTTAGATATGTATAGCACTCGTTGTACGAATGGTAAAAAAAACTATAAGGCAAAGTATAATTTCCCGTAGGTAGTGTGTAAAAACAGCTACGGTACAAACTTTGTTTCCCTCGTGTTATACGTTGTTGGGCACTGCATAAATTGCTGGGGCTAACGTCGGATAGAAACCTATAATTATTTGTTTTTTTAAACGGGTTAGACTTTTTTCAATGGTATAAATTATAGTACAATTTATATAGTATAAAGTATAATTTATAATCTGTCGAAGAAAATTGTATTTTCGTAATATGTTTCTTTTCTGTCGCTATTTTATCATAAACGATACAAAAAATTTCTTCACAAGTTCTCAAACTACTTGCAACAACAGCATATCGTATTAATTGCATTTTAGTTTAGCCAAACGCACTTGATCACATATTTACGCATTTAAAAAATAATAGGAGTCCATGATCATTTAGATGCACTGTGTACTTTTATCACTTGATTTATGCTGAACACACCTTTGACGTTTCAACAGAGCTCTACTAAACCTAGATGCAGTGCTTGAATGCAGTGCAAGCTTCGGTAAAAACAGAAATTTCTCGTATTTACTATACAGTCAGATGTTCCATATATGTATATACATATACAAGTATATATGTATAACACTCGAGAGGTGCAACTATTGATTACCTGCTGTACCCATAGAACACTCTCGACTCCAACAGACGAGTACAATTTTGCGTATTACCCTTTCTAAACTTTAAAGTAGAAACTGAAAACAGTGATTAATAATATATTTGGAAAGTAATTCTCACAGCAAAATTATCAGTTGAGCAAACTTAGTCACTTGTGATAAAGGTAAAACTGGTCGTCCGATGGTTCTCAATGTGTACACGTATGTACATAATAAGTAGATATCGTTCTTTCCTTAATTTCTTCGTTAACCGTCCGTATAAACGTTCTACGGTAACTACATAGACAGAATGATGATCGTAGCGCGAATATCTCGCTGTAAACCTTATCGAAGAATGCTTTAACAGACGGTTGTGCGTTAAAGAAGATAATTCCACGCTTAAAGCGTTGTCGATATCTGACCGACGAGACTGTCGTTGCACGTGACAGTATCTAAGAAAATGCAATTTGAAGAGCCACGAGCCGAGCGAACGCTAATTGTCACGATGCAACGTGTCACGCTAAGATGTGCGTTGCCTGTGTGCATAGATACATATCTATATACATATAAACGTATGTACATTCCAGGTTCTATATTTATCCCTTGGTCGCGTTGTTTTACAAAACATTTCTGAATTCTCTTTGTCCATATATCGCTTCGTCGAGCATTATATTTATAAGGTCGCTTTTAAAAATGGGAAAAATTACACCAACTGCTCCAACACTACTATTACGTTTGCTAAAATGATTTTGATCGTTACTTCGGATTTTTTTCCCCGAATATGAAATCCCGTTCTCTTTACGGTGTAAATTAAAATACTCTTATATGTATATATTATGTATATTTATGGCAAAGTAAATAGTCTGGGTTTCCAATGTGACTCGGGCATCAAACTACCTAGGCACGGTTCTGCGTACATTTACGAAAACGCACCCGAAATTCCCCAAACGTACAGTTTGCATCTGCCTGGTCGTATCAACCGGCACGTCTGCCCTATTTCTGCTTCCTTTGTGCCTGCGAATCTGTCCAAGCATCTGCGCATCATTGTACTCGCTTCCGCAAAGGAGTACGTTGTTCCTTACCCTTGTCCCAAAGTTAATCCTGCTCCGTTAGACGTGTTATTATGCGTTCGGGTAATACACAAAGACTCCTCTTCGTACGGATGGCAAGCATCTCGACCATGAGACACGATTCTCATTCCCATGAATAAATATGTAACTAATTATGCGTTCTCTAGATGCGATACGTATATACATATATATGTAGGTACTCACAGACCGAAAGATGCGCAAAGAAAATCGATAAAGCTACGCTGCCGCGAAGAACTTGTATGTATTGCGCAATAATATGTATGCGGTGTATAAGGTCGATGGCAATTTTGAAACGCAGTACAATATTATCTCGTTATTAACATAAATGTAACTTTTTTCAATTACGGTCCACTATGTTAAATAATCTCGAAACGCTGGCCACGTCACGATACTCGCAGTTATGGTGTATTTGTAAACACAAGTTGCGTCATCTGTCGGCATCATGACCGCGCCTTCGGATGACCTTAAAACTCGTAACAATCCCTGCCTCGACAGAATTCGGTTAAAGCGAATATGAGTTTTAGATAATTGCGCAGTTTGGTAGATGTGCGTCGTACGGCCGATTTACGTCGTAAATTCGTGCCCCTTCGGCTACAAGTACCGTGAACGAGATCCTCGATGCCCTTACGCGATATTGCCACATTATTCTATGACGAGTTACCGTTTACGTACTGTTTTAAAGTTACACGTTTCCCTTCTTACTTCCACAAAAGTATTGAGAATATTCTTATCTCGCGAAGTCGGAGACCTATAAGATCGAGAAAAAACATCGTTCGCAGCCAGTCCGACGAACGATGACACACGTATGTACATACATATGCGTGTACATATGTACGTTCGTACATACGTACATATGTAGTCTGATGCTGCAGAACGTATCCAAAAATACTGCCTGACGTGTACGTTAATTTCGTAACGTCAACGTAATTAATGGTAAATACGCTAGAAGAGGCTCTAGATACAAAAACAGTCGAAAAATCGTCTCGTAGTAACCGTCGCAATTAAGGACGACCTCGGACTGTCCTTGATTCCAGAAACTACGCACTTGGAGCAGCCCTAGTCTCCGACCTAACGATCAAAACAAATAAATACGCGCGTAGTAAGACTGCTCGTTTACATCACACACGCGGACCAACCGTTTTACCGTCCGAAAGAGAGAAGGAGGAAACACAGACTTGTGTAGGTTAGGTTATGGTGGGGCTCAAGCAGTGGAACGTGCCAGAAATCCCGTCGCGCATCCACCGATCAATACTTGGTATTTTCGTATTTATTCCGGTGAACGCGTAAAAATGTTTATAAGTGTGATATAGAATGACAGTTCTCGACAAGAGGATCACGATCGTGTCGGCGGTTGGAGAATACATTATGGTAAAAGTGTCGAAATTTTGGTATGGAGAAATGTGCGCATTTATGAGTCGGGTGCCGGTGTAAGTCTCGAACGTTCGACACTGCGACGCCGCACGCCTATATAAGAGGGCCGGCCGGCTCGACTCGGCGCATTCGCAAATTAACTTTTGTTCAGTTTGGACGTAACGAACACCCGAAGACCCACCAACCAGTGAGCATATCTCTGATTCTTTTATGTGGTCGACCAGGCTGCTGACAACAGGACGTTAAAATGTAGACGAGAGGGATCCGGTGCGGAGCGCGACAGTTTACCGTGGGTATTTCTTAATTTGTTCAAATTGCATTTTTATTTTCTCGGTATCTTTATTGGTCCGTTGCGTCGAATATTGTGGCCGGCTTCGTTTATATTACTTTCAATTTACGTACAAATGTGTGACGCGTAGCTACGATATTTGTCCGACGTTTGCGTAGATGTTTCATTACGAAGCGGTGTAACAAACTGTATACATATATAATAACTACACCGCAATGTACGCGCAGTTTACAATTACAGTATTATGTACCGCAGATGTTGCACTTGTACGTCTTTTCAGGTAGTTGCATAAAATAAATCTATGTATCGTAAAATGAAAGTAATATCGAGTACATATTATTTGACGGTTGCGTATTAGTAAATGCGATATAAATTGTCGGTCTCATTATTTCTGTATAGATATTTATCGTGTTGCGAGGAACTGTATTTTAAATTAACGATGTAAAAATACTTGTATATTGATATCGGTTTGAGTTTACAGTAATGTATTATTAGAAAATTTTTACCGAATACTGAACAACATTATGCTATTATAAACGATTACATAAAGATGTAGAGTTATTCGGTAGTCTCTATTTTGATCGGTTTGCTCGCGGGTTCTCCTGTCTTCACGATTTCGACCACTCGTTCGGTTCCACTAGGTATCTCCCCCTAAAAAATAGTAACAAAATTTTACTAAAACGTAGAAAATTCATGAACGAAATCAACGAGGCTTGTATATATTTGTATTTTTATAGTGCACCCTACGGGGTCGGTGCTTGAACAATCCGTACGCAACGATAGATTGGTCTGACTAGTTTGAAATTTCTTCACATTTCGAACTGTTTGAGAACAACACTTCGAGACACATGCATTAGGTAAGCGGTCGTTGCATCGACGTATTTCAATTATGTTGTTACATTTCCTTACGTTGAAGTATAAAAGAAAGAGGTGGCTTCTTGAAAGTGAACATGCAAATTAGATAGAAATTGCGGCTCGTGGTGCCGCTACTGGATAATTCGTTTCTTAGTAGCCCTAAATTTGACCAAAAACCGAATATCTGTAAATTCTAGCAACGATCCGTTTCGGAAGAAGATCGATACTTTGATATTATTTCAACGTTAATTCTCAATGTAAAAATTCGCGAGAAATCTAGAATAAACGTAATTGATGAAATGTAGCGGCACTCTGGCCTATAGATTGGATATTATATATATATATCTCTTATCCTGCGTTAATAGGTTGTATAGTGCATTTTCATGATGTCTGCTTAGTAAGGAGAGAGTTAAAAAGTATCGATTTATTAAAATTTCGATGAGGAGCACTCGCTAGTTGAACCTTATCGATTTTAACCGGTCTTGAATTCGTCTTTGTCGTTGTGACAAAACTCTTCTACGTTTCATTGTTCGGAGTACTTGAGTCAAGTCGGGAGCAGCTCCTTAGAATTCCGTGTTAAAGTCGATAAACGCGTTAGTACTCTACGAATGTGCCTCATCCACTTGAAATTCTTTAATACAGCGAGATATTCTTTTTATAGTTTAGAGCAGACTCGTAGCTTGACCGAGGTAAATCGTCGGCATCATCTTCTTTAAACGAATATCTACCACAAGGGCACACGGAACATTGGAATTGAAAAAGACACAGAACCGAAACCAAAAAAAAAGAAACTTTTAAAAAGAGAGGATCATTTAACGCGGCTCTAGTTTGCGAATCTTCGCGATTCGCTCCGGGCCCTTCTCCTCTTCGTCTCTTACCTTTTTGGGTGCCGTGATAGTTAAGACACCATCCGAAGAAAGGCTCGAGGTAATGTTAATCACATCGTGAGATGGAGGCAAGACGTATCTGCGTACAAAGCGTCTGCTGACAAATCCGTGCTCGTCTTGCCTCTCCTCGTGTTTGGCTTCGACGATAACGTTATTGTCGACGGTCTTCACCGTGATCTCTTCCGGCGAAAATTGTTGAACGTCCAATATTACCTACAAATCGGAAGCAAAGGCAGAGAGTAAATTAGGTCGTCTAGATGTAAAACGATATATCGTCTGTCCTTTGACAAGTAGGAGATTTTTTCCCCGACAACAGAATGTTGCATACAATCAATACGCGTAAGCTATGAAGAAAATATGATCCACCGTTGAATCCAAGACCGAATTACTGGACCCGTTTGTGTACCACTACCATCTTTTATTGTCGCATTCGTACACCCATCAAGAAGAGCTTCCGCATTTTAAATTAACGATAGACCACACGTACACAAACACGCGCACACGCACACGCGCGCACACGCACCCGCTCTAGCGGGCGGGAGGCAGCTTCGCCTGCTTCCAAAACGTGCACGTAGCCTGTTCGCTTTGACAAAACAGGTTCCCTGCCCCGGAAAATCTTGATCACCGTGAAATTCTTAGCTACCGTACGCGCAATCGTTTTGAGGCAAATATACTCGGCAAGCGCCGGATAATATAATCCGTTCTTCCGATATTTCGAATCGAGCGTAATCGTCCCCAATAACGAGGTTCGTTGGAGTTTTCCATTCGCAAACCATGTAGGAAACGACGGACAATCTCTGGTGTTCCCTTCGATTCTCCGTTGTTCATGTAACCTTTGGCGTATTTCGGTATATAGCAGTTGCTGCATAGAAGCGAAACCGGGAAGATGTAGCTATCAAGCACACCTACTTGTGTGACACTGTTCCTTTTTTCCTTTCAACAGAAAAGACGCGAGCAAACATACAAGTAGGTGATATTTTTACCACAAGTAAACGTAGCGCGTTAATCCGCGCCAGTCCTGTTCTTTTTGTCGATAAAGTTGATTTTTATTCGATGGTTGGGAATTTCGCTTAAAAAACTTATAGAGAAACAAGAATTAAGCAGGGAGCGAACCGTGGTTCTTCAGGTGATCCTCGAGGGATCCTGAAAACCCGGCGAGCGTGGTTTCGAGGAAAGTTAGCGAAAGAGCCCATCGATCCTTTATTTCGAACCTCGAACAAAGTAGAAGAGACCAAAAAGAAAAGAAATATTTTACAACTTGAGTGCCGCTGCGCATACATAGGGACACATCGCGTCGTCTGCATTTTTGTACATAGAATTTCGTATCTGGAATCGTTTTCTATGATCTTGTCGTTGATCATTCGAGAAGCATTTATTTTTATATAGAGATTATTAATATATAATATTTTACAACTTGAGTGCCGCTGCGCATACACAGGGACACATCGCGTCGTCTGCATTTTTGTACATAGAATTTCGTATCTGGAATCATTTTCTATGATCTTGTCGTTGATCATTCGAGAAGCATTTATTTTTATATAGAGATTATTAATACACATAGCGGAAAGGGAGATATCCGAAAGTTTTAAGAGCCGTTTTAGCCCCGGGAGCAGCGCCCCCGTTTCGGGGGGTGCTCCGCCAACACACACATTTTCGGTTCTTTTTACAAAACTGGAAGACTGATTCGCGCGACACGATCCAATTTTCTCCGATTTTAAAGAGTCTCTATTTGGCGTCGTTCAGAATTGTAATCGAACGTAACAAAAGAAATTCTTTCGGAAGTGAACAACAAAAGGAAGAGCGTGCACGCACACGTGCTCTATTATCCGAGTCGTGAAGATAAAATATAATGTGGCAAAAGCCGGTTAAACTGTGATTTTTAGGAACGTACTTCCGGTGTTGAAGCGTGTCTGTCGGAGAATACCGCGTACGATCGGAGTGTACTTTCTTTTTATACGATTTTTGAGATATACGTTACTCGAGTCGCCTCAAAAGAATAGTAGTTTTCGAGACCTGATTTTACCCAATCGATCTACACTTTCTCCCCTCCCCTCCCCACCCTTCTCTTCATCGAGGGGGTTCCCACGCAAAAGTAGACCCGAAACGTTTCGACTCGCACTACTATTTCATTCACTATGAACCATTAATGAAGAATGCTAGAAGAGTAATAGCAAAAAAGAGAAAATTTTCCCGCATCACGACCGCATATCATGCAGCCTGCGAAGAAAATGCCGACGAGTAGTAGAAGTAGCAGCAGTTGTAGCGCCAGAGATAGGAATCGGTTTTCGGGCCTTCTGGTGTTCCAATTTTCTCCTTCGTTTCGTTAACTACACTCCTCGAAAATTATTCCTCTATCTCTGTTCCATTCCTTCGGATTCGATCCATTATTGATATTTTATGATCAGCAGACCGTATTTTCTTTTATAGTAGTGTCCAAGTTTAAAACGTTTTGTTGATCTCGTTTTTTATTCACCGTTCCGATACCATCCTAGGTTCTTTATGTTCAAAACTTGTCTCGTTGCTCGATTTTTCACATTCCTTTTGTAAATCGTTTTTTGCGAATGCGGATTCTTTTCTTTCCAAACCATAAACCTCGAAGAAAAATTCGTAAAAATTCGTAAAATTCGTAAAATTCGTAAAATTCGGAGTAAAATAAGTAAAGGGAAAAGGTTCACTTTAGATTCTCTCAGCCTAACTTAATCAACCACGGAAATTCGTAAAATTAGGGGGGGACACAGACGTATTTCGTTTCCCGTTCCGGGAACTCCAAAAGTAAATATTAACGGAGCAGGAAAAATATTTAGCAGCTCTATGCATATTGTAAACAATTAGCTCGTGGCCGATGTACATGTTAAAATCATTACCGAGTTACTAAGTTACGATTTAAACGGACGCGCACTGTCGATGTACTAGACGCAATTAGAGAGTTTATATACGCTTAACCACTTTACGCTCGAGACAGAGATAAAAATACATTGCGAACGTTTTATCCAGTTTCCAATTGTAACATCGACACGTAATCAAAGAGACAAAATATCCAATTCTTCGAACATTTTCACGAAGCGAAGCAGGAGAAGAGTGCCTTTTTCTTTAAATTAATTTTGAAAGTTGGCTTCTTTCGCGACAAATCTTCGATCCCGTTGAAAACATTCTTTCTCGGCTGATTCGATCAAAATCCTTGTTTGTTTCGTTGCACCTTCCTCGACTAGCACCACTTTGAATTTTCCTTAATATATAATTTCATATTTGATATTTGGCATTACTAATATAATTCCATTAGCAATAATTATCTGGTAAACGCTACGCTCTCGTTCCAATCCAGGCATTCAAAATCAATTCCATTGTAGAGTCTCTACAAACTACCGATAAGAATATAACGACTATCCCATGACTTTCTGATTCGGAAAGTTATGGGATAGTCGTTGTAAACTTTGTAGTGCTACGCACAAGGACGATACTGGACTTTAAAATTTATAAACGATAAAATAGCAAATTTAGCCTAACGTATATTTCAAACATACGTATATACGGAGTTATTCGAAGTCATGGTATTCCCATCAAAGTTTGATGCATAACGATATTGAGGAGTATCCCCAACGCTTGAAATCGCGTTAGAAGCTACCTTCAGATTTAAAGAAACAACTTCACGAGTGATCTATACACTTGGTCAAAGTTTTACCATTAGAAGCGAGCAACCGCGATGATGAAACTTGTACCATAATCAGTTGGAAGAAAGTCGATTATTTGCCATTGCTTTCTGTTATTTTTAAATCGTTCGGTTCTGTAGAAGAGTGACGCCTGATAGATAAATTTTTTTTTTTCTCTTTTCTCTTTTCTTTTCTTTTTTTTTCTTTTCAATTTTCACCTGTGAGATTTCCACTGTACGATCGAACATCGTTGTTGCAACGGTATCTTTTCACTCTATTAACGACAGCGACATATTGTTTGCGATAAACGTTGAACAAGTAAAGTCAAAGTTATCGAAAAATCATTGTGAACGTTGATAATCGTGCCACTACGGAGTTGTTCCGTGCAATACGAAATTTTCACCAACTTAAATCTGTCACTGCATAGATTTACTCTCGCGTAAAATAGAGATACCCTCCTCGAGCGAAATAATTTTACGCAAACTACTATGGCTACTTGACAACAGTTCAGAGACGATCGGCAACTGTATATGGAATATTATCAACATTGAACGATAACCTCGAACAAAACATCCGACACATTCAATAGAGAATACACGTAATCCTTGCTTAGATCTTGCATTGAAAACGAATTTAACACATTTTTATGTATCGGAAGAAGTAAATTGGCAAAAGTAACAGTATATAAAATTGGCTCGGAATTTTTGAGAACGCGTGCCATTTAAATTGCTCGAAAAATTTGAAATTGATCCAGTGTTATCAAATTCTGCAAAGAATCCAAAGTATCCAAAGTATCCAAAGTATCTTTCTCATAAAATTCAAACTATCGAACTGTCTTAGAAATTTTTAAATTGAACAATAATATCTTATTAGTGGCCGTAGTTTTTCGATCGACGTATTTCCATCCGTATCCATAGTTACCACTCGACGTAAATGGTATTCGTAACCATACATGTTGTCCCAGACAATACGTATGGTTCGTACCGTCGAGTGATAACTATGGATATGGTTCACGATTCTTTAAGTAGCGCAATAGTTTCTCACAGTAAACCCAGAACAATAAAACGACATCGGAATCACCATGACACACGTTACGAAACCATTTAGTGTCGAGTGCCACTATATCGACCGAAACAGCGAAAGATCAATGTCGAAACAATCTACTTTTGGATCGTTGTGAATCCATATGCTTCTGATCCCAGAAAATACCATCTCGGAGCTTTGCAAGTTTTGAGTTCGGTCCGAAATCGAAGAATCACGAGCACCGAAGAGATAAGTCTTTTTCTCGGTCTACATCTCGCAATTTTCTCTTAAAAACGATCGAGTCACCAACCTGGAAGTTGTCTTTGTTGTCGATTTGAACCGTGCTAGATCCAGTCGAGTGCTGGCGCGTGACGTTCCTCCACGGACGGTAGTAACTGTTGCCAAGAATCGAACGCAGAGGTCTGTTTAAACTGAGGTCGGAAAACCTCGATATCAGGTCGTCTCGGTCCAGTCCTCTGCCAAAATGTTGGTCCATCAATCTGGACACTGGTCGATCGAAATCGTCCCACCAGTCGCGAAATATTAAAGGAACCACGGACATCTGTGGAACCATCAATAACGAAACAGACTTTCGGTTAGTTCTTGCTTTTCGCTTACGGAACGTGGAATGCGAGGAGAAAAGGTACAAAACATTGCTCGATGTAAAGATAAAATGCGTGCGACGTAATTGAAATTTCGTAATTGAAAATTAATGTACCATGAAAACGACCTACGTCGCGGAAGTCTGATGATTAAGAGTCGGGCTAAGATTTGAAGCGTGCTAGATTCAAGATTTGTTCAGCTTAAAACGCACGAACGTGTTACTCGTGCGTACCTCGTTATCACAAGAGGTCACGATCCTGCAGATCTACCTATTTCAAACACCAGACACCATATATCCTAATAAGAAACCAAAAATACACGAGAACCGCCGAGACACTGTAAAAAGTTCCTGGGGGTACTATTTCTGTTTACGTGTCTCCTCGAACGTATTCGACAACAATATATATATACATATATCTAACATGTACGCATAGCAGATGATTAGGAGACCAGTCGATAGCGGATTCATAGAAAGCATTGCTCCAATGATACGCGTTTGATTCGTTAAATATTCCCAACAACGACTCCTCGTTCACGCGAATGATATGTATAATTAATAACGACGCAAACTGGACAATAATATCCGTTGTATTTTGCGATGTTTACGCGATTACTTGAACAATAATATCAATGAAAAAGGGTATACCGGACTAACCAAAGAACAACATTTCTAGCAACGACGTAGCAGAAACGAACTTGAAATGGCATCGTTCTCGTTGAACGTATTTTTTTTGTTCTCTCGTTGAAATTGACTTGAAAAAACGACGAACTTTCTCGTATTCTACGAATGTTCACGAATGAGGAGACGGTCAATTTAAAATTAGAAAATCGTGTCGAACAATAAAAAGCTAGAGAGGTGTAAACGGTACGCGTTGCGTTAAGCAAATCGACCACTCGCGGCGTAAAATAAAACGATGCATTTCTATCGAGCACGCAGACTTAACCCGCGTTAGCTTTTAGGTTTACGTAGGAGCTAGATTTAGAGAAAGGAGAACACGGTAATAAGACATTTTAATCGTTAGTGGAATAGGTGAAGTGCGAAGATTGCTAGAAGACATAATAAATCTGACCCACGTACACAAGGGACGTCGACTACAGTAACGCAAGAGATACATGAAAATTACTCGTTATTTCAGAAATGAGTCGAAGAAAAAAAGTATACGTCCTTTGACCGTATACTGTCTCGACATTAAACTACTGGTGATCGTCAAAGTAAAGACAAAGTTGAAGACATCCAGGTTTGAGAGAGAAAAAAGAAACAGTAACGATAAAGAAGGAAGTGACTGAACGCGTTGTATGGTATTGTAACGGATATTTAGCTGTTAAAAATCACTGTTTTTTCGACGTATTTAACGAATAAGTCATCTGTTAAGTTTAACACTACAAAATACGAGTAAATAAAACGTATTCTCGATATATATATATATATACATATTTATGCGCGAAACTTTGTTAGAGTTAGCGAGAGGAAAGCATATCGTATGGGCGTGGTTAAGTGGCGATTGTAAAATCAATCGCATTGAACATCATCCATTCACGGTTAAGACGAACGAAATTCAGAGGGACGATAAGGAAGACAGGTAATAAGAGGGCACACACCGTCTTGTAGGTTTAAGGATTGAATTCCTTCAGAGTTAGGTAACACGTACGGGCACTTTGAATGCGTATAAATCGTGGTAGATGTGTACTAGCCTTTAAGTACCGCTTAGGATTCTCACTATCTTTAGGTTACTAGTTCGTAGAGAGCGTTGATTATACGTTTGTTTAGCCAAGGGAAAGCAAGAACACAAGACCGATTGATTATAAGCACAAACGAACAACAGAATTACTACCGTGTCTGTTTGCGGGAACGTCGGGAGCGTAAAAGTAGTTGAACGCGGAATGCGACTATCTGATTCGGTCGCCGAAACGCGAGAAGCTTAAATAGGCGCTCTCGAGGAAGCGCCCCAATGCCCACGCATAGAGGCAACGAAGTTTCCAATACTCCCACAATGTTCGCGTGACGTACACACTGAGTTTCCGTCTAAAGATATACCCAATGGATGTTAAAGGCGCGAGGAGGGGCTGTGGATTCTCGCGAGTACCCAACGTGATTCAGTGTTTTGATAATTTTGGCACGATGAGACATTTCTGTTACTCTCCTAAATTTGTGGAGGTGTCGTAGCATTGCTAGAGCCAAGGACGCTTCGTGAAATTTCCCGAATCGTTTCTCGTTCAGGCGATTCCCATTTCTATCGAGACAAGAACAAAGAGAGAAAGAGAGGGAGAGAGAGGGGGAGAGAAAGAGATAGAGTAATGGACAAACGGACGATTCCAATGCATACTGATCGAGATCGTACAGCGTTCACTTTTCGTGTACCACACGATTGCTGCCTCAGCAATGATCAGTTTGCATATCTTCCACTGTTGTAGGAGAGAGGTTCGGGTGTATCTGCTGCGAGCAGTCCATTCTTTAACTAACGTGGGTGTACGTGTTAATTAGAATACTACATCTGATTATCGCACACCAAACGGATTCGTTTACTTTTTGATTTTTACCAAAATGAAACCAAGCTGTTAGAAGCACACCGTGTGCTTAGCTTCGAGCTACGATAACAATTCCCGATGTCTACTCGCATTATGCACATTGACGATCCAGTAAACGATCTCTTCGAGCTATATCCCAGCCTTGTACTCTTTGACTACTCGATTTTCACAATCTCACCGTAACAAACACGATGTATATGTATATATCAGTCAGTGTGATCTTGCACCGTAACCTCGTTCGATTTTACAGTCAATGTGTATTTACTGGTAACGAAAGAGGAGGAAGTCTTGACATCTGAACGCATATATACATTACGATATGAAATGCATACATGTAAGGTGGAGATAATAACAAATCTTAGTTTTCGTAAGAAAGTGTCGCGAAGAAAATAAAAAGAAAAAAAAAATGACGAGTCTCGAGCTATTCGATTCTCGTCGTTAAAAAAAAAAAAAAAAGATTTTCTTAGAATTTTATGTTTTAATCGATTATCGACTATTCACGATACTGTATTATGTCATAGCGTTGTATGTTATTCACTAAGGTACGTGTTATTTGGCGAATTTCTTTCTATTTAGCGACAAGTGTGAGTAAAATACGTACAATATAAATACGAAAATTGTGCATTTGAAAATTCTGTTACATAAATATACCGTTATTGCTAACACCCCGCGCATTTGTAACGCAAACTGAACATAAATATTGGTCAGCCAACAATACAATCGAAACCAAGAAAGTCTCTTCTACCGAGGATGAAAATGGAACGATTAAAAGAACAAAATTTACAGGAGAAAGCGCTTGTTAGCGGATAAATAGACATATAGTAGTGTTTCTCTAGCCGGTGCAGTTACGCTCACCACCTTTCGAAACTGCTTGCATCGAGCGAGCCTCAATCAATGTCTCAATGTCTCGAATTATAAATGAGTTACCGAAGTAAAAAGTAAAATTTTAAATTTTTTATCATAGTATCGAACGCAATACATGTAATATCGAACGAATAACATGTAACCAGCGAAAAGCCAAGAAGGAATATAAAATATGTTGTAAGAAACATATTGTTGACCAAAGTCCGTTAAAAAAAGACCCTTTGTTTAAATAATAATTCAAAACTAATATATATATATATATATATATAAATGCTTATATATACATTAACCCTTAATAATATATTTAACCCCTTGTGGACGGATATTTTAGAACACAATCGTTAGATTGGACGGAACGGTTTTCAAGAATAGCATGTACTAAAAATTAATTTATTTAATGTATAAATTTTGTTTGAACCAACTCGCATATTAATACGCGTTTTCTTACGATATATAAATTCAATGTTTGTATTCGAATAAACGGTCGATGTTTCGAAAGACTTCTTGCATAACAAATTGATTATTTTTGGTCAACTTTGAAAGCAAACATTTGCTTGACAAATTTTGTAAGATCTCTATAAAAAATTTACGCGTAAAATGTCGATTGTCGTTTCAGAAACGTGTCCCTTGTGTACTATATACAATGTATCTAAACAGCATTTAAACAGTTCGTCCGCACTTCGTGTTTTCAGTTTTATTAGTTGTCTACTGGCTTACGGAAAATTTTTTCTTTCTCTAAATCAATATTTTCCCCGCGAATAGTATATCAATCACAAATAAGAAAATGCCAAAAATTTATCGAACACTACTCCAAATATTACGAATGAAACGCACCCGGTGATTAAATGCAAATGCAAATACGCTAATGTTAATGTTAATATTAATGTTAATGCTTATGCTAATATGCTAATGCTAATACGCTAATGCTAATCTTAAATGTTAGATGTTAACCGTTTCTCATTCGATCGCAGTTTCCTTATTCGCTCTGATAGGTTCTCAGTTTTACATACTTTCCTTCGATATAAACATAGCCAAGCCCCGCTTCACGAAGGGAGATAAGGACGTCCGAATTTCACCTACCTGGTTCTTCTTTAGCTGGTTACCGGTTCTAATCTAGTATTAGCTCGAGAAACACTACTCTGTTCAGGGTGTACGTATATAATTTATTTTTAAGTTGACCTAATATTGAGATACTTAAGATAAGTACCTAATATTGTGCGGCATTATATAGTGATAATAATAGGATTAATATGATTAATAACGATTAGGTATACGCGTAATCTACCAGAAATACGTTAATCGATAAAACCAAATATATACTTATCCGACCTTCCATGTTTTAAGTGTTGTCAGGCAAATCTGATCGATTTTTCAAATCTTTGTTATTACGAAAATATGCGTGAATCAATCTCTGTCTCTATCGTCTGTTAGGCTGAAAATTCTACGTGTCTCTTTGATACTGAATAAAACGACGATTCGGTTTTGATTATTCGGGTGCCCAAATAGAGAAACGAATACACCCAAATGAATACTCCCATAATGGTTACTCTGCGTGTGATGGTACACATATACAAAAGTAATAAGTAATACATACTGTGAATTAGTGTTTGTAATCTCCCTTGTACTCTGTGACTTAGTAACATGTTTGTATCGATTCTTGTAACATTTGCACAATGGCTTTCACCGATTACGCTACGTCTTGCTCCGTTGCTTACGTTACGGTAACGAAAATTGTTGCTAGATCCTAAAATATGATGCATACGCATATTCGATGCTTTACCTACGGCAGCATAGAAATTCAATTAGGTTGTTTCCCCCGTGCAGGCATCGTATACAAAAACGGGCTATTTAATTGCAAAAATCTGTGTCGTTCTCTTAAAAATTTATAAAAATTATGCATTAAAACCTCTTGCCGATCCGAACATACTTATTACATCCTATTTTGTACTGTAACGTTTTGCAACACCTAGCTATTAGTACTCGAACTTCTTTTATTGGCTGAGAAACAATAAAGTGAATATCCGACATAAACGAGTTTTCAATTTAAAAGTAAAACCAAGTCCTTCCTTTGAAAGAAAAGATAATACAACTGTTAAGTATTAAAGAAATGTAGCGCGAGTTTTCGAAAATTCGATGAAAAGTTAAAACGGCAAACACGAATTAAAATTTATCTGGATGGTACATAGTAGTACATCTGGATGGTAGCAAAGTATACTTTTAAATCGCTAAAATTGAAAATGTTGTGCACGCAATGTCTAGAAATTCTGTACGTTGACATTCAGGGAAAGAAATGAATAAACAAAGTATTTATACGACCAGCCGTTTCATTCCGCGGTGCCACGAGTTTAAAATTAAACTTTGCGAAGAGTTGGGATAAGAGAGGAGCGATTGGAACAAGAACACTGAACGTGAATGAAATTTACATATAATATTTGCTAAAAAAAGAAACTTACAAGCGTACGACGTATTGTGCGACATTACTCTATTCTTAAATATTACGGATATTTTACAAATCGTTACGCAACTCGCAGCGTAAATCTGTAGAGATGGACGAAAAAAACGGGAGAATCGATTTTTTTCGATGAGTCACGTAAATCGATGTATGAGCAATTCGGGTAACATTTGTAGTTTCTCAATATCCTGTAGAGTCGATATGCCTTTTTCCTGTTTAAAATGATAAAATGATAATTTAACGAAAGACGGTAAAACATAATAATCGAATAAAAAATGTTTCAAGAGTATGTATAGATATATAGGCTAAAAAGAAATTTAAAAATTAGAAATCTTTACATTGTATTCTTTCCATTTTTCGTAATTTTGCTGCATGTACCCCACAATCTCTGGCATGTCGATAAACGCTGAAACAAAAACAATAGTCGCGCAACTCTCGTAGAATCTTAAAAACGTTGTTAACCCTTTGGGTGTTGCAACAAACACTTTGAATTGTACAAAGCTTACAAAGCTTATACAGCGTACATCGAATCGACAAATCTTACAATTAGCATCGAAAGGGTTCGTATATAGAAAAATTGTTACCAACCATCCCACGCTTCGATCATGTCGTTTATGATAAAATCGATGAAACCTATTTGCGATTTTGGTATCGAGCATGTTGATCTGTCGAACATCGGCATTAAGACGGGCAGCTTCAATTTCTTTTCTTCGTCGGTCTACGAAAGAAGAATTAAAAGTAGCTTTGGAAAAAATGTTTCAAAAGTAAATTTTACCTGACTAAAGTACTCCTCTGCGATTCGTCTGGTCCATTCGAGACACCACTTCAATGGTCGAGTCGGATTCGACACGTCCGCGCATTTGATCATCATTCTTTTGACCAATAGTACGTTTTCTGGTTGCAGCACGACGGACATGTCCAAGGAATCCGCATACTCCTGTGTTAAAATTTTATCGACATCAACAATACGATCGACAAATGTACGCGCGTAATAGTGTTTATACTATTCTTCCGTGCATTTTATACCGGGTTGTTTTTTCTTTAATACATTTTTTTGCCCCACAACCGGGCTCGAAACGTAAAACTAGTTAAACAGTGTATACTATTGATACGTTGGTAAAGGCAAAATAAATGTGGAGTGAAACCAAAGCCAGTTGAAATCTACGTAGGTACGTCGTTGTCGAAGAAAAGCATTCGTACGTCTATCGATGGACCTCCAATCCTTGAGCTGCAAACGTTCATGAATTTTGCCAAATGTTCAAAGTGTTTCGTCATCTCGGTAGCCAGAATCATATCTATCACGTTTTGACGGACCAATTTGTACGTGTCCCGTGTTAAATTCTAGAAAATCAAATATCTCGTTTGTCCTACTTGCATCTGGATCCTCTTAAATAAGTACACAACTCGCGAAGTTAATCGATTTTGCGCAAGACTCACTTTGAAGATATTGACGCTATCCTCTGATAACGATAACTTGAACGTCAGGGCCGAGTGATGCGATTCAAGCACGGACGTATCGTTGTAAAGAATCGCCAACTTGTTGTTGGCATTGCAGAGAAACTGGCTGAAACGAGTTCGAATTGAATCTTTTTCCGGTTGTTCGTTTGAAATTAGAATTCGCATTTACCTCGATCTGCCCGGATGATCGACATCGTGAGCGGCAGCCGCAAGCAAAGCCGCGACCTCGTCCAAAGGTTCCAGAATTTGTTTGAGTCTCTCGGATCGCATAAATCTGGCGGTAGCTTGCAAAACATCCGCAGCATGGGTTGAATTGTGATAAGTATTTTCAGCCCGATAATTCATTTCGATCAAAGTCAACCAATTCTGTAAAGTCCTTTCGTCGCAGTCTAATCTGGCTGGTACGCGAAACTGATTCATGATGGTTGTTCCTAAGAAGAGTAGCGGCCTGTAACGAATTGCACGGATGAAAAGCTAGGTACAATTAGGATAGAACAAAGAATGGAAAATTGTAGCGTAGAATCTTTATCGCGAAACATACTCGAGAGTACTCGTACCTATTCTCTGTTAGAACTTCGAGCTTAAATACATCGAAATTCCACTCGAAACATCTCTCCAGTATTTCCGTGATCTCCTGAGAGCCACGGAAACCCTTGACCTGCATACGCAAAGTGGTCGAAGCATTTGCGATAGCTTTGATCGCGTTCTGTCGCGTAGATTCCGCCGAAGACCTCCTCGATTCCCATGTCCTTCGCGGCGACTGCGTCCATCAGTGATATTTGAACGTCGAAATTATCCGCGAGACACGGATACTTTTTAATGAAATTGATAAATGCTTACGGCGAGCAACGCTCCGACGAGATCAGTCGCTACCGGATCGGTGTAGTTTCTATCCTCCTTAAGATTCGGCGCGTACAATTCGGTGGTTTTGAGCATCTCTATCGCCTGAAAGGCTCATCGAGTTAAAATCAAGTTCCATTTCTAGGTAAACAAGTGTTGCAGCGAGAAACAAAGAACCGACCTTTGTATCGTACAAATGCAAACAGTTTTTTCAATGGAAATGGATAGCGATAAAGTTTATAAATACCTTATCGATTTGCGCTGCTGTCTCGGGGCTCGTGGATTCTGTGATCGCGTTGGAGAGGAGGGTGATCACTTTCGTGATGGGTGCTTCTAATTGCAATGAGTGTAGCTTTTGCAAACTGGATCGTCTACGGCCTGTAAACGAGAGGCTACGATTTTCTAGTACCGTCGAGTTTCGATCGTGCAACGATCGTCTCGAGATCGGGCAAATATCACTGACCACGGCAGCTGTCCTAGTTCGCTCTGTTTATTAACTCTACGGGCGTATTTACGACCGTGATAGACGATTACCGATATCGAGCGCGCACCGGTTATCCTTACATTAAAAAAAAATCTCGTTCAACGTGTCAACGAATCTCCAATGGCCTGATTTTTAGCTCCATGTGTCGATCGAAATTTAAGATACCGGAGATGCGTGCAATACGACTGGTTTTATTCGATCGATTAGATTTTTGGCTCGGACATTTACGATAAATTGGTCACCGTTTTCAACGTTCGGCAGCGATTCGTTATCGTTGCTTTACGTTGCGAATCGTAAGGCGTTGTAAAAAGCTGGGAAGAACGGTGTCGAATTTATCGGGTTATTCTACTTTACTTTTGCTTTCGAGCGAACTTGACGAGCGAGTAAACCGAAAGTCCGGAGAACGTGAGATAAATGAAAACTAGGAACGAGACGTTACCCTCGGTAGTATTAGATCTGACATCGGACGGCCTTCTCGGTGTTGTCTGTGTAACACTCACTTTAGGGAAGAGCGGTTGCGACGTGACAGGAACCGGACTAAGGGGGCTTATGTTTTCCGACAGATACGTCGTGTCGTATATGTATATGTAGTGAGTCGGTTTTCTGAGAGAATAGTTCAATGAAAATCAACTAGCGAACAATAGAAAGCGTTTACGGTATTGCGTTTCGAACAACTTACTTCAACATGGTACTGAAAGGTATTACCCTGCAGTTGATAACGAGCATTCGGTTGTTCTGCCGTCTGCAGTTCATGTTTCCTTCGAATTCTCGACCCTTGCTGATCTGTTGCTCCATGAGAACAAAGTTCTCGTAATACACTATCTCCCCTATGTTCTTCCCTAACATTTCGCTCGTCTTATAGCCTAGTAACTTTTCGCTGATTTTATTAACGTACTGCAACGAGGGAAAAAAATAATAAATATAGTCATGACAAATACCGCGAGTGTTAAACGGTGCAAGCAGTTTCATCCACTTGCTTAGGTAACGCAATCAAGAAATTGTTCGTTACTCACGTTACCTGTACAATGTGTTTATCGTTCGTCACGTGTACCATGTCACGGCATCTGTCGAGAGCTACGTAAAGCGCGCTGGCAGCCGCAAGTTGACTTCTTGGCAGTAACGCGCTAGTATAAATTCCCACTAATTCGTTTATTAGTATACCCTCGTGGGAGCATTCCATCAATGCCTAGAAAATACAAGAGAGGACGAACGACTTTTATCCGTTTGAGATAAAAAAAAACAACCGTCCATGTTTAATCTGTGTTTTCCGTATATCGTAGAGATACGACAGTTCTAATGACTACTCACTCCGTTAAATCCTGTTTCCAGTAAGTCCAGTGCCACGATTTTATCTTTGTCGGTATACAAGAAGTACCTGTGGAAGTTTCCAGAGGAAAAATATCAAACGATAATGCGAAATGTACTGCGTAAACAAAGAAACGTTCAACGAAAAAATTACTATTTTTAACTTACGATTTTTTCACAAGAGCTATGATAACGGAATTGTGGTAAATAGAATTGGCCCTGATCGCTCTGAAACGAACCAATCGGATCTATTAATTCGAATCTCTCGATTCTTCGAGGTGCTCGATAAAAATCTCCGTCGATATTTTACCGTACCTACAAATTGTGTCGGCCTCCACGTCGCGCTGTCCTCGACGATCGATGATTATTAGCTCGTGGATCCGACTTTGGAAAAATTCGACCGCTTTTTCCGCGTCTTTCGCTACCGTCACGCTCCACCCCAATCTCCTCGAAGAGGCAGCGAGAATATCCATTTGCTGGTCATCTTTGAAGAAGACCAACAATATCTGACGTTCGAGGAGTTCGATTCGAAATCAATAATAATAAATTGTTCGATAAATCCAGAAACGTCGACATAAATTATCATCGACACTCGATTGTACCGATAGAACGGATACCCAGAAGAACTACTTACTTTTATGAGACTAGGAACAGTGTTCGTTAACGGATAATCCTCGATATCTTGCAGTCCTTTCTGTAATGCACGAAAAGATAACGAATTTCGCGGATCGCATGTACCGATCGTTAACTTCTGAGCACGAAATTAAAATACTTCCACCGCTAAGATTTAAAATTTTAAAAGCGAATGTACCGCTAATGTATACTCGTTATTGCTGGATTCCAACTCGAGTCGAGTATTGTTTACTTTCACACGTCGTCGCGCACGTGGAGATTCATTCACATTTATGATCCTCTCGTATCGAGATCTCGAGCTTTTCATTCGTATTTACTACCGTGCTCGATCTTAAAAGTTGTGCGCTCGTAGTATAACCTATGCATGATGTTAAAGCTAGCTTCGCAGAGACAAGCGAATCGAAAGACAAAGTGCTCGTGACAAAACGAAGTTGGCCGTTTTGCGAGAAAGGACGAAAGGACGAGACCGTGAGGAATATTTCGATCGATCGACAATTTAACGTCGATACAGTTTACAAGAGACGTTCCGTTTTGTTTCTTAAACGCTGGAAAGGGAATCATTTATCCCTCGGTAGCGAATTTTATTCTGAGCGCACGAAAACGTTTCAAGTTGGAGGTACGATCGAGTCGTGTCGCGCTGTAACGATCTCGTATCGTTGTCAGGACCGTTCACGAACGTACCTCGAACACGTAATATGCCTGCGCAATGATGAAAAATTGAATTACGTTCGGAATTACGTCGTCCTTTTGCGTAAACTGTGAACGTCGAGACTGTACATACGTTTATACGTCGTGTGTTCGCGTAATTGGAATAAAAATGATTCTTGATTTTACATTCGCATCGTTCATTTCTATCGAAACACCGAAAAAAGAAAGAAAAGATCTCTTCGAGATCGAAAGGACAACAGTCGCACGTTATCGCGAATAACGAGACTTTGCATTCCCGATATCGCGGTAAACGCGTACTTCGTTTATTTAATACGTAGAATACGGTCAGTTGTAGAAAACAAATGGATCGTACCTGTGTTGGCGACACGAGAGTCGAAATTATTTCGTGTACGTTCATTCCGTACTGTCTCGCGTACCATTTTTTCCGAACACTGCCGCACATTACATCGAAAATCCACCTATACCACGGACCCGGCGATTCTTCGTAAATGTCCTTCGTACAGTCCGTAGTATGACAAACGTATATCGGTGTTTGCGTGGATCGTCTTTTCTCGTTCATTCTTAATCGCTCATTAACCGACGCGTTTAGAGTCGTTGATTGTCACGACGCGATCAACAGGCACCCGGTAGACAATAACGCATACTTTATCACGACAGAACTGTTGGCACGAGGTCGATCTATTCGATCGTTGTTCCGAAATTAATTCCATGATCGCAATTAGCCTGCGTCCGCGGCGTAAATATCGTTCGTTTGCATCGTTAATCGAAGCTAGAATTTACCGATCGTGTATATTGGTTTCGTTTAAAACACCGAGAGCGCGAAAGATCGATGGGCGAGGTACGTCGATCGGAGAACACGTTCGCGGACGTCCATCGCGACACTGATAGGGCACGCTGCGTCGCGGGTTCAGATTATCGTTCTTTCGCTACGCGTCGTTATACTATCCGAAGCAGAAGCCTCCGTATATCTTCCGATAACGAAGCTTCTCCGGAGAACTAGAGTACCTTCGTACAATTATTATTTGTGTTTGTGTATCGTATAAATAGTCGATAATAGATTCGCATTGCGAGAAACGGTATCGTCATTTTTCTCCCGATAAACGTAGCGGATAAACAACTGTTCACGGTAAGATCGCAATAAAACCGCTAAATCCGAGTATCGACTCATTCCTATTAAACGACGTTGAAACAAAGTGAAACGAATTTAAAAAAAAAACGTTCGAGAAGAAAAAAAGCGTAGCCTGTCCGCCAACGATCGCGCAAAATAAAAAATTGTACGCGACAAAGTTTCCGAGCAAAAAAGTTGTTCGGTGTAATTCTTTTCCGTGAAACGTTGGTCGATTCGTTGCGTCGAAAGTAAAATTAAGAAGAAAAGCATGTTTCGTTCAACCCGTTGCCACACAGATACGACTAGTGCGGTAGTAAATACCGTTGCGTTTTCGTGGCGCTTCGCGGTGTTTCGAAACACGAACGGTGACACCTCCAAAAGCTTCTCTTCGTCGACGACGAATTACGCAAGACGTCGATTCCTGAGACTGCGCTCCAGTTGTGTCTATATACTGTCTACGGACAGCAATTTATACCCTGTTTATGTACGATTTCGATCACACACCAGGGAAACGAAAGGATGCACCGAGATCATTAATAATTCGTTTACCAGTTTCTACCCTTCGCGTAGACATGTACACCGTTTGCTAGACCTATAATCAAAGCTCGACAGGAGCCGAGCCGTTTAATGTTTAAGCAGCCGACTTAGTTTCTATTGTCGATGAAAACTTCAATGAAAACATACGATGCAATTTTCACAAGACCGCGCGACACGTTGGGAATCGTGCACCTGCACGGAATGAAACGGTTCGCGATTATGGTATTGCCAAAGGGTATAATTATGGATCGCAAGGTTAAGCTGCGTGGAAAATGGAAAGACTGACGCTTCGTGTTTTTTTTTTCCCCCAGTCGGCTGTATTGTTTCTCTATCCCTTTCCTCTATTAATTCCCGTTCAGATTCTCCCTTCTCCTGTTTGGTAATCGATGGCCCAGTTTCAGCCCTTCGACCTCTTTTCGTACTCGAAGTTGACGAAGTGATCGATGCTTCGATACAACGTTCGTGTAAAGAATTTTACACAGATTTTTACCTCGCATTAAGGAAAATACTAAATAATCGGAGTAACGAAAAAGGACGGTTATATACACGTTTGCGATACAAACGCGGCACAATGAAAAGATTATTAAAAATACAAGTGTAAAACGAAACTGTATCGTGATCTTGTTGCAACTGCTTCCCCGGGCGTAATAATAAAAGAAAAACCATAAGGTATCGATTGTGTATTAATCGCCGTTAGTGCGGTGTAATATTTCTCGAGAAGTAGTAACAAGAAACAGTTTGGATTCGATTGTCTCTTGTCTGCCTTCAAAAATACGAACTAAGGCATCACTTCTGCTCCGTTATCTTTGATTGCAGTTACAAGAATCGTGATATCGATGCGGCAGCAATATTTTCACGAGTTCAACACTTTGAAGCGTTGCATAGACGATAGCGTCCATTGCGTCGTTACAATTGCAGCATATTTCGTGAATAGGATCGGTTACCGTTCGCAGTACCGATCCTTTCTAGCAAAAAAAAAAAAATTGAGAACCAAACAAAAGAAACCGAAAGAAAAATAACGGTATAAATTAATTGCTCACGGTTATTGGATAGTCGACATCCTGGTCCGCATCCGTAATGTCTTCGAACGACGGCTTGCCTCTTAAAAGATCGTACTCCGATTTCCCTTAAAAGAGACATACGTGTGTAATTTTGTAATTCGTTCGAAGTGAAAATTTAAAAGTCTAGCGGTATCTGATAACGGTGAGGGTATCGATCGGAGATTAATTCGTACAATCGATGTGTGTAAGCCGTGTTTCAATACGCTTTACAAATCGATTTATTGGCCGAGCAATCAATCGATATTTCGATAATAATAACGCGATAGGTTAAGAACCGGATTACGCATACAATGCCACGAGAAGATTCTAGATCAGTGGATCGACAATTAAAACTAGTTTACGAAACTGATCGATGATTGTTTTTAATCTCTATCGCCGAGTGGAGATTAATTTAGTCGATACGATCACAAAGAACATTCTAAAGTTCTCCGTATACCTAATTAACAGGAACTGGCAGGCCGATTCGTTTCGCAGAGAATGTTATTTCGTGCTAATTTTGATTTCTTATTTCCAAGTTAAATAATTTGACGTAGAATTATTCGTTTGGATAGAATTTAGTTACTTTTCTCGTTGAAACGAGAAGCAAACGATTCTACGAATATTATTGTGTTTCAGAGGGGTGTTCGACGAGATCGAGCGTGCAAAACTTATGTTCGCGTTTTACGACAGGATCGTTCAGCGATTCGAATGGATCAGAGTTTAAAGATAATCGATCGAAAGTAGGCCGTCTTAATTGGACATAGCGAGCACAGTATAGGGACAAGCACACGGTTGTTTTTAGCCAAAATGTAGAATACGTTTTAAAGATACCTACATACTTTCTTGATCGACACTTGCTATTTACGATCATCGATTGAATCGATTTCCAGTTTTTTAATCCCAGTGTCGTACGAACATACGATGCGAATTACATTTTAAAACGTATTAATCGTTTTTCGCCCTCGCGTAATTTCTGCGGTCAATGGTGAAGTTATTATTGAAACGATACAATGGTATTCTTCTTCGAAGTAGAACAGAATTGGAGGAACGGACAAGAAATTTCTTTACGTACCATCGTTAAGCAACATGTCCTCCAAAGTATCTTCATCTTGATTAGGAAAGAAATACTTGTTCGGTGGGGATGCCATGTGAATTTTTAAATTGTTAACTTCGCAACGGTACAGATGTGCATTGATATTTTATTAATTGCGTCTTCATGTTAACGACGCTAGTTCGTAGCGTTCGAATATCCAACGAAAGTATAGTGACTGGCGATCGATGTAACAATCGACTATTGCCCGTACGAAAACAACTATTTGGAAATGTATCGTATAATCCTGTGCAAATACATTTAATGATATCATTTTGAAAAAAGAAATATTATAATATCGAGGAACGTTTATTTTTAACGTTGCAAATTAAAGATGCAATTTTACAGTATACGCAAAACAGATAACGTACATACGATAAAATCGTTGTCGTCGTGTCGCTCGAATTTTTTCGAAATCGAAGTGCAACGATCAATACGACTCAATCGTTTAGCAACGTTAATTACGCCACTGTCTCGATACGCATCGGTCGACTAATTACTTTGTTAGCAGTACGGGATTGTCCAAAATATATGCGTTTTAAATAAGTGACTGGTGAAAATAAAATTACTCGTTTCTTCGTCCACGTACATTCGAGGCACACTATCTTTGCTGTAACGTAAGATCGAAACAAAAACGAATAACAGTATATTCCGCTCGTAAGTTTATTTGAACGTTACACCGAGAATTACACCGTTCACTTTTTCCATATTACACGTTTTCTTTTTTTTTTTTGTTTTTTTGTTTCTCGAGAAAGAACTCTATGTAAATAACACTCGACAGCTGCAAGCGAACGGAGCGCGTTGAATATTAAAATCACGAGTTCGAAAGTACGGGAAAAAATCGGCCCACACACCGAACGATGCGTTGCAAACGGCTCGAAGACAACGACTGCCCGGGAGAACCAAATTCTGCGGGTTAAAATTCTGCTCGCGAGTGAGTGGCCTCAGGAACGAGATATAGGGTCGTCGAAGAAACTCGCGGTACGATACCTACACGCTCGTTAAATACGAACACGCGCAAAGAAAATCGTGCTTGAATAAAATCTCGAAGTCAGAGGTATCCGTTAAGAGAGTTATCCTCGTACGCTGATTAAAGATCGTTACTTACGTAAACACGTTGCTCGATGCGGAAAACGGAACATTAGTTCAAATTAAACGGGACGCGTTCTTTTCAACCATGGTGTTCCATTGTATCGGAAAATTATTTTTTCCATCTAAGAGAAAGTTAAATTTTCGAGTTTTCAAAGTTGCCGCACAGCTACAACAAAATTGTAAGAGCAAAGTAATCGTTTACACTTTTCGTTAAATTTGTAAAAAATAATTTTACGCGAATTACGGATCGTCTTAGAAGATAGTCGTCACGTCCCAACACCTCGAAAGCTTATTTCCCCGGTATTAAATATCAACGCCCATTGAATAACGAATCGCGCAACTAATTCGCATGCGCGTTCGCGAAGGTCCGAATGGAATTGCCATCCGACATTATCTGTATCCGATTTGCATTCATAACCATCGACCCAAATATACGCAGTCTTATCAAAGAATCAATATAGTATCTCGGTATTTGCGCACCATTGTGCGCGCCTCTGGCATTAAATTGCTTAACAACGAATACGTTGAATTGCAAATTATCTCGAAAGATTTTCGAATGCCATTCAAACGGCAATTAAATCGAACGTAGTGCCGAGTAATTAATTCGCGATCAATAATATTGAACGAGTACCGCGTACGCGTGAGATAAGATTTGGAAAAGATATACAATGTCGTTAACATTTTCGAGTGAATAATCGCGTTACATATTTATTCAAGGGTACGTAACAACGGTAAAGAGAGATAGCGATGAACGAAAGGACGATAGAAAGAAATTGTAACGACACCGAAAGAAAGTTGGAAGAACGTTGTCCTTGCTTCGAACGATGATCGAATCGATTTAGATGGAGAAGTAAATACAGAGAAGAATAAACGATGACGTTCAACGAAAACTATTTTCCCTAATAGAAAGGTCTCGTTTTTTAAAAAAAAGGTCGAGGTAACGTCCATTCGCAATTACCAAGAGCAAACGTTCCATCGAAAGGCAAGATTTCGAGAACTCGAACGGTAGAAAATAAGTTAGTGTCCAGTCGGTCCACGACGGTGCCCTGCTTAGAAATATACCCTCGAGGGATACTCGATAGAGTAACGGTGTTCGATCGGTCCTTGACAACAAGATATTGCACGTGCCGAACGATTCGCAACGATCGAGATTCGACGGAACCGTGCGTTGCTTCTCGCGATCGTACACGCCCGATTAATTCACGTTGCGAACAGTCGACTCCAGTCAAGACTACAGCGTGGTCAGAGCGTAGACTAGGTCAAGGAGAATCACTGTTCGTCCGAAGTATGTACGTTACGTACTCTGCGGCTACCTTCGCGAACCGTAGTACGCATTGATGACGCAGCAATACCCCAGGCGCGTTGCAATTTATTTTTATTGATCGATTATGCCCGCCGGGAGTCGAAGAATCCGCTTTCCCTGTTGCGTCGGGAGACTGGAGACATCGAAAATAACGCGCTCGACGATCGAACGCGATCCCCACGAAAGAAAACCAATCGAGATTACCGTAACGGTATCTCGTTAGCGGGCCGCGGGACACCTTAACCAGAGAAAAAAGAAAATTTCCGAATCGTGCCCTCGCAGGAGCTGGATAGGTTAACCGATTCGATTCGATACCCGTGGAACGGTTAAAGGTCCGTAAACGCGTTAACTTGACACGTGAAACGAAAGTTATCGATTATTTGCGAGAGAATTGGTACGAAAGAGGAAGCAAAACTTGCGCGACGGAAGATCAACGGTGAACTCTCGAGATCTTTTCGAGCGCGGATCACACCAAAGTCCCTTTCTTCAGTGAAGATGTATCACCTGGAAGAGTCTTTATCGAAAACTAAAGAAGAAAACGCAACGGATAGTTCGCTGGTAGGAAAAATTGTCGAAAGAAGAGGCGAGAAATGAAATACCTGCAGCAATTGGCTGCTCTTCGTCGGTTTCCAACGCCTCGTTTTTCTCCGTGTCGCCTTTGGCCTCCAAGCACACTAGCACGCTGGGCTTGCATCCCATCCTCGGAGCAAGTATTCACTTTGCACAGAATCCTTTAGTCCTCTTCCACATGGTCGCCGAGAGCCGTTCGGATCGATTCTAGACAAAATTGGTCGCTGTCGGGTGTTCGATCGATAGCGTCGAGGTTACCACTTCCGATAATGCCAACGAACGACATTACATCGAGGCGAAGCGCGCGAATAACGTTCACATTTACGCGTTCGAGAGGGGGGTAATGAAATCGGCACGCGTGGTCGCAAAAGGTATAGATTTTGCAAGGAGGAAGTACTCCGTGGCTCGCGTAATTAATTCGAAACGAGATTTCGATATACATGTGGTTCCGTGGCGCGAAGAAATCGAACGTCCCTCTTCAATGTCGTCGAACGAGTTCGAGACTGCTGGTAGCAAAGGAAACACCGAGCGTGGAAACGACGCAACCAACGACAACCATAATACACGAGATATAAATATTCATGAATGCAAGCGACGAAGCGTTATTTGTAAATTGGTCGCAGCGTGGGTACGTAATCGTGAAACGATACGTTCGAAGTTGATATAAATCTCTTAGGAAATACAGTTGCGGTGTATCGCAGTTCCAAATTGTTTCGAAAGTAAAAGCTACCGTAAACTACCCTCCCTCGAGGATAGCGACTCGTCACGTTCGAGACATCGGAGGTACAGCGGGAACTCGCGAATGAAAAAATGATCGAAAATAAAGCCAACCCGGGAAGTTACTTCCGTTGGAAAACTTGGATGCTCTAGGTCTACGTAGAATTGAAAAACTCTTACGTTGCATCCGAAGCGCAGCATTCCACCGAAGAAGTGGGAAACTCCCTTCGGATCGGCAAGATCGCACCAGCGCCGTTCGCGCAAAATTTGTCCGTTCACCTTGAACGACGTATCGAAGATTACACGTCGACGAACGCAAACACGTTCTCGGTGCATATCATGGGAATTTAGAATCCAGTTGGTACATGCGCGAATCGGTACGATCGTTCCGAGCGTTCGAGGTTGTCAATGAACGGTCGTTCCCTTTGGAAGCGGACCAAGTTGAGAAATCATCGAGGCGCAGCGATCGAGATCGCGTTTGCAACATCGAACGGATTACCCTCCCCGGAGAGTTCGACTCCAAGGTCGCCGAAAAGAGAAACAAAAACAGCCACTTTCCGTAAATAATTCGACACACGTGTATCGTTTCCAAAGAAAGAAATATTCACTCGCGAGGAATCGAGAGGAAACTCGAAGGCGCGTTACGCGGAGACGAAAGTTATCGATCGATGAAAAATTGAATCCGTCCGTCCGTCCGTCCGTCCGTCCGTTCGTTTATCGCACCTCACGAGATCACTGCACCGAACGGACGGTTCGTTGTCGCGATCGAACAACGACGACCAGAACCGAACGAGTCGACGCTATTGTCACCGATGAACCGTGAACAGACGCGCGATCGTCGATCCATTCTTAAGCGACACGGTGCTCGGAGATGTGCGCGATGTTTTAATAATGCTAGACCCAGTTGTGGATGGCACGGTGGCCTCGAAACTACTGACTAAAGTTTGCGATTTCACGAGGTCGACGCGCGAGGAGAAGAGACTACGAATCGGGATGCCTTTGGCCCTCTCCCCTCTTCTTTCGAGTGCCTAGCCAAATATTTTATTCGCTCCGGGAGTGCGTCGACGCCGTAGATCGGTCGTCGAGTGTACGATAACGTTGACGTTATTAGCGAAATACGTCTCGAAACTCGAGATACCTATCTACCGGCGAACCGAGTCACGACCGCGCGACGCTCGAAAAACTACCGCGGCTCTTTCGGTGGGAAACTCGCGAGAACGTTTCGAACCAAGCCGGTACCAAAAACATGGAAAATACATCGAAATACACGGAATATCGGTAAGGAGCAAAAATCGTTCGATCGAAACTATTCTAGTCTTTAAAAATTATTTTAGAGAACGCGATAGAATCGATCGCGATTATCGGGCAAAGATAATTGTAGTCGATCGATCGAACCGGTCCGCCGTAACTTTCGTTCGGAAAGATCGACATCGTTTCTTCGATTCGCAGTTACCTACGTTCAAAGACACGAGAGGCTGCAATCGATGCGATAACACGCAACGACGCCGGATAGGTTTGTGCACCTCGATTCCGAATACCGCGTTACGAAACATTCAGGAGAATCTCCTTGAAAGTATTGTTCAATTTGAAAGGCTAATAACGCCGCGGCGCGACGCGACGCGCCGTACCTGCACGACCGATTCGGTTTCTTTTCGCAGAAACTGGAAAATCGACAGCGCTGAACAATACTCGGGAAACGTTGAAGCATCCGTGAAAAGGAGAGAAATTTTAATTCGAGAAGGAACTCGATTGTTCGAAAAACGAAGAGTGCGCGATACGTCCTTTTCTTTTTTCTATTCTTTTTCCTTTTCGAAAATATCCGCTCTTCGCGAAAGAATCGTCGCGTTACGTATTTCCCTTTACCGATCGGTCGAAGAATAATACACATACGTCCGAGAACTCTGAACGAGAACGTCTCTTCTCTTTGAACGAGAAAGAGGTCCACGAAAGCGAAGAGACGTAACAAGCTCGGTGATAGTCAAAGAGAATAGAAGGTGTCTAGAATTTGCGCGTGGTAAATACCAGGAAGATCTAGCAATTATCGTTAGCTATTATTACCCGTAGTAGTTTACACAGCGCGAAGACAGACCGCGGTGGTACAAAGCGATTACGCGTCTGGGAGGGCTTTAGTTTCCTCGACGTAACTTATCTTTGCTCGCGAACCATTGTACCGGTTGCGACCGTTCCACTCTTTATGCCTTACACGGAACTTTGCATCTCACGGATAACATTTTACCAATATGCACCATCGGTTGCGTACACGCGAGCACGAGCGTTCCTACGAACGGATGGATCTTGCACGTTGCTTTCCACGCGAGATATAATTGTACCTTTCGATTCGAAATATCGATGTACTCGTTACACGGTTGCTTTCGTTCCAGGAGACCCTTGTACGCGTAAAATAAAATTTATCCTTTCCGTGGTGTTTCGTTGCGAGTTATTCGATCTTAATTGGTAATCGTTGACCTTCGTTGTCCTACAAGTCGAACGTTTAGGATCGATTTCGAACGAAAGACACGATGCAGGAATTGCGCGCCTCTGCTCTTGGTGGAACTGAAACGGAAAGGTGAACCAGTTTCTCGCATCATCGCGATTTGATAAGAGAAAGACAGACAAGGTCGTTCCTATCGTGTCAAGAAGAAGAAGGTGTACGCGAATGTTTATGCAGGTGGCTATTAATAATTGCTGTTGGCTCCTCGATTTTCAATCGTAAGTTGCATTTATGCGTTGATATCGTTCAAACATCTTAGAGACTCGTGTGTCTACGTGTTCGCGTAAATAATTACATTGCGACTTCGCAGGAGAGTTCAACGGTTCAATTTTATTACATAAATTTGAACGATCGATCGACAATCGCGATCGAAACAACGTTGAGTACAAAAGAATCGATAGAAGCGATCAAGGTATCTTCGTAGTTTTCTATTTTGTCGGCAAGCTTGTAATCCATTTTTAAAGATTGAATATTTCTTCGACGCAAAGTGCCGTTGGTAAGGAATTTACACGTTATCGAGAAGATGGCTAAATAATGAGGATTTTATCTTTACCTTGCTTTGAGAATTTTGTAATGTTCCAGGAACAAGTATCTTTTGGATTCGTCGCGCATCGTTGCAAGTTCACCAGCGACGCGCACGAAGCGAAATATCGAACAAAGAAGACGATGGTAGTCAAATGTTCAGGAATCCGAAATTGTCAATTTTCGATGAATTTTACCGAGAAATGACACTTGGAATTTTTCGTTTTAAGGGTTCGAGACTATTAAATATTTTATGTCAAAGTTGTAAACGATGAAGCAATCGATCGATGAGAAAGATATCGAACGTGGGAAAAATTATGCAGATTAGCAAAGAGACGAGGACACCGGCTCATAGGCAGTTTGGTTGGTTATACAAGGTTTGGTAAATCAAATAATTCGAACAAATACAATGTTACCGTAGTTGGTCGAGTTACGTGTACACGTAAGACTGGAACGTAGTTTTCAATCGGTCAGCGTAGCAGCAATTATTCGTGCATTCGGTCGTGTTTTTCATCATTAATGTAAAATATTTTCCTAGCCAACGTAACGCCACAATAATTGATCATCGTTCGGTAGCTCTTCCTCCCGGTATCTAAGAGCGCTAACGATTTTAGTCCCGAAGGTTTAACGTCCCATCGGGAAGTGAGTTGCCGTGTAACACTAACGACGCTTTTTAACAAGGTTCTGTGTCAACGAAAGTGTGTAAAACCACTATCTGCCGTGCAAGCGTACTTGAAAGACAACTGTTTGCGATTTCGCGTGGACCGCGTAGGTCTGACGCATTGGTCTCCGATATTGAATAGCATTGCGGAGAATCGAAGCCTCTCGAAAATTAATATGTACAGTCGAAGTCCGTACAAAAGGGTACGAGAGAAAGTAAACACGGAAGAGAAGCTCGAGAAATTATGGTAATTACCCTACTTGGAAGATCCGAGAACGTATTCGAATTTCGTAGCGACTGTTGAAAAAACGATACCAAATTCCATTTTATGGAAATTGGTCCCGAAGGTTTGTTCGCGATCGTTGCTTCCCCAAGCTTAAACTTCCCTTGAAATTTCCTCGATCGAAATTATTCTTTCTCCGGTTACCGCTAGCAAAATCTCCATTTTACGAAGTAGACGTATTCCTCGGTTCAGAAATGTTTGCATCCGTAGACAAATATCGCAACGTGTAAGGTATTTTTAGTGATTTCAACGATTGGCCAGAAATTGCAATTTTTCTGTACGAGAAAATTACGTAAGCGAGACACATTTCGTTTAGTTTTTCGGATACTACTCGCAGAAAGTTTAAGCTTGCAGGTGGGGCATCGCCTGGCCCGGTGAGTTGGACGGAGAGAGAGAAGGGTAGAGGGGATAGGGAAAAGGAGATCAGGGGTGAACGAACGAACGAACGAACGAACGAACGAACGAACGAAAGGAAAGGAAAGGAAAAGAAAAGAGGAGAGATCTGCAACGCGGAGTGTCATTTCGATCGCGCACGTCCAGGCTGTGCGGTAAGGATCGATCCTGGCCGATCCTGTACACGAACTTCCTGTTGCGGTGCCTGGTCGACGCTGTGGCGGTTTGCGCGAGAGACTCACCGAGACTCACCTCGATCACCCTCGACGGGATTCCATTGACGCCGAGGTATCTGAACGTCCTCTGCTTCGGTCTAAGGAACAACGAGAGGCTCACGCACCTGTCGCTCACGAGATGCCGTATCGGTGACATCGGTCGGTGTTCTTCGTTCCGATCCAACGAGTACGATCTTTTCCCTGACTCGTTCCTTCCACGGATATTTCATTCTTACTTTCCGTCGATCGGTCAGGTTGCGATTCGTTGCTGCGTTGCTTGAGAAACAATTCGAATCTTCGCGTACTGAACCTCTCCGCATGTCGGCTCTCGAACCGAAGCGCCACGAGTCTCTCCCTCTTCTTAAAGAGGAGGAGAGCGGATTTGTTGCAGAACGTTTGGACGGAATCCTCCCTCCGGTCTCGCGAGGAACACTCCGCGAAACAGGTGAGCTGCTCGCCTCTGTCGCGACGGTTACGCGGAAAGTAATCACCTCATCGTCTACCGTAACTTTCGTTAAACGTCACGGTTACGACGAATCGTTGGAAAACAGTTAGTTCGGTCACCGCGATCGTCCCTCCACCGAGTGAAATAGTCGCGGTAGCCGTTAACGAAACGATTACCTTCCGTTCGACCCTCGTGTTCGCACACACCCGAATCGCGGATCGGAAACCGAAACATCCCACCTGTGCCTTTTTAATTTCATCTTTCAGTTGCAGGGATTGCATACGTTGATTTTAAACCAGAATCCAAAATTCGGGGACAATGGCGTCGAACGATTAACGACCGCGTTGAACATCGACTATTGGTTGAAATCGTTGAGCCTGAAACACTGTGGCATTGGTAAACACGGTGCAGAGGCCATCGTGAAACTTTTGCAAACGAACGGTGTGCTCACGCACATGGATCTTGCCCGGAATCGCATACACATCAACACACTTCAAGTCGTTTTGAAGCTTTTGAAGAGGAGGCGTGGAGACACCGTCGACACCAACTCGACGAAGAAACGATTTATACGAAACTGGAAGAACGCTTCTTTAAGAGAGGTATTCAGAAGAAACAAAATTTCCGAATCCGTATCGAAGAATGGCAAACGTGGAACGTGTCGATTGGTAAGTTTTCCATCGCCTTCTTTCTATTTCAAAAAGCAATCGTACTTTTCCCGCGTATATATTTAACCGTTCAAAAACTTGGATTTAGGACAGACTGAACCGTAGATCGTTAAAGAGTAGTCCGCTGAAGAGACTTTGGAGATTTCAAACAAGTTCCAGCCGAACGAAGGAGACAAAGAAGAGGAAGAAGGAACGCAACTTCGAGGGAACGAATCTATTCGACATGGAATTACAGCTATTGGACATAATCAATTCCAACGGTAAATTAAAGGAAGAATTATCGGGCAACGACGTATTGTTGCACACAGAGGTGCAAGAAAGATCGAGAACCGAAAACGAGTTGAAACAAGCATCGCTTCGGTTGAACGATATCAGGAGCAAAGTCCTTGTGGTCGATTCTCTTCGTTCGAAAATTTACGATGAAAATCAACTACTGCGGAAAGGTCTTCGATACGTTTTCGAAAAGATGGAATCATTTTCAGCAGCGAAGCAGCTCGAGGTCGATAAAACAAAATCAACGACTGCTTCGAACGATGCCGAACTATTATCCTCACCGTTACCTCGCCGGAACGATAATATACCAGCGAGTCATTTGCACGAGAACAAACCTTACCGTCCTCCCTTCCTCAGCGAATTCGAAATCACGAATATTGTAGAATATTAACACGATGCTTTACGCGTGCGATACTTTTTCTATTTGAACACCGGTAACTATGGATGTAGTGCCAGTACAATTGTATACAAATTTCTACAAATACATTGTAACAAAATTGGAACTGTAGCTTCGTTTCCTTAAAAAAAGTTGTTCCTAATATACAATAACGGAGCCAATTAGCTCGGTATTATCCGCGACGAAGAATTATTCGATTTACATTGAAATTTCACTTTAAAGTAATTATCGTTTATTTGAAAAATAAAAGATACCGCTGACGTTGCTGTACAGCAAATTCGATCGACTGCACGCATTTTCAGTATTACGTCCAGATCGCACACACTGTACTATACACCGAATCGTCGTGGAGTTAAACTAGAAAAAGAAAGAAAGCTACTTGTCTTAAATTAAATAAATTTATTTACCTTCGTATTCTTACGTTTCATTCAAATATTCGGACATTCGTACGGGTTACAAAAATGTTCGGTGTTACAATATTACATTGTAAGAAAACTTTTATATCTTGATAGGAGATTATGTAAATTATTAAATATGTACGGAACATTTCTAACGATTGCTTGTAAAATCGGTTAATAAAATAATTTTGCGCATATATGGTACATGTGGCGCCATCCGTGATAATTCGTCCAAGTTTGTCGAGGAATAGTGTTTTTCTATATCGCTAGATGTCGACACAAGGACGATTTTCACGTTTTAGCAGATTTAAATCGTTTTTATAGATAAACGAACAACTAATTGGTACTTTAGAGACCTAGCTTCGATCAATTCGTACCGTAGAATCACTGGCAATTGAAAAAGTTCATAATTCATTATAAATTCTTATATTACGTCAAATATATTATTAACCTCGAATCTTGATCTTTTTTTTACTTCGAATCTTGATCAAATTGTTAAAGTTGCCACTGTTCGAGATTACGTTTAGCCTACAGAAAATCTAGTTCGTAATTTATTGTTCACAGCTTCTAGAAGTATAATCAGTTACCCTTCTATTTTCGTAGGAGATTGTTTAAATTATTACACATGTACAGAACATTTAAATACAAAGACGATTTAAATCTGCTAGAACGTGAAAATCGTCCTTGTGTCGACATCTAGCGATACAGAAAAACACTATTCCTCGACAAACTTGGGCGAATTATCACGGATGGCGCCACATGTACAATATATGCGCAAAATTGTCTCCGTTCATTGTCCGAGCTGTATAATTGAGCCGTTAAATATATCTCTTACATTAAGTTTAATAACATAAATAATTTTTTAACATAATATAAGAATTTATGATGAATTATGAACTTTTTCAATTGCCAGTGATTCTACGGTACGAATTGATCGAAGTTAGGTCTCTAAAGTACTATATAGTTGTTCGTTTATGTATAAAAACGATTTAAATCTGCTAGAACGTGAAAATCGTCCTTGTGTCGACATCTAGCGATATAAAAAGACACTATTCCTCGACAAACTTGGGCGAATTACCACGGATGGCGCCACATGTACCATATATGCGCAAAATTATTTTATTAACCGATTTTACAAGCAATCGTTAGAAATGTTCCGTACATATTTTCATAATTTACATAGTCTCCTATCAAGATATAAAAATTTTCTTACAATGTAATATTGTAACACCGAACATTTTTGTAACCCGTACGAATGTCCGAATATTTGAATGAAACGTAAGAATACGAAGGTAAATAAGTTTTTTTAATTTAAGACAAGTAGGGAAAGACGCGACGCGAACCGTGGAGTTGGTCCTACTAGCTCGATCCCGTTTCTCCTCAGTGAGTCCGATTCGAGAGAAAACGAGCGACACCATCCACTTCGTAAAGGAGTGTCCCATTTCTCCCAACTCCGATGTCAGCCGCTAAGCGTGGACCTGATTCACGAGAGGTTCACCAGGAGAGGGTCTTATTCTGGAGGCTTCCACAGAGACCGGCAAAAATGCCTGCTCCTGCGTTCGTAACATGTTCTCTCTGGAAGCGGACGCACCGGAAGTGACGGCGATCGACCGTTCGGACCACCTCCACGGCCGGTCACTTGCTTATGCAACAAGCAGAGGTGGCCGGACTGTGAGACGAGGAAGCGAGCAAAATTAAACTAAAGATTGGTTAATTGCTCGGCAGATGACAGATATTTGTACATGGTGGCCTTAAAACTAACTTATTCTAAGCTTAACTAAAGATCCCATGGCGGATGCGACGAGAAAAACCTAAGAGAAACCTAAAGTCAAGGCATGATAGAAAATAGAAATGAAGTTGGTTAGTGATTAAATACAGTCGTGCAGTAACAAAGAAAATAAACGAAGCAGTGACAAAAAAGTAAACATAGAAAAACAAGTACAAATTAAAATTAGAGAACAAATAAAATAAGTTAAACGAAGAAAAAAGTGGAAAAAAAAGGATTAAGAAAGTGGTCGCCAGTACTGAAATTACGATAAAGAAAAGTTCTTATGTAACACAATCGTTTCCTTTATTTCCTTTGTTATTTCCTTCCCTCGATGCAATTCCAAACTACAAAAGAAAAAGAAAAAACATTAAAAATCCGAGTGTCGTTCGATCATTCCTTTCTTGGAATATAAGATACCCGTTACAGAGTAAAGAGTACAGACGAGACATAAAATAACATGGTAAACATGCTTTATCGTGTACCACGCGTCTGGAATTCGCGAACCAATTTACAATTTTCATCATTTCCTACATTATCGGTAGAAACTAAAGTAAAATATTAAGGCTATTAGGTGTAGAAATTAAAGCTGAGTCCGTGAAAAATTAATCACCGACGATATATAAAAGAGATACATATCACATAATACGGGAGTTACTGTCGCACAATTTGAAATTCCGACCCTTCTAAAGTACCAATGATTAGAAGTGACATCTCCGATTCAGAATGGCAACTCTATCAATTGTATACAACTATATCATCGCGGTCGATAATAGTCGCGGTCAGGTAGTCGAAATATAACAAGAACAACGAAGGGAATAATTTCTCGTGTTACACGGGTCACGGACAAAATATACCATAGACCTTGAGAAATAATAGCATTATACTACGGATAGCATTACAGATATGAATGCAACATTGACGCGTTTCAATACGTTTATATCGAGTAATACGAGTAGCTTTCTTCCCTTCTCTTTTTTATTTATTTTTATTCCCTATTATGCGTTCTTAAATTATGAATCGAAGAACGAGAAAGAAAAGTTCCAAGTTTTGTTCGATTGCTCCTCCTTTATGATAAATAAACATCAGGATGTTGCGAAATCTGTGAAGTTGAACGGTTTCAGTGAATGTTTGTTCCTCTGTGGGATTTACGTATGTTCCGAACATTAATGTTACAATATGTATCTTATTTATGCATTACAAATGATTAATTAGCCTTCAGAAATTAATTTTGATCGAGATTCGAAGTAAAAAGTGGTTACCGACATGTTTCTTATATAAGTATAGTTTTAAAACATGAGAAGTAATAATTTTTTACTGGATACATTAATTTAACATTTATTTAAATCTTATAATTTACACGATACGTATAAAAATTGCGTTTTTTATTTAAAACGCGTGAGTATTACTCAGAGTCGAATACGAAGAGGTCTCTGGGATTTTCAAACATTTGAATCGTTGTTACAATCATTGTCGTATAAACCTATTTTAAGGCTACATATGAAGAAAACACGAAAATGAAACCGAGGTCTCGTTTAGTTTTCCTGTTACGACGTTCGTAGCGCTGTTCAGTGTTCCGCTACAGCTGCAAAAGATACCTATCTATGAAAGTTATTATTTATCTATGACAAATATGGTTTGTTGTTTGCTACTTTCGGCGTTTAATTAGTCGGTGAAAAGATTTTATGAAGAATTTGATGAAGTTCCATAAATAACATGATGTCTGTGTGTACGTTTAATTATTTATTAATTTTATTGTAATTTCACCAAAGATTGGATCCATTTATGTTTTAGCACATACTTACAACTGTGCCGTTGTAAATATTCAGTTTACACCTTGTGAGGCTTATTACCTACGTATCTTTCATTCTGTTAGATTCCTTACTTCGAAGAACGTGTATCACGAGCGGACGACGGACATCTGTGACAGCTGCCGCAACAAAAGTTCAAACTACGGAAGTAGAGCCATTTCGTACTCTAGAAGCGTATCCTCCGAATCATGTTAATATTCACTTGAACCGAATTTATACAGTACCCTTGAATGTGCAAAATCTGTTACAAGGAAATGTACCTAATGAATGGAAGCAACAAATCAAGGTTTTTGCAGAGTATGCCATGTTGATTAGAAAACCTGCGATCGAAACAATATCCTATATGGAACAAGCCGATTATACAAAGTCTATCAACAAATATGTTCTTTGTATCCTTTTCAATTTTATAATTATAATTACAATTTGACACGTATAGTTTACAAGATATTTTCGTTATAATTATATTTAATAGATGGTATAAACGGCGTTGGAAAGACAACAACTCTAATGCATTTAGTTCACTATGGCCTTGCAAAGAAGTTTATCGTGCTTCATGTACCAGCGGGTAAGATAAATTATGATCGCAGCGATGCAAATTTATAGAACGCGCGTAATGTCTTCTTTCTATGCTTTTAGCTCAAACATGGTTTCGATTTCCAAAGAATATTACAAGTTCTCCATTGATGCCGGATAAACTAGATTTACCAGTACATGCAGGAGAGTGGTTGAAATATTTTAAACAATTGAACGCGTCATTGTTATCAACATTAAACGTGAGTAGTAAACGATATTGATTTTGTTATCGAATAGGATTAGAGTAACTGCTTGGTTCATTATTTTATAGTTACAAATGTCTAAAGATTACACATGGACCGACCAAGAAAGTACAAAATGCGGAGAACCGCTTCTTGATGTAATCGATTATGGGATAAATCGAATTAAATTCGCTTGCGGAATTGTCAACGCATTGGTGAATGAACTCAAAGAAGCTAGTCAAGCAGGAAAATGCCGAACGTTAGTTGTCATAGATGGCTTTAACGCGTTTACTTCTAAACACACTTCGATAAAAGATGAGAACAATGTATTTGTACCACCCGAAAAGATATCATTGACCACGACGTTTCTTAATAGCGTGGATTATAATTGGTGTAACGGTGCTGCAGTATTATCGGTGGATACAAAGGCAAACAAGGTATACAATCATCGATACGATCGAACCGATAGCAAAGTTTAATTATAAATTACTTCTATTTACAGTTAGACAGAGAATCTGAATATCCAAGATATTTGCTTGGTAACGAAGGATTTGATTATTTAGATCCCTTTCTTCCCATTTGTGTCGAAAATTACTCTTGCAACGAGTTCGCTACTATTATGGAGTACTACAAAGATCGAAAGTGGGTCAGGAATATTACTACTGCAGGACAAAGAGAATTAGAATTAGTATCCAATAGAAATCCATTTGAACTTTGGTTGCGCTGTAAATCTATATAGAACATCATTATGTATAAATAAAAATGATTTGTAAGAAACTTAAAAAGTGTCTTCAAAATTTGCTTTCCACTGATTTATTGATTTTAACGGTACATTAAATCAATAGATGAATATCTGTAATATATGAACTATACTACTGTGTGTATTTACTTACTGTGTATAGAGCTAGAGTAAATCTAAAGCTTTATTAATGTCACCGTCTTGGCTTTCAAGTACATGAGTTAGAAATTCATTTTCATTTGAAAATCCCATTTTAAGCATGGTAGCAATAGCTTCAGAAATTTTTTGATTGCTGTGATATGGTTTTCCTCTTTCCACTTTCTCTTCTGTTACTTCCACTGTTCTTTCCTCTTCTGCTGTCCTCTCCTCAAATAGTGGATACATTTTCTGGCTCGATGATTGATCTTTTAGCGCCGATAGGGCTGATGATGCCAATGTGGGAACCTAATCAAAAATATTTCATATATGAAAATATATATATATATGTATTATTTCTAATTATTTTATATCTCACTTGTGTCTCGGATGCATTCATAGAGAGATCTAAGGATGCAAGACTAATATCGGATGCATCATTTTTATCTATGATAGTCCATACTTCCGATCTTTCTTTAGTTTTGTCACTAGTTGTGTCCACATTTGAAACTGATGCGACATTCCATATATCTGTTTTATTGTCAGCAGTGGGAACTTTTTCAGCAACACTCTCATTAGTAGTTTCTTTCTGTTTATACTTCTCTTCCTCTTCGTCCCCATTAGTTTGACAAGTATCGAAAGTACTCCCTAGTTTCGATTCAATAAAACGCAACAGGTGCGTAATAATACCTCCTTCCAATAAGCCTTCAATCTTTTTGACACGTTTCGATTTCTGCATTTCTTTACAACAATCGATATCGTTTGAGTGTGCTGTGCTGTTTTTTATCCGCACAATAACCCAAGAAAGACCAAGCTCGTTGAGCAAATGTGAAAGATCAATCAAGTTAGATGGATTGCAACATTTGTCTCCATGAGCCACGTTTTCACATTTCAATGTAAGACATCCTTCCAGATGATCAAGCAAATACCAACCAATGCGACTGATCTGTACTACTGGTTGTGGCATACGAACCGTACAATGATCAGGATGTACACCTAACGCGTTGCATTGTAAACATAAATCATAATTCTTGCATTGAATACATTTGTATCGAAGTTCTTTAATTTCTTTTTGACAATGATCACATATTACATTGGTGTGTACTACTTCCATGTCCTGTGAGCACACTTTTAAATGCAGTTTGAGATCATTTTTCATATCCGACACAGCAATTTTTAATTCTTCGTCATTTGTCATTGCAATTTCATCATTGTCCTTATCTATAATATTGAAAAGCCAGTTATATTTATTAAACGGACACCGAATCATTGGAGAATAACGTAATTATTGTATTATATATAAAAATTACCTATCCAAAAGATTGCGATGCGTTTATTACGAAGTTTAGGGAAAAGCCCTATTATCGTGTCATAAATGTACGTAAAAGTCATTTGGCTATTAAAGATAGTGTTGAATCGTCGAGCTTCGTTTGTAGAGCCATCGTTGTTCTTTAAACACACTTTAAAGCGTAATACAGACATTATGTCTGAACTGTATACTTTGATGACAAAATGCGCGTAACGTGCAAATCGATATACTTTGAATTATATTTTTATAAGGTACACTCCCGCAAATGTAACGGAAATATTGTTATTATCGATTTGCAACTTCTTCTTTCGTCAAATTCTGCTTTCCGTATGTCCTATTGATTCTGTTACGACTCTCTTATAACTTACAGCTAGTACTGGACCTTTCACAAATGATTGCGTAGTTTATAGAAAATGGCGTCTTGGATAATACAGTTCGATAATACAGTTTCGATTTTCTTCTGATATATTTACATACTATCTTGATCGTCTATTGTCGAAGAAGAAATTTTACCGTACGAGTAAAAATTATTCTATTCAACGCGAACTAATGATACATTTTCTTAGAAACCCTAATCGGCGCCATATTTGAATGAAACGCGAAATTTGACAGATGCACACGTGACTACTGCGTAGAAACGATGATTCACGATACACGCAACTAATTGTAAATTATCATCCGTCATCCATTTTTGTACTGTACACATATCTATATAATCGATATTTTCGAATTCTTCTTCATATTTCTTAAATAATTCAACAGTTTTTACGTTTCGAATCCTTAGTTACGACTCCTTGCATTCAACGCTTAGCTTTGAAGCTTTAAACAAAAACGATTAATGTTTTTGTGATACAGAATGTTTGCGATTAAACGATAGTGCTTATGCATACAGTATGCACAAATGAACAGTATCTCGTTTTTCCTCTCTATGACTCTGACCTTCCTTGTCTGTCTTTGCATTTTCCTTGTTGTTAATTATTTTAATGGAGTATAATTTCATTCGAGTAAGTACTTAGGTACCTACGGTCATTGTGGCTCGAAATATACAAATTTGAAACACATACACACATATGTGCGTATACATTTTTCTCGTTCGAACGAGCGATAAAACCGAATACCTAACAATAGGTAATTTGTACAACTTTGAATTATTATCGCGGAGGTTTATCGGATATCGTTAGGTACGTTCAAACAACTATCGGTGTAGTAAATAGGCTACCAACGTATTTGAATACCTAGTTAATCGTTATTGGATGCAATTTTCTAATGGAGTGCAGATCGATGTGATGGTTCGTATCAAGTTGTCGCAAAATTGGAATGCATTTTCTGTGCGGTCGACGTGTCTCGGGGGCTTTCGAAATGAATTCGTCGAACGATCATCTATTGCAAATGCGTTCGATCGATATGTGCGAAATTGTTTGGTATTTAATATAATTGCTGTCGCTGTTCTTACAACTTGGGAAGCCGTAAGACGGCTTGCGGTGCGGTGGAGAACAACTTGATCGCGTGAGCGACACCCGTTTCTGCTTACGGGGCTTGTAGTCAGACTATTATCCGTCGTATCTGGTTGAACTTGTATCGAAAGAAACTCGCGTTATCCACAAACGCGTCTCGAATATTTTATGTTCGTCTACCCCGCATAAAAGTGTCTGTATCTACGGGAAATTCAGTTGTTTCCGTTCTACGCGTTGGTGCGACCGTTCGGTAACACTTGTTAAAAAATTGAAGCCGAGGAACTCTAATACAATGCGATTCGTCGCGTACTTGAACGTTATTTCGCTCGGTATCCATTTAACAGGAGGGGGAGAGGCAAATGTCTATACCAACGAGGCGTTCTTTTTTCCACTGATAAAACGAATTCGCAACTATTATTCGACTTCTGCCGTGTTTTTCGTGCAATCGAACGATGGACACAAAGACGTCGACGGTACGAATTTGAAACAGTTCCCGTTTAAATACGAAATAAGTCACATTTCGTCTTTTAATTAAATTTCCGTGTTGTTGTCCAGTATTGATAATAAGGCATATGACGCACACACTGTGCCGTATGCTCGAACGAGAGAACATCGCCACCCTAAGCGTCACGTTCGGAGAGATGGACGCGTTGTCGAGGTTCTACGACAACATTGTTCGTCCGTTGATCGTGGTCCCGATACCAAGCCCGTTGGCATACGAAGAGTTTTCGGAGGCCACAAAGTCCTTCAAAATGTCGTTTTCCGCATGGTTCGTGTTGTTTATGCCTACGCCTGGTGGAAACGCGACGCGCGACTACTGTTACAACCATCCGGGAAATCCGTTTCATCTCTCGTTTAACGACGAAATGTTGACGATGTGTCCCTACGACTTTGTACTTCGCGAATGGTTCTCCGTGGATGGGAATAGCACGGAGACGTTCGAACTGGCCAAGTGGCGTCCCGATGGATACTCGATGAAGTCGGCGGAAAGAGTCGACATGCTTACGAACTTGAGCCTCTACGAGAGGAGGAACAACTTGAAAGGCATAGTTTTGCGCTGTGTCACCGTTCAGGCAAGTGTCGCGGCGGTACAATGCGAATGGGCGAATCGAGTAGGACAGTTGGACAGAGTGTCGAATATGTTCCCAGAGTTCGATGCTGCTCACGGTCAAGGACAACAAAGTGTTTGGATATTTCGGCAAAGTGATCAGCGAGCTCGAGAACGCTCTGAACTTCACTATCGGAATTGTGGCCAACTTGATCGAATACGGAAGCTTCGATGCGTCGACGAAACGTTGGAGCGGGGCAATGCGGACGGTGGTTTCGGGGAAGGCGGACATCGGGTTGTCGGATTTCTCGATGACCAACGTCCGACTCGATTACGTCGATTACACGATTCCTTTGCTGACCACCAGAAACGGTTTGGTCATGAAGCAACCGGAGTCCTTTGCGGTGAAATGGTTCGCTTATTACAAGGTATTCCTAACGCAAAATTCTACGCAGGTACGTACTTACTTACCTAGTCATATGTACGCATAATATCGTCACCCGACCGATCCTTTAGACCTTCAGCCTCGCAGTATGGATCTCTATTCTCGTGACGGTAATGATCGGTCAGTTGATCTTGGCTTGCATAAGATCCTATACAGATTCGCACAACGTGATACCGTATACGATGTACGAGGAATGTCTGCGGGTTTGGGGTATTTTCTGTCAACAAGGTCTCTCAGGTAACTTTGAGTCTTTCAACGCGAGACTCGATCGACCTAATTAATTAAGAAATTCGACGTAACGCGATTTGGACTCTCAAGCCCGTTACTCCACCGTGAATCGTGTCCGCGAACAACTAGTATCTTCGCGCGATGCCAGGTTCACTTCTCCGCTTCGAAGAGTCAACGAACCTTCTTCGGTGAACTCGAGCGACCGATCGAGTTTCATCCGATTACGGAGGTAACGTTCGTGTCGACGAATAAACGTTCGTCTCGTTTCGTTTCGTTTCCAGAGTTTCCGCGGAATTCGTCACTGAGACTGGCCTACTTCACCATATACGTTACCGCTATAGTAACATCCGCTGCTTACTCCGCGGCTCTGATATGCTTCCTAACGGCTCGTATCCCGACACCACCCTTCCGAACGATCGAGGAATTCATCGAGGACGGCTCGTACAGTATAATCGTGGTAAAAGGCTCCGCGGATTACGACACGATCACCGTAAGTTTTGTCCGATAACGGACGCTTTCGATGCGATGTGCTTTCACTTTAGCTTGCCACGCTTCAGGATCGCGTTACAATCCTGTTAAACGGGATTGCACGGTGTTACGAATACTTTAATCGTATTTTACATCCGAAATTAATGTCGTTTTCAGAATTCGAAGGATCCCCTCTCAATGAGTTTGATGAAGTTGATGAAACCATTGGACGACCTGCCGAGAGACGTGGAGAGTGGATTCAATCGTGTAAATATATGTATTTGTTTTTTTTTTTTACGTTTTTTTACGTTTTTTTACGTTTTTCACTACCCAATCATTTTCGGAAAGTAATACAAAATTCCATAGTTTTCAATTTGGACGTTTTTAGGTCTGTAACAACGACAAGTTGGCATTTTACACCGGGTATAATGTCGAAATACGCAAGAAATCGGCGGTCCTCAACGTTCCTTGTAAAGTCGTAACCATCAGCGACGGTCGTGTGAACAGCTTGTCCATAATTCTGTCCAAGGGTAATCAATACACTTCGGTTCTGAATTATCAGTTAGTGTCTGCAAAAGTTTTCGATCGGTGTCGAGCGAACGTCGCGAGAAGAGGCGTTTCTACTCAAGTATGATGATTATCGTTGCGTTGCAGCCTACAGAAATTACTGAGTAGCGGCGTACTGAACCGTTTCAAGGACGAGGTAAACTTCCAGAAGGAAACCAAGTTTCAGCCGGTCGGATTCGGTAGCGTTGTACCTGTGCTGATAGTCTTCTTCTCTGGTGCTGTCTTGGCACTTGTACTATTATTAACAGAGATATGCTACGACAAGTATAAACGAATTTTATACTTTGGTCGACTCGATTGATTGTTCGATTAAATTCGTTAATATGCACAACACAGCGCACGAGTGAATTTTTCAACTATTCGTATTTAACACGAATGATATTAAATATTGACCGAAAGACACGTTGTTACGATCCATTTTTTTTTTTCTTTTCGTTCTCCTTTAACGTACAACGTATGTATCTACGTAAGTACCTATTATATGTCCCGTCTTTGGATTATTTATCGATAGGTTCTTTTTCGCAAACGTACCGAACGACTGCACCCGTGAAAACCTTCGATAACCGACGCGTTACGAAACCATATGTAATAATTTATATTTTTATCGGCGGGTTGATCTTTGTGCAATCTGTACGTAGCTTGGGTGATTGCGCAAACAGTACATAACGCGTGACATTGTGTTTTGTTCGTAATGAAGGTACTATCCTCGCTTATACGCTAGATCCACAGATTCGATAAATTTAAATGTCCGTGTCACGGGTTGCCTGCTTTTTATTATAGTCAGTTATCGGTTAGAAGCGGTCGGGCATCGTGAGAGGGAAAAGAATTTCGATAGGTTTTTTCGGTCAGTTTGCGCTTGGCAACGTTTTACCAAAGTTAATCGAACTCGACTGGTCGAGTTAACAAGATTGGGACAATTTCGATCGTATCGAGGTAATTCGACGAATAAATGTTGCCATGAGATGGCACGGTTCATTCCCTACGCTACCATCGCGCTGCTGCTCCTGTTCGTTTCTACGTGCCCGGTGGATGTAAACGATATTTATAATTACATATTCCTAATTACGGATGTTCACAACTATTATGGAACCACCTGCATCGTGATCGTACACTCCGACAGTAATTGTATCGGTAAGTTTGTTACTCTTGAAAGTCGTTTGGATAAAAATGTACGAGTTTAACTGTAAGCCGAATGTTAATCGAAACCGGAAGTTCTCGATCGATTCGAAATTATTCAAGACCCTCGAGAATTTGCGGTCTCGAATGATTTTCGAAACAATTCGAGCGCAACTACTACGAGCGCTTACCGACCGTGATTTAGGTAACGCCCCGTTAGGTATTCCGCAAAAAGCCGTGAAATAAGGCAATATCTCGCTCGTCGTTTTTGGATTTTGTTCGATAACGGATAGAACGTCCGATATAGTCCCGACTAACAAGATGCAACTATCGTTTCAGATTTTAACGTAACGACACTGACGCAATTATGGTCTCGTTCGTTCTCCCGTAGAGGTATTCTGACCACGATTGTCAACTTTTCGGATCTGTTGCGCGAAACCAAGAAACAGCAAGATTACATCGTGCGTCCATTGTACGTCGTCCTTCTCACCACAAACGAGACCATGAGCGAGTTCGCGATGATCACTAGACGCATCGATATCTCTTTTCCCATTTGGCTGGTGATGTTCCTACCGTACCGGGAGAATCCTATGAAGAATTTCTGCCGGCATCCAATGGGGAATCCGTTCAATTTAGCGTTCAACACCGAAATGTTGGTACTTTGTTACGATCTGCCGTATCTGACCGAATGGTACGCGTTGCGCGATAATCTCACCAGAGTTTTTAATTTGGCCGTCTGGAAACCTGGTGGGGAATTCGGTTTAAGAACGAACAGCAGCCTGTACGCGAGGAGGAGCAACATGCACGGTGAAATTATTCGTATAGCGTACGTCAAGGTGAGTGTATGGGATTTACGGCCGAGGTCTGAACTTATTTTTGCTCGATGATTGTCTCGGATGTCGCGACAACCGAAACGATTCACCGATAGGAATGATTTACGATGGCAACGCGGCACGCTGGTGCGAATGCAACGTCGATCTTTTTTCGTTGCTTTTTGCACGCGCTTACGCGTTTCTTTCTCCAAGATTTAAACTTGTCTTTTTTTTATACCTTTTCAATATTTACAATCGTATCGAATTCAAGGTATCCCCGTTCGTTGCGATAAAAGACGGAGCCGTTACGCAGTTCTTTGGCTGTGTGCTGCAAGAGCTGAGCAAATCGATGAATTTCACGATAAAAGTGATGGGAACCTCGGAGGTGTACGGTAATTGGAACGAGGAGAACCGTACCTGGACAGGCGTGATAGGCGAAGTAGTGTCGCGGGTGGTCGATTTCGGCGTTGGAGAGTTCAGCTTGAGCAACCATAGATTGAACGTAGTCGACTTTACGATACCATTGATTCTGTCGCGCAACAAAGTGTACTTTCAGAAACCCGATGCCTCTTCTGTCCAGTGGTCCGCCTATTTCAAGGTTTTCGTCCTAAACGGAACTATTTTATACTTTTGTATTTTGTAATCGTAAGACGGAAACAAGCTTTCTAGGCAACAAGCGATAATCGTTGAGCCGTTCGAAACGAGCCCCTTGGTCAAAATTGATAAAAAATTATAATAGAAATCCATACATCCTATAGGGAGTACGAAAGGTTTAACTCTTATCGCTTCGACTTATCGGCAACTCCAACTTATTTCCGGTAGACACATGCTTGCTCGCGAGATTTAGAAAAATCTCGTAATTTAAATGCGACGATGACGCGCAAGTAACGACCTTCGAATCGTTTTAAGGCAATCGTAATTCGTTTCGGAAGTAATATATAATATTTAATAGATTACTTATGATCGACCAATGTGTGGTAACTTTTAAAACATTCGTTGGGATACAATTTGCGGTTAGAAAACTTTTTTTTATCGCATCGCCGAAATTGATAAGAAATAAGTTCGTCGGCAGGGTGCCTAACACGCACGCTCGGAGCAGAACGCTGGATATCTATGGTGCCCGATGATGGGCACACTTGGAGCGATAACGGTTAATTTTACGCGGTCCGGTGCGATAGTCCGTGTGCGTATAGTCAACGATCATTCTTCGTCGAAAACGTTTCACAAAGTTTCGTAAAACAAACGAATCTCGGGACAATGGAGTCTGTTCGTCGGAACTTTTTCGAAAAACTTGTCACGTATTTGAAAAAAAGAAACACGGTAACGTAGGTCGAGTCAACAACGTTGTTTTCGACTCGTGCAACTTTTCCCTTTTCGTGCGAGAATCGGTGGCCGATGTACGTAATACTATATTACGCGATAGTAACGACTAGATTTTCTGTCTTCAGACGTTCAAAATAGATATTTGGGCAGCGATAATGTGTACAATTGTGTCCGCTCCGATTCTTCTAACGCTTATGAAGACGAGAGGTCGAATCGCGATGAAAATTATTGCGGACAATTACATAAACGTTTGGGGGATTTTTTGCCAGCAGAGCGTGTCAGGTATCCGATCAACGGCGTGGATATTCGCGAGAATCCTCGTCTATATCGTGTTCTTACTTTCCTCCAGAGTTTCCGGACGAGTCCTCGTTGAGAATGGCTCTTCTCTCGATTTTCGTGGCAGCGGTGATCGTTTTGTCCGCTTATTCCGCTTCGTTGATCAGCTTTCTGACCGTCTCCACGGTCAGCCTGCCTTTTTCCACTATCGAGGAATTTGCGCGTCACGGCTCGTACAAGTTGATCACGTTCAAAAATAGCGCAGATTACGACATGATAGTTGTAAGCACGACACTACGATTACGTTAAACGAATCGAAGGGTGTAAAATAAAGTGAGTTGATTTTAGTCGGCCAACGACACCGTGTCGATGAGTTTAAAGAGGCTATTGAAGGGGAAGCAAGACTTACCTTTGACCGTGACGGATGCCTTTCAACAGGTACCTTCGCGAACGATTCACTTTAATTTAAATACGCTATAAGAATATTATACTCCTTTTGTCGTAGGTTTGTTCCGAGAAAGTGGGGTTCTACGTAACGGAGGCAATACAAAACGCCATGGATCGTGTGCCTTGCGAAGTTGCCTACATAGAAGCTGGCAAGCTCGACAGTTTGGCGCTGGTCTTGAATAAGGGCAGCCCTTACACGGGATTAGTAAATTATCAGTAAATAATGTATACCTCGTCGTTGAGAATTCGTCTCTGAAATGAATCGTGATCTTCGTCCAAATACTTTCAGGTTGCAACGATTCAAAGATAACGGAGTACTGAACAAGCTGAGAAAAACGTTTCAAGTTACAACCATTTCGGGCGAGAACGAATACCCCGTGGTTGCTTTGGGCGGCGTTGCGCCAATCCTAGCTGTCTTGGCCGGCGGAGTGGTCTTAGGATGCTTTATACTGGTATTCGAAAAGATGTATTACAAACTTTGGGATCGTAAATACGGAGAAAATTCCGAGTTTGTACGAATACTGGGGGAGACCGCACGAGCGAAACTCGAGTGGAAGTCGAACAGAAAGAGGGACACGAGTTTGAAATCTCGCAAATTAAATATATATATTTCGAGTTAACGGATATCAACGAGCCGAGATTGTTCTATATGTATGTGTGTACGTTTATCGTAAACCGACGTTTAATATTAACCGAACCAAGGAATGTTCTATACGTTTATCGGAGATCGAGAACCGGACAAGTCGCACGATTTTTATTTCGTCGAAACTGCCACGAAACGATGCATTTGGTGCTCCCATGTCCAATCCACGAAATTACGCGCAAAAATGAAACTTTGACGATAAACAGGCTCGCCTTGTTAATTCGTTATGTATTCCTATTCAGGGCATGAAATCGCTTTCACTTCGTGCAACGGTAACATCGTCGGACCGCCAGCAATTAGTTGCAAATTTCCACGTATCGTTTCTCCCGCGAGTACTCCAACGAGATTCGATTTACGTACACATGTACTTTTTGGTCACGAGTTGGTTTTTATGGCGGTCGATTTGCAAGATTGTGAACAAACGCAACGATCTTGAGTTTCGAGCTAAATTTTCTCGAAAACGGAAAAGGCAGATTACGAAAACAATTTATTCTATAGTTTCCGTTTAAATCGACACGTAGAATTGTCTTTTCGGTTGTATTGCCTCGTTCGTTGCGGGCTACAATCTAATTGCGAATATTACAAAGAGATTGGAATAATGGTATTATCTAAGGTAAACACTACGAATCGCGTAATAATTGCAATTACATAAATAGATTCGTGCGAAAGGCTTCACCTACGACCTTTGGATAGAAATAATCACCCACGTGACTTTCTTCCCACGTGAATCGAACCAACAGCATTTACGTATGTATACTATCTGGATGGTAAAAATACGGAGACCTCGTTAGTTTCATCGCATCGTTTAGTCCCATCGTTCCATTCGTTATTTACGACAAAAAGATATTTTGGGAAACGTATGAAATTTGTTTCTAAATATTTCAATAAAATTCTTTGTAATTTCACGATTCGCAGTACGCACGTATGTATCTAGGTTCATCTTTCGTAATCGAATCGTTGAATAGTTTTGGCGTTCTTATCGACGAAGGAAGAAGAAACATCGATGAACTTTGTAACTCTGAAAAACACGTCTTTGCGAATAACGAAAAAATTATATTATCAATGTTGTCTTTCCAAAGTTTTTCTAAATTATTTTGCATCCTTTCCCTTACATCTTCGAATTCGAGTGAGATATTTGACCGGTACGTATCTGACGATTTACTCTCTCTATATATGTTAATAAGTAATTTGTTAAAATGCAGTTTGTGAACTCACATTTATTACTAAACGTGTAGAATTGTTCGAAAAACAACAATATTGTATGTAGCGTATATAGGGTAATATGCATCAACTACTCGAATTATTTAATTGCTTCGAGCAGCGCATTACGAATATTTTACCATTAAAGTTATAGGTAACGTGAAGTAAAATTAGCCTCGGGGCTGTATAGTTACAGTATCTCCAGGAGAACGTACGTATAGTTGTTCGTGGGTAAACAAAGGTGCATCGTCAGCTTACAGCAAAAGGTAGACTCCAGCCTACCGAGCCAGCATACGTAGCAACTCCGGGGCCGGATACGGGTGAGCACGCGCTGCGTTTCCGCTTTCCGTATGACCGGAAGTGACCTTTGCCTCGTTAGAAAAAGTTACACGCGCGCATTGCGATCCCCTGCCGCCGAACTCTACTACCTATGTATGTATGTACAACGAGAATATCTTTCATTATAGTCGGCTGAATCTCAACTGTCAGAGGCAAATACGAGCGACGATTCGTATTTACCGTTCCATAGAAGCGCGACTTACCTTTCTTTATTTCGTCGATGAAAAGAACCGCGGACAAGCTAAACGAAGTGCACTCGGACAGCGAATGGATCGTCATCGATATGATCGACCGTCGTTGGGAAGTGTTGATTAAAAATGACGGAAAAGACGTAATTCGTAGGCTTTGCACGATCGTAACCTTCCAACTATCTCGCTCCGTTTCGAGACCGGACGACCCGATGTTTTACAACTTCAGTCCACTCCATGGACAATTTATCGCGATCGACGATCAACGGTATCCTATTTTAAAAGAGGTTGTTCGCTGTTTAATCCCGATACACGTGGCAGTCATTGTTGGCAGGTTGTGTCATCTCTGGGCTTGTCCAGAATGCCATTATTACCGCGCTGCATGCCGGCTAGACTGGCTCCACGGCTTCTACCTGCTCGGCAACAATGATAGTTCGAACGATTGCAAACCAGGAAACAATAATCCGATAATGACTATTGTCAGAAGGCGAACAATGATGCACGGTGACAGGCCTGTTTCGTTGAAAGTTCGATCGAGAGACAAAGGTGTACGTAGATACATACCTATTTACGTACACACATATGTGTATGTTTAATCGTCCCTTGGCGACCGCAATATTTACGTGCGTGGCTTGTCGTACCGAAAACGAGCTGCAATATCGTAAGAAAGGTTAATTAAAATTGATTTAATGCGCAATTGCAAGAACACCTAAACACGTTGGCTTTGAGAATGATTTTATTGAGAAATTTACGGCGAAGAAACGTTGCGTTGATCCGCTTGTCTCGTAAATCCGCCATTGCGGCTACCGAGAAGCTTGTTACTATTTTCGGAACCGTGGGTAGATGTTAGCGTTTACATTGACAGACCGGCGTTTGTGAAACACGGTTTATCGATAATATTCAGCAGTAACTATTCGGATGGACATCCTCCGGTACGAGTAGAAAGTAATTGGACAGAAAGGAACGCGATTAACGGGAAACTGTAACTCGAAGAATAATTGAGAAGAATTACGTATCTTTCTAATTAAGGTTTTCATACGGTAGAAAATATTGAACGCGGTCGCGATGTTTTCGAAATATGTTTAAGAAAATCTCGTGGACGAAAAGTCGCGCGCAATGGGGAGATTTCGCGTGTCTCGAAGGACCAGCAAGGAGATTTGACAGTTGGCGGGCATCTGGCTTCTCCGTTCCTTTTCAATGCCAGTCGCAGTCTAGCTGTGTATACCGGGTGTCGCGTGGGAGTACTCTCGTGCTTTGCGCGTGCACATAGTGGGGATCCTCTGGTACTCTACTGGCTCGGACGGAAAGGAAAGGAAAGGAAAGGAAAGGAAAGGAAAGGAAAGGAAAAGAGTGGTGTACCTACAGCTGGGCTGTGAACGCGATTACGTTTCGTCGTTGGCAAACCCATTCAGTGCTCCTAACAGCACGAAGGAACTTGGTGCTGTCGGTAGTGGCGTCTCGACGGCGAACGATGCGTTTCCTCCGGTAATCACGGTTCGACCGAACAGAGGAAGTACGTGCGCGGACACTTGCAGGGACTGGCAGGCTCCGGTGACGATCGCGCGTCCGTCGTTCGAGGTATACGCTTTCAACTGGAAAAGAGCGGCACGTGTGTGGCGGCTGTTGCCGCACAGGGAGAGTTTTCGTGTTGGTACTTGCGACGCGATAATGCGAGAATTCCTCTCGATAAGCGCACGCGATTCGAAATTACCGCGTGAACTCGGTCGTCCGGTGTTCCTCGGGGTGGTTAATCGGGGGAGTTGGGCGGGGCAAGAGAAGGGTGTGTGGCGCAGCTGTTCGCCGTGGGATCGAACCGTTTAGGTGAGTTCGATTTATAAGCCGATACGGTTACTTTGCATTCACATCTCCGGTACAGAGATATTTTATTTTCCTCGTTACGATCGATGACGAAATCGTGCTCTTTCGGAAACGAAAATGAATTATTTTCTGCGAAACAACACAGTGACTCGCGACCGCATCGAAATTGTTCGTTGTTTTTTTTATGTAAAGGTAGTCGATATTCATACGCGAGAACCTTGAAATTTTATCAGCATCACGCGTAAAAATAGAATAATTCCTGGCCTGCTTGGAAGTTCTCGCCCTCTTGCACGGGATCGATCTAGTTTGTCGAGGATAGCCGTCACTGGTCGAAGGAAGCGGATCCGCTAAGTTCTCAACATAAATATGTATACCTCCGAGCGATCTCTCTTCCACGATAAACCGGTGAAAGCACGAAGGGTTACGCATCGAAGACAAGCTTGCGATCGCGCTCCTGTTGAACCGGCTAACCGAACCGGCAATCGATCTCCAATCGATAACGAAAAACTCCTCTCGATTGATCCCAAATCGGTATCGCGAAGCGCGAAGGTCCCCCAACTCCTAGGAAAGGCTAGTAAAACGCGACGACAAAGGGAAATGGTAAAAACCAGAAATGAGACGGATGCGTGTTTTCTGCACCGAGAGAGATAAATAAAGCGAGCGTCCGAGCGAGCAAGCCAGCAACCGCGCGGCGTTCTTTTAATGGAAAATGCATGAATTTTTTGTTGCAGAGCTAACAAGAGGCTAGCTCCGGATCTGGGCGTAGAACAGTTTCCATTATTAGAATTCTGCAACAAAACGGAACGAGAGAAGATTGCGCGTAACGGAGCTATGATATCGACGATACGGCCAAGTTCCAGGTTGTTGTAGCGCGGCTGAATATCGCGTACATTGCAAGCAAGCTCGCGTCACAAAACGTTGTCAACGGCGGAAACGGTACGTAAATTATTATGGTTTCCTTTATGGCTCGTTAGCACCGTAATTGCTGCGAACCGCATCGACGCAAACGAAGGCAAAATTGGCCATGTTTTCTATATCGATTGACATTTTCCGGATTTTATTTTATTTACGGTAAACGAGATTGCAGATCCGCTCGCTGACGCAATCTACGTACAAACGAATCGCAGCAAGAGATAACCGCTGTTGTTACAAATTTTCGCCGAAGCAGAAAAAAGGAAATCGCGCGCCATCTAAAATCGACGATTTCTCCCTTTTCTCGTAACAAACTCGTACCGAGGAAACGAATGCTGCGCGTAATATGTTTGAAATCGACGGACGATTGTTGGCTACGATCGTCCGGTGAAAAAGATAAAACGCAGAGCGTTGTGTAACGAATCGCGAGCTGGAGATACTCGCGGCATAACAATTGCTCGGCCGTGCGACACACCGGTGTACAAAGCGGCGCGAGATCCTAATGGAAGCGAACGAACGTAACGACCGTTCCGTGTGATCGGTCTCGGTGTCCATTTACGGCCGTTCGATCGTCAACTGTCACCCTCGACGTCCCATCTCGCGTAATTAGAATGCACGAGTTAAGAGCGATTAACGCTACAAGCAGATATGCATTGAAAACGGCCGCCGCGGGCTGTCGCATTAGCGCGCGCTACACCTACATGCCGATACGCTGTACGTGTCGCAAGATGGCCAGGTCACTGCCTACATGGTGACACCCACTGACTCCTGAGACGCAGCCTTCGCCACGAATACTGGTTGGGTTCTCTCTCGATTGTAATTTACGTCGATTAACAGTTACGCGAGGCGAAACGTGGAGGAAACGCCAAACGACCCACGCCGACAGGAGTAATCTGCTCCGTTCGAATTTATCGGTCGATCGATTCGATGTCGATCGAGATCTTCGACGAGATCGAGGAATTCCTGGTGTTCCTTACCGATCGAATAACATTAGAATCGATCTTGTAGGTAGAACGAGACATCGATGGTATGTACTCGCCGAGTACCGGATACAAAACAAGGGGCTTTCTGGGTCGATTTAAAAATGTGTCGAGACCGAAACAAGATTGGTGGCCTTGGAAATAATTAAAACTATTTTGAAAATTCAACTTTGTTTCGCTGCTCTCCGTTTACGCGTACACTTAATTGCGCGTCGTGAACGACTCTGTAAAACTTTAGCGTTTTCGTTTATCCTTTTGCAAAGGCATTCGAGACTTTCGAGAGTTTCAAGGACTCTCAAACTGTACAAGGTATTGCGAGCATTCGATTTCGTGCGAATCCCATCGGCCACTCGTAAGGTTTAACGGCATTGCGTTCGATGAATTGGAGAAACGGAAACGATTTTGTCGATCCCCGTAGCTCGATGTTGCTACGAGGTTCCCCATCTTCGAACACGGGAAACGGAAGACGGTGATCTACATCTCTATACCACGATGCTTTAAATATATCTTTAAGTAGGATCTATATGTGTACGTGTTCCCGCAGGGGCAGGCAATGCTTCCATTAATAGACTGGAATTCACTGTTTTTCAGGCCGGAGACACGTGAACGAGGATGACTTTTTCGACGATCGTAAAGACTGGAACGCGGTAGCCAATAGGGGAAAGCCGACAGAACGGAAAAGATGGTGTACAGAGGCAGTCTGCAAACGGACGATCCACGGGATGCGCCCAGGCTGGTAAGGATATCGCCGCTCCGAACCAGTAGGCCGAACAACACTGTGTCCAATTCGCGGCCAGCTTCCTCCATTAACGGACCGGTGTATCGTGGTCCGTTTGTGCCAGCAATCGACGTTCATCGCGCCAAATTGATCGAAGAAAGACGCTTGGGACGTGAAAGGGACATCGAGTCCGTAGAGAAGGTCATTATGAGGACGACCGGGCTGAAGGTCAGCGCGCCGAGGCTGCGGAACATCAGTCAGATACGGGACACGGTGTTCGTCGATCCTACCCTGATACCGATGGAAAAAATTGGCCGAACGGAGAGAGATCGTCCGAGAACCATCGCCATCGACGGTTCCAACAGGACTGCGAGGACGGCGAGTTCCATGTTGGCCGATTTGAAGGATTTGGAAAGACTCAGGAACACCCCGCCCGCTCAGAGGTGTTCCAAGACCGCGATCAAGATCGAGGCAAAGTCCTTGACGCCGAACAAGAAGACCGAGCTCTCGAGCTCCTCGGCAAAAATTCGATCGGACATATTGAAGATACAACAAATGTTTCAAACGTCCGACAGTTCTCCGCGAACAGCGACGAAATGCTCGAGCGAGAAAAGGATCGTGAAAAGGAACGAGTTCGAGAAACAAGAGAAAAAACCGGGAACGGAAATTAACAAAACGAGATTACTGGCTCAGAAACTGCTGGAGGCGTCCCGGGGCAATCGGGAGTCGACGAAGGATCGCTACAACAATCCACGCAACGTCTCCTCGAATAAACAAACGGCCAAAGAAGTGAACAGCAGGACGTCGAGTAAGGCATCTTCGCAAAGGAGTAACGTGGATTCCGAGCAACACGAGAGAGGAAAAAAACAGGCGGAGGAAGCGCACCCACGTCCTCCGGCGCGAAAAAGAAAGGAATGGAAAAACAGACTCAACGGTGACGCAAATGGTACCGTCGGCGATGATATCGACGAAATCGCTGGAGTCCAAGAAAAATCGAAGATCGTTGAACCGGACGCGAAGCTGACGCCCGATCGGACTGTGTACTCGAATTCTGGATGTGCAGAGAACGATTCAAAGTCAAGGATCAGGGAACTCGATAGACCGGATATACTCGATGGATTATTGAAGGAATCTGACAAACAATTGGCAGATCTGAAATGCGATTTCAACGAGAGAAGACGATCGAGGAGCCACTGGAGGGGATTCGTGCAATCTATGAGACTACACGACGTCGAACTTCATTCCGATAACGAGGATCAGAAAAAAGGTGAGCGAGTCATAGTTATTGTTAGCAACGTACGTAACGCGGATGAAAGATATCTTTGTACGGTATCGGGATTCAGCGGAAGGAGTGTGTCCACGGGGACAGATGGCTCAATTATTCGGCAAAAGGAAATATCTAGATTCAAATCTCGGTATGTACGTACAGCGACACAGTTCGATCGATTCTATTCTGTCCGACGAACCACTGCACCAACGAAATTGAAATGCTTACCTTTGGTTCAAACGACGATTCGATGTTCTTAAAAGTGTGTTCGTGCTTGCGTAAAATGCCGACCAATGCACACGACGTATGCTGCTCGATGTCAAGTGAGATTTATTGAAATTTGTGCTGGCCATTTCCATGATTCCGACGGGGCTGAGATTTTAAGCGGTTTAAAGGGTGCGTTGTATAGATGCGAGCCGCTAGATTGGTTTAGCAACGTTTGCCAAGGTTTTAAAATTACGAGTGGCGTGGCCATTAATCCCCTGCCCTAAGGTACCCCTATTTTTAGACTTTTCGATGCTCCCTCTCCCGCTCGTATTACTGCCGCAGGTCAGGGTAGCGTGTCCCTAACATATGTCCCAACCTATGGATTTAGCTAAAGGAACAGACACGCCGGGCTCTTCGCTTTGTACATATATATATATAAATATATGTATATACTAAATAGCGGGATTAAGCGTAAACGGCAACTGTTCGTGTTTTCTACGCGCTGACTAGTTTATTATATAACATCGTCTCGCCACTTGAGTTTGTAATCCACCGCGAAAGGGGCAGAGCTTTCTCGAAAGAAATTTTGACTTTGCGTATTAGTTTTATCATGTTGTACGATTATTTTGTCCAGCGTCAGCAATTTACATTGATTCCGTGATGAAAGTCCTGGGTGGCAACCTAGGTTGTACTCGTTGCTTCGCAATTCTTATCTACGGTTTATCTCTTGACGTATAGATTTACTTTATCTCAGCTTACGTGCGTGACACGTATCGAGATACGTTTACCCACGTTGAAATACCTCCACGGGAAACTTTTTTCGTTTTACCGATTTCGGATAGGCTTCTAAACAGAATCGAAAGGAAAAGAGAAACCGAACAATACGATTCCCAAGTTCGTTTTTTAAAAAAGAAATGCGACCAACAGTCGCAAACGCACGTAATTCTCTGTAAGTATACGCAAGTATTCGTAAATCGTTACTAACGATTTCTCAATTTTATATATTCGTCGGAGAAAATTAATTTTTACGTTCGATTACGTTCTTTTAATTTAATTAATTCAAATTTTCTGGAACGACTCGGTACAAAAATAGAAATATACGATAATGTAATTCACATTTCTATTATTTCTTCTGCTCGTTCGAACCAAAGTTGAATACAGTTCGTTGAAAACTGCATACGTAATATGTAGTTTTTATATGTAATTACTTATGTACTTGACGACAATATTTGAATGCTACAAATGTTTCGTAAATACCGGATATGTATGTACAGTGTTTATTAAAAGTCCAATAATACCCTATCGGTTCAATTGCCTTTTCGAGTTGCTTTTTTGCGGTTAAATCTGGTTGCGCATCGGCGCGGCAGCTTTTACTCGCATTCGATTTGCGCAGGCTGTGATTCGGAATAATGATTGCGTAAAAAGTTGTGTCGATCGTTCAACGGGTTTTGCGTATACTTATTCCACCTTGCGTCATGATTACAGGGAACGCGAGGAACGATAAATTTTTACGAAACGTCGATTCTCTTGCAATCGTACGAAGAGAACTGTTCATTTTCCACAATTTTCATAGTTGGAATCGTTTAAAGAATTTAGAGAATTTCCGCTCGGCTTTCGCGGCTTTTAGTCGTGTTTACGCGAGGTTGCATGCGAGAAATTGCAACATCGGCCATCACCGAACCCTTTCCGAAAACGATAAATCGTTTTCTGAGATCGCTAATCGAAAGACCGCAGATGTCTTTCAATTAAACTCGATAAGGATTTCACGAACGATCGATCATTATTGTTACGATGCACCAAAAATCCCAAGAGTTTCCTTCGCTACACAAAGTGTGCACGTGGTGAGGACGGTGGTGTGGTGCACCGACGGGGTGACGGCCCTTGCCTTTGAGTCTACGCCCTAATATTGATCCGGTGTCCTTCCTGCCCCTCCATAGTCGTCCATGGTCTGCGTATAATAAAACGCAGAGTTCACCCCGCCCCTCCAACAGCCAGCAGACCCATGGTGTGCCCCCGGCGTATGGGCCGAAGTTGCTCTTCAGTGCAAATCTAGCTGTCAAACAGCCAACACTTTTTTCAAGACGATCGAACCGATCGTCCCCGCGGGACTCGCGTGCGCGTCGGTATCCTTCCCCTACTCTACCTCCTCCACCTTCCCTCCCTTCCGCTGAACCTCACCCCCGCTCACCTCTCCTTCGCCGACCAACCCATCCATCCACCCCACCGCGACCCTTATCGCCACACCCCGATTTTTTCTTCCCCTATCTTGTGCCGGTTGGTCCTCTTTCTCGTCGAAGAATTCTGCGGTTTCGAGTCGCGAGCATCGCTCCCGTTTGAACTTCCTTCTTCGTACCTTTTCCCCGGTTTTCTTTTCTTTCGGCGCTCCTGTTCCACTCGGGAACGCGCCGGTCCTTCAACCGGCCCGGTTGCGCATTATCGAACTCGCTCGATACGCGCGCCGCGTTCATCCACGTCGTCTTCCTCTTCGACGCGTTACAGCGTTGTCGAGCGGCGTCCTTCGCTCGAGAGAGCAAAGTGTCCCCAGTGCAGGCGTGATCACGCGATCGGATGCACACGCGAGCCCGTTCTTCCTGACGGAGATGGTGCTCTGCGACGTCTGCGACAACAAAGGTGAGAGAGATCTTTTCTTCGATAAGAGAAGCATGGTAGCCGCGATCCATCGGATTATTTGATTAACCTTTCCTCGCTCGAGCGGTGAAATTTTACGAGTTTACGTAAGACGTCGTGCTCCGGCACGGTAAGCCGATCGTTAACCACGGCCCGATACTCGGTTCGCGAATCCGCTCGGTTTTTCAAACGAATAGATTTTCCAACGGGGTAGTTTCGTGGAATCGATCAACGACGGAGTGTTCTTTTCGAGGCTTTTACCACGGCACTCGTGTCGCAAGGTTTCATCGATCAGGTGGATCCAGGGGTGAAGACGGAAATATCGCCGACGTTCGGAGTATCGTTGTAAGCTTCGAACAAGAACACCGTTCGTCGATACCAGTCGATAACTGTTCCGTGTTTTCGTCCGTACGGTCTTCTTACGAAAAGTTATTTATTACGCGATCGTTGTTCGGTGAAAGAGGCACAGCGGATACGCGATCGCAAAGGTGAGAGAAAACCGAAGCGACCGTGTGGTAAATGGCTGACATTTTCACCTGGACGCGTTCAAACGTATTTACTCGCTTTGCGTTGCGATGAGCGAAATTTGCGTCTTCGATGATCGTTTCTTTTTTTTCTCGTCGATATTTCATTTCAACAATTGCTTCTACCGTGGTAAATTAATCGACAAAAGAATACGCTCTTCGAAACGATCGGAAAATCGATACTGAAACAGTTGATCGTACAGACTAATTTGAAAATAGTAATGATTTGTTTGCAATATTTGTTTACAGTTGCGCGGATCGTTTGCATATGTTCGCATAAATTAACAGATCATGAAAAACGTAAAGTGCATTGGCTGTGATTAGTTTCGTACTCATCTTGCGCTGAAAAGATTCAGGACAATCTTTTCGTTTCTAATATTTTCATTATTTTGAACGCTACTTGTATTAATTGGTCGAACGTCTCGAATTGTCGTGTAAGTATCTATTCGAATATTCAAGGTTTTAAACGAAATTATTAGCAATCTTATCCGACCGTCCAAGATTCTATCAAAGGCTGGCCAGCACGAAGATGCATCGTTGTGCTATTGTGCACCATGGGCGTGCCATAAATTCCGTTCCAAGAAGAGTCCGATTAAAACGGCAGATTAAGCGGTTCTGGAGATTACGAGGACCCGACTCGGTGTAAACAAGCCTCGTTATGCACTTAATTACGAGTATTCAAACTGTAGATACGTGCGTCTGCGTCCGCGTCTGCGTCCGCGTCTACGTCTGCGTCTGCGTCTGCGCGCGCGGCGATCGTGCTTCGTTATTTTTTGGGGAAACTTTCTCACGCCCAACTTCAGAGTTTGGCTCACGGTGGTACGGGAAACACGAGGAATTTAGTTTTAGAACACCTTCGACGGAATTACGACGAAGACTTAAAGTTCCGTGGTAAGACTTCGTCTCGATTTTAAGCGTTGCGAGACGATCTCACATGCTCCGTACGGTTCGAGAATCGACCAGATTTCAGAGGAATCATTGACTTTTGTTCGAATCTTCGCGAGATAATAACTCTCCCCATTTACCGCTATTTATACATGCACGTTACGCGATAATGTCAAGTTAATCGATCGAACGTTGCTTTGTGCCTCGAGTTAGAGTAGAAGCGAAGAACAGAGTAGAGACGAATCGATTATTCGTCGTGCCAGTTTTCGAAGAAAAGACTTTCGCGGAGTGTTGAAAAATCTACACAGGTTCGTTCTATGAACGTACAGATCTAAGAATCGTGTTTAGCAATTCTCGAGTAGATATGGGAATCGTTGGAACAAATATTGAGAAATCATGGCGACGATGATTGTCGGAATTCTAGATATCTATAAGCGATACGTGAGGTATATTTTGAAAAATAACCAAAACCGGTAATTACTACGGAGTCAAAGATAACTTTGAATGGCTGTAATTAAACAAACCGATAATATTTGCAGATTCTTTGCAGTTTCGAGACGTAGAGTGTGTCTGTAAGCGTTGTCACGGCATTTTAGACTCATCCTATAGTATATCCATATCGAATCGTTTCAGACGCTGCGGTTTTGCACGTAAGAAACGCGATAAATCGTTCTTTACTTTTTAGAAAGTTCTCCGAACGATGATCAAGAAATGGACCATCGATGAAAAGTAGAAAAAAATATCTGTTGTTCCGCGTGTAATTAAGTAGCCTTTGATCGTTGAAAGACGGTCGATATTAAATCGAAGGAAGAAATAGTAACTCATTGAAGTCGAGACGGCATACTGATCCAGCGGACACCTACTTATCGCGTTCTATTCCATTGGAAAGAGTCATTATCGAAGAAAAGATTATTGGTCGTATTGTCCTAGAATGGTCGCATCGGGTCGTGTCCTTATACGGCGAAAGAGTGTCATTTTACGTTGTTTCGAATTGCGCGCCTGGAATACGCACGACTCGCACAATTCTATTCATTTTCTTTCGTTTAACAACAGGTCGTTGGCCTTCGGCGTACAATATAAAGATAAAAGAAATATAATACAGGCGAAGAATGAACTATTGTGCACGTAACATAAATTGAATTGACATTTAATGCGTCGACTGGAGGACATTCGAAACCTTATCAAATTGCCCATGGAATCAAAACTCTTTTCATCAAGATTTGCCATACTTGGTACTTATTATTCTAATCTTTTCGAAATTCTCAAATCGTAACTAAATCGAGTATATCGTAAAAACATGTACCGATTCTCACAAAAGTTAATTGACAATTAAACGGCTAATAAATTTAATAAGCCTGCGCGACTTTCTTTAACTGCTTCAAAGACGTATTATGTTGTTTGAAATGTACAAAAGTTCAAACTGATATCGATCTTGGTCGTCTACTCGTTCTTGGAATCAAGAATCTTAGAGGTCGATTATTTCTTTTCGAAGATCTTTGTTGGTATTGTATGCACACATAATTCCATCGATCCGTTACCTCGCGAGCTCTTTGTTCGAACGGAGAATTCACGGCCCGCATGTCGGGAGTCAACCGGGTGACGTCACACGTCGAATTACACGGCAAGCTAACAAATTGCCATGGCAATGGTGTAATTCAATTCATGGCGACCGTCAGCCCCGAAATTATTATAGTATGCGTATATTCTCGCAGCGGCGGAGTGCGATGATGAAATTCCGAGAAGGCGGACAATAAAATTCCCATGGGGGAGAGACGCAGCACGACTGCAAAACGTCGAACCTTCGGAGCGACGCAACTGGGTAATGATACGTATGCCGATCCACGAAAAGGAAAACGGATAATTACTTATTCGAGTGTTCCATTTACGCGAATATAGTATTTCGAACGAAAGGGAAATCGAGCGACCTTTGTTCGTTACGAGTGACAGTTTAAATCGGACGTCTTTGTTCGACGATTCACTGAACATCAATTATCGTAGCGCGCAGAGATAGGCTGGCAATTTATGTATCCATATATTCCTGATAAAAATTTTCATCCATATTTGTGCAAAGAACAATAGATATGCAGCGATAATTTCTATTCCATCGTAAATAAATAATTCGCGCATCGCGTTTTATCTCAGATTGCTTAAACTTTGCGCGAATACAGGGAACGCGAGCACCGAACTGAATAAACGTCGATCGAAAGAAGTAACTGCATCGAAAGTTTCGGTTTTATCGATAAAATTAGCGGTAACTTTCGCAAATGCTACAGAATTTAACGTACACGAGAAAGTCCGAAAGTCGGGTCGACTCTCGTTTAAAAGCCAAGCAAACTTGGCGCGTTCCTCCGCACACCGTTATCCATTTTCCAGCTCGTAAGGTACACAATCGCTTGGTAAGCAACAGCGCGTATCCATCGGAATCGTTCGATCGTTTGCTGACCGGATACGAACCGCGAGCGAGCGAGCGGTCGAGTGCGAGGACTGATTGAAATTCGGTGTATAAAGATAGTATGTACTTCCTGCGGAATGATCCTGTTCTTTAGTTAGCGAACGTTGACACCGACGAGCATGCCCGTTCTCGATTGCGCACGACCACTTGAAAGCATTGTGCCTCGTATACATGCGTACACCACTTCGTAGAATGTTTCGTTCCTTTTCTCGTTTCTCTCTTGTTTCGTTCATTTCGCGGTGACACTCACGGCACGATGGGGCGCGGTTCATAAATATTTAAGCTTTCTGCAATGTTTTACTGTATCGATTCTAACGGTAAGCCTTCTCTAACGAGAGCTTCCTCGGTTGCAAAGGCCGCGATAATTCGTCCGGAAACGGGGAACAAGGTATTCGCAGGCATTTGCGTCACGCATCGTGCACTCGCACATAATTTCTGCATTCTTTATAGCGGCGTGCGCGCCCGCGCAAGCGCCTCTCGCTACGGAACCGTAACTAGGTTGCAAAGGTCAACGTCGCATGACAAACGATTCACGTTTTCGCTGAGCTCACGGTTTGCTTCGACAAACTTCGACAGCGTCCGTTTTTACTTCATTTATTTGTAAACGTTGCGCAAGATTGAGTAATTTTCTCTCGGTAGTTCAGGCATCTCGTTCAGAATCTTAAATCGTAAACGATCGTTGAATCGTTCGTAAGAAGCGTGGAGACAGAAATTCCACGCACCGGTTTTACAATACAGCTTAAAGTGTCGAATACGTGACCGTCTATAAAAACATCGAGACTCGCAGGAAATTTCCAGCAGAAACAATCGTTTCGTGAGCCCGTATAGTCCGCATATTTTCAATGGAATACGTATGCGTTGTCGTTGCCATTCGCAAATCCTGTTTCAGCATAAAACCCAATGCTTTAAAACGAATCGGTGTCGCATTAACGTTTCGTTCAACTTACTTACTTCGACACTATTACGAACACAAAGGCATACAATGTTTTACGATATTGAAATAAAATTCTACCTCGAACATTATAAATTATTATAAATTATGCAGCGGCGTATGCATAAAATTATAAATGTAAATTGTCGAGTATTGGAGTTCAATCGGTCATCCATGAATAGATTGTTGCCGGAGTCTTTCTCGAGAGTAAACACACGCGCAGTGCAGCTGTAGCAAAGTACCGTCACTATATCTCTCATTTGAATGTTGCTAATTTTTTCTCGTATAAATGGATCAAAGACACCTCTGTTACTGTTTTTGATTTTTCCGTGCGAGCGAGCTGGCTGGCGATTCGCAGGACCGAACCACTCGCGGACGAGAGCGATCTTCAACGTACGCGAGATCGAATTTCATTCACTACTGAGATTAACATTTTTATATTTGTCATTATATCGAATTGCAATGTTTTAATTTCAGTCGTCGCAAATTCGGAACCAAGTTGTAACGATCTAAGAAACAAATAGATGAAATTTGTTCGCTGTTCTCCGTTTAGTCCTGGAAGACAGCATTTCTAAGCACGCAATGAAATTAAACCGTAGTTTTTATTACACGTCTTTCGAATCGCTTCTGAAATATTACGAATATAGTCCGAACGAGGTCGTGTTTCGATCGATCGTCGTTGAGTAAACATGGCCAATTTTTTGTTAATACGTTTTCGAAAATACACTGGAGAATATAAAAGTAAAAATGTTCATTAGAGTAGACGACTCGTTCTGCGCGCGATAAGAATCGTTTACGGTTATCGATCGCCGAACACAGCGAGACCGACGATCGTTCGATGTTGCTTTATCTCGCTCGCACCCAGTGTATCCCATTTACTTTTCTCGTCGAATTAGAGAGTTCGATGCTCGAGAGGCTTGATCTGCAGAGACGTGGATACGTATAACCGCGACAGCGGCGCCAGGTTGAGAACTCTTTGCATAATTGGAGCCAACGATGCGTACAGAGTGGCCTCGGCCATTGTCTGCATACAGTTAGCTGATTATTCCGCGAACACGTTTCAAACTATTCACACCGTTGACAAAACTGGCTGCTGCACGGATAAACATTGAAAGGGAGAGAGCATATCGCTCGTACAATTCGCCCGTAAATTGACTTTTTTCTACTTTGGTGTTATCGTCGCAATACCTATTCCGATGTTTTGTCTCGAATCTTGGTTCGTTCCGAACAAAGATACGTATACGTTAGTTGTTTCTAGTTGTCGAAATAGATCTTTCGGTGTTAGAATGTGGAACCGTGTAACGGCCCTGCCTGCGATACGTTCCGAACACAACGACTCGGAACAACAACTGTGTATATATACGAGAAACGATACTGTTATCAGTGGCTTGCGCGGAGCAATGCTCGTAAGACGCGTCATCGACCTTGCGGGAAACAAAAATACTAGCAACGCGTGAATTCGTCGACTCACGAAACTTTCAGCAAGCCCGAGTGGAAGTGGGAGTAGTTGGAACGATTCCTTCCACTCGCAGCCAGTCTCGTAATTTCAGATACTGTACCGCGTGAAAAATTCGAGACCGCAAACAAATTACCTATCGCTGTCTCTTCCTTTGGTCACTTTACAAAGCGGTTCTATCGTTCACGCATTCCTCACAGGCAATAGACTACGCGTTTTCAATTGCGACTGTGCATCTACGAGCCCCTATTCTCTCTTTCCTGCTGCGTCCCATTCTCTTTTCTTCCCGCCTCTTGCGCCCCTTATCGTTCGAACCGTCTCTCCAACCACGTTCTCTCTCGTTCTCTTTTTATCTATCTCTCTTTCTTTCTTCCTCTCTTCCTCCCTCGGTGCGTTCACTTTGAATAAACATCTTCGGCCGACTGCGCTCTGTGTTGATATGCGTATACAAGAAGAATGTTCGCACTCGTGACGTTTATTCTGCTTGCTGTTCTCTGAAATCTAATCGTTGTCGGAGGATTCCAGCTGGGAAAAATACTTAAATGAATTTACGAGCGCGCTCAATTTGTACGAACAACGAGATCGATCTCGAGCATGTTTAACAGCGATTCACGTTGTGTTTATCTCTCGATAAACGAATGCTTTCTGGATTGAAAATTCTTTCGTGATTTTCGGAAGCTTCGATCGTGTTTTTTTACAAGATGGCGTTTGGCTCGACGAGCTCTAGAAAATGTAGCGAAAACTCGGCAGATAATGGAAGATTCTAAGAAAACGCAAGTCTCTAAGTTTCTAACGATCAACGGCTTCGGTAGCATCTATGCTTACGACGTACCGCTATAGAAGTCTCGAATACGATATCTCGAGGAAGTAAAAAAAAACTTCAAACCGATAGACGTAAAGACGAAACTACAACGATGTACACAGTAAAGATTAGCGTGTTGCAACAACGAAGAATCAACGATGACGTACAAATTTATTTTCAACTTCGTGGTACGTATACAGATTAACTTTTTTCCAGAAAAACGCGCGAAAGAATAATCGTAGAGCCAGTATTCGATCGAAAATACAAGTCCCACATAAAATTCGTTGTCAACTACTTTCTTGTTCGCAATACACCTTGTACTTCTACTTTCACAAACGCTGCTGGTCGAGACCGGACGTACGGCCAGGAAAGACCAGATACGAATTAACGTTAGAATTAATTAGTTAGCCGGATCGAACGACCTGTCTACGCTGTGATAACCGACAGCGACAGTCTCGCAAGTTCCCGAAACATTCTCTCAGCTTGACCTCACGCACAGCGTGTCACTTAGTCACCGAACGTTCCCGTATTCCCTCCCACGTGTTCATGCGCATTCACGCACGTGCTCCGCACCGCACACGTAATACACAACTTCCCTCCCCTTTGATCGGACGTGCGCGTATGCTACTACGTGTCTTTAAATCGTTTCTATAGCTGTCTATCGGCGTACAGAAACTACGTCGTTTTTTTCCTATATTTGGATTTCACAAATTGTTACGGTAACGTACGCGTAACTCGGGTCGAAAACTCGTCGTTCGTACAGTTCGTTTACTCGGAGAAAATCATTGAAACCGTCGGTACTCATTATACAAACCAGCTTGTTTATCGCATAAACACTGCAACTCGCTGATCGATTCTGTATGCCGGACAGCGCTGCAGTTGCTGTTGCCGCATGTGCGTCATTGTCGTCGCAGGCATAGATCATCCATCGTTGATCACTAGCCAACATTTGCATTCCATTTAAGATAATCTTCGTTTAGGAATATACGTCTTAAATTGCCATTGAAATGTCGCATCGGTGATATCGAGATAGAGGTAGTTCTTAATGAAACGTAGGTCGAGCAGGAACGATGGACGTACCTATCTATTTACTCTGTTCGATGTGAACTTTTACGAATACCCAGAACCTTGAAAATCAATGTTAGTCGTTCGTTATCGTTGTACTTTTAACTCGCGAGAAACCGGAGTTGAAAACGAAACGCATATTTTTCGAGAGAAACGGAGTATTCAAAGAGTATATCGCGTACCATTGTTAAGAGATTAAATCGTGTCGGTGATTTCTCCGTACCGCTGCAGAAGAGTCAGTTCCTGACCGCAAGACTACCAAATTACCGATAATGTATTGTATTTTAAAAATCGCGAAAACGTGAGACACTGTATAAAATCTGAATGTTTTGACTCGTAAGATAATATAGAGTGGTATGTTTGTCATACGGTTCGTACAGAGGTGGCCACGTGAACAGTTCGCGTTGACCTGCCTTCAGTTTTGCGAGTCGTAATAGCGTTACAATGGCAACTTTTACCAGACGTGAGCACTCTAACGCCAAACGATATTATGGGATGCAGAATTGCAAGTTAAACTTATTATAGAAACTACGTCGAGATTTTTAACGCGGTTACGAATAAATTGACGTACTTGGAGTATACAGAAATTTAGCAAGATGGGTGTTGCCGATCGTTCCTCGTCTCGACCTGTTGTCTCACACGAATGATAGAAAATCGAGTCTACCGTTACGGAAACAATTTGTAAACGATCGAGCTAACGATACACAACGAGAGCCAGCTTACAGAACTTTCTCTCTTTTTGCTCGGTCGAGTGGTTCGAACATGCTTGGTTCCTAGCCCCTGACCCGAATGTATACCACCTTCGTACACGATCCAAACAAAGAACGCTTATTCGCATTATTGTAGAAAATAATGCGTCCCACCCTGACCACGAGCCGCACGAGTAGAATTGCATGTGGGGTGTGCACGCAGCCATGATGCACATTAATAGGTACACGCACGCACACGAACGTTCGAGCGCGCGTCCTTACCCTCGTGAACGCGAGCGTGCGACGCGCGCGAATGTGCGCGTGCAACGAAGGGAAAACGTTCACCAACACACGGTGAAGGGTTCCCACAATCGGTCTACAACGGTGACATACACGGTGTATCGGTGAAAAAAATCAGTACCCGGTTTAAATGTTCGATTACAGCGCGCACGATCACTGAGGACTACCGGGTCGGCGCGCCACGCGAAGGAAAGAAGCGCGATGTACGGGTAACGTGGACTCGGGAGTCCGCGATATGAAATTAAACGGTTGTAGATTTCGTTGAGTTTCCACGGAAAATTTTTTCGCTGCTTGGATCTACAGAGAGCAGTCTTTGAAACGCGAATTTTCCATCGCGGTTACAATTCTCTTGCGCAGGAGTAACGTACTACTCGTCGTACAAGTCTCGTTACGAGAAGCTTTTATATACGAGTATTTTATTTTCATTTTGCGCTCGAATCGATCTGGTAACCAAGTTGTCGACGCGTTAGGGTAAATTTTGTGCGCGTACAAGCAACGCTACGGAAGAGTACGAACCTTTTAATGGTCGAATGTCATTCCGTAGTTATGTCAGGAATTCGTCTCGTGAAAAACTGGAGGGTTAGGGACCGTACGGGATACGATGGTTACTTGCACGCCACCCTGTATGCACAGGTATGGAGCCGCACACGTGTGTGGACTCTGTTACGCACAAGCACGTAATGCCTTACGCACACGGCCAACCGTAAACCTCCAGTCTTTCAGTTCATGTCGAGACCGCGTACAGTGTGGACTTGCTAGTTTTTGAAATTCCAGTTCAGCCGTCGCGTTCGAATCCCTTTGCTGAAATTTTCGTGTTTTTACCGATTTCTTTGATATTCTTTTTCAACACATCTTCGAACTCGATGATGCTAGCGTTTATTCTCGGATTCTTCTATTTCTACGCCGAACTACTTCGATTAGAGTTGCAAATGTTTCTGCATCCGGACGATTACAAACTGTCCAAGTTTATGCTCTGAAGACGAATACCTAGGGGAGAAACTCGGGATCGCATCGAGCGGTGGACGAATCGAATCTCATCGATGAATCGGAATAAGAGGATCGCGCGTTGAATGACGCGACAACGATGAACTGTCCTTGACGCTCTATCGGTCGACTCGCTCAAGGTAAATTCCCCGTTTTCCGTGCAATCGATACTGATTTGCATAAAGCTCGCACCGATGCTGGCAAATTTTAATTAACGTCACGCTGGACAAGCTGTTTCTACGTTGAGTGTCGGTCTCGATTCCCGTTATCCGAGCGAATGGAACGACCTGACGAAAATTAACGACTCTATCGAATGTTTGGATAAAGCGTGAATTACGAGTCCTTTATTTTAGCAAATCGAGTACGATAGAAAATATGAAACATCGCGAATCGTTTCTGCTATTTTTGCAAGGTTGTTGTTTGTAAAGGACAATGGTAAACTAGCAAAGGAAAAGTTTATTCGTAATCGGAGAAAAGAGTTCCAATGTGAAGCGTGTTGTGTCGCGCCGCGTCGCGTCGCGTCGCGTCGTCCAGTGGCCGCAACGAAACGGAAAAGGCCTCGTGAAGCCGGGCGCATCCGGAGATACGCGTCGAGAAGTGAAAGTGCGTTTTGCAAGATGACTGTAACTCCGGATAATGGCGAGTGCAGCCGTCACCGACGCCCCAGTGTGTCCGCAACAATCGTCGAGGGCAACGACGCCGCTGCCGCCGCCGCCGCCGCCGCCGCCGCCGCCGCCGCCACCACCGCCATAGCCGCCGCTGCCACCGGTGTCGCCGTCGCCGTTGCCGCCACCATCGTCGTCTTCGTCGTCGTTGTCATCGTCGTCGTCGTTGTCGTAGTCGTCGTTGTAGCTCATTTTTTAACGCAATTATTGTCGTTCTGGCCGTGATACGTCGTCTTGTTGAGAATGCCTCGTCTCGAGACGATCTCGTTCTCGACGTGGAAAAAACGGGCTGCAATCGCGAACGCGTTTAAACGAATTAACGTTACGTGCAAACTCAGCGACCTCGCGTTCACGTTCGTCATCGGCTTCCATCGATAATTCATGACACGTTGACTTTCCTCCGCCGCGGCTGTGAGAAAAACGTCGAGCTGGTTATGAGCGCGTCTGCCTCAAGGTCACCGCGGCCACCCTACGAGGAGGAAGAGGAAGTCGAAGGGGCGCGACCCGCCCAAGAATCGGCGAAAGAAACAAGATTCGATCGGTGTCTCGTCTTGCACGTCTACGTGGATTCTCGGAGGACAACATGGAGACTATATTGAATTGTAATCGCACGACAAATACGTTTCTTTGGAATTTTCAAACTCCAGATAGATACAGTGTAGACAATATCGTTCTTCAACGTTACGATTCACCTCGCACGTCGCGTCTCGATTTCGAACGATATTTCAATTCGATAGCACCATCGCGGAATCAATAATCGATGGAGTCTTCGTTTTCGCTCGCTTTTATCTCTCTTCTTTCCAAGACGAGACGACACCATCGGACTTTATTATGGCTAATCGGTAAATAACAACACGACGCAATAACTCGCGCGGCGCCACTTATCTAAGCTATTCTTCCTGTCGTGTCGTCTGGCGAGACGATTCGGAAACAGTACTTTCTTTTATTTTTCCTTTTAATTGCGATACTTCTGATAATTCTATTTACACGTTGCTCGTTTATCTTGCAGACTTGAATCTATGGAACAAGAGTATAAGCCAACGATGGAGAAAACTGAGGAGAAGGTGTTCCGTGCAGGAGACCTCGGAGCCTCAGGAGGCTTTGATACAAAGCGGAACGGCTCAGGGTGTAATTCAAGCCGTCAGATCTAGCCCGGCTAGCAGAGAGTCCTCCCCGGCCGCGAAGAGTCTTCAGGATGGCAATTCGCCGAAGAAATTGTTGCAGACCAGCTCCTTAAGGCTGCCGGGTAAGAGGATCGCGCGTTTACGATATCGAACGAAGGGAGAAACTTCACGAGCCGGTTAACCGGCACGATTTCTAGGCACTACTAAGGGTATCGCCGACATCCAGCACGTTCTGCGCAGCAAATTCAGCAAAATAAACGCCGGGATCCGAAAGAGGAAGGCCTTGAGCGTGACGGAGGTGTTCTCGCCGAAGGACACGGCGTCGAATTTCTATGTGCCGAGCCCGTTGACCTCCTCGTCCAGTCAGAACTTGGACAGCGAGTGCTACGACTCCAGCGAGCCGACGTCCCTTCCGCCTTATCCGTTTCACGAGAACCTCGAGACCTTGGCGGAGGGCAGCGTGCCGAACACTCCGGATTGCAGTAGCCCGCTGGCCAACAGCGGTAAGACGTTCACGTACTCGCAGACCGGTGCCCCCTACGATTCCCCGGTTCTCAGTCACGATCGAAGCCACAAGGACGTCTACGAGAACGTGCTGTTCACCGCCGGATCGTCCCCGAACTGTTGCCCGCGATCCAGAGGAGTTTTGCAACGGAGCAATTCCGAGAATCGCGACGCCGGTAAACATCACTACGATCACTCGTACGAGAACGTCCGGTTCCAGCGAAGCCACGGTTCGGAGTTGACCTCCTCGGTCGCTCCGCATTCGGACAGGCATCTGGCGCGGAGCAACTCCGAGACCAGGGATCACAATTCCTACGAGAATGTCCACTTCCAGAAGAACGTCAAGAGTAGGAATCAATCCGAGCCCTCCTTCGAAGAGATCCACATACCGAGGGTGACGCCCCGAAAGAGGGTGACGGACTTCAAAGTAGGTGGCTCGGTGAACAATTACTCGAACGGGCCCGGGACGGCTTGCGCGAACAAAGAGGACGGCCCCTCCAGTTTGGGGGCCGAGAAAAGTCCTGGGAAGAGAACAACCAGAAAGATGAACAGCAGAAGCGTTGCCAATATTCCTAGTTCCTCTGGTTCCGGTTTGAAGACTTGGCAAGTGAGTACAGAGAAGGTAATCGTAGATAGACACGTACAGTTTCCTCCGTCATCGGTGTCATTGATCATTGGCATCGGGACGATTCGTTTCTTCGCAGGGCACTCAGGACACGGACGAAGGCCTGAATACCGACTCCGAACTCGAAGACATCGACGAAGCTGGCGAGGGTGAAGAGTCGAGATTTTGCACCCTACCAAGGCCCGGTAAGGGTGGCGCGTCATTCACCATACTGACTGCTAGGTTCTACAAGGGTCCTGGACACAAAGGACTCGGTTTCAGTATCGTTGGCGGCACGGACAGCCCCCGAGGGAATATGGGAATCTACGTGAAAACCGTATTTCCAAATGGTCAGGCTGCTGACCTTGGGACTGTCAAAGAAGGTACCAACGATTCAATATCGATCGTTCGCTATACTCCGCTCGTAGAGCGGTGCGACAAACGATCGTGCTTTATCCGGAGGAATAAATATCGCGTCGATCGAATATTTTTTACGTACTTGTAACTTATAACTTCGAGTCGAATGAAATAACGCCCAATGGTTGCCCAAGGGATCGTTCGAAAGATAAAAGTATTTCTGCATAAATGGTGTAGCTGTACAGTACTCGATACTCGATTCGCATTCTAGAATTACTTAAAAACTTGATCCTCTAATTGGATCTCTATTCGATATCCTCGAATAGATTGTTGGATCGCTATCGACTAAGAAACGAACGAAACATTTTTTTAGGGGACGAAATTTTGTCGATAAATTCGAAACCTCTTCACGGTATGACGCACGCCGAGGCGATCGCGGAGTTCAAGTCGGTGAAAGCCGGAGACGTCGTTTTGCACGTCGGACGTCGCGTGAACAGAAAGAAGAGGGATTCCCTGACGTTACCACCAGTTGGTTCTGCACTACGCCAACAAGTCAAATGAATAGTTTGATCTTGATTCCACATTCCGCGCGAAAGCGTTGCGTTTCCACTCTGTATTTAGGCATTGTCGATGCACGCCAAGACCAAACAATCGACTTACATAGAGGTCCGTAACATATACTTCGCAGATGCTTCTCACCTGCGAGTACGTATCGATTATTATTGCTGGCAATAATAAAAACGCGACCGCGACGACCTCGCGTTGCAACAAGTTGGGTCAACTTCTATAGGTTGTTTTCAATCGAACCGTCTCACACGATGCTTCCAATTAACGATAGTTTTGTTTCTACGCGTGCGTTTTAAAACATGTCCTAGGTAAAACCTGAAGAGATATCGGGATAGTTACATTTTGCGTTGCAATAATTTCAACGTTCGTTGAACGAGACCCTTATTCCGGTGGAAGTGCGAAAACGAATATCGATAATAACTCGTTTCAGTGCCAATGCGATATACATTCAAGCATAATACAGTCTAAGCTGTTTGAAATCAAAATGAGACTCGAAAAGTTTAAAATGTTAGCGCGCGACATCGTTGAAATAAACGACTTGGATGCCTCTGTGTGTGATCGTTTGGAACGAAGAGGCGAATTACTTGTACTCCGATAGCTACGAACAAACGAAAACACGATGTAATCCTGTGATGTCGTATTCGATGTACCGATATATTTATCGATAACTTTTAATCGTTCTCTCGATAATTATTCAAGTCACTATATATTATCCCGAAAGAGGTAAGGAGATCGCTCAGGACTCTGACTTACGCAACTCTTTCTCGTATCACTTTTTACAAAACAAAAGATGTGTATTTTTCCAGAATCTACTCGCGTTTTTAACTATCCTCGGTGAAAGGAGACTATTTTGTAAGCGATCGCGATGTTGAATCGAACGAAGCGGATACGGATAGAGAATAATCGACGTGTTCCGATTTAATAACTAGCGTACGATGATTTATTTTTGTAAAACGAGAACTGGCGAATCACGCGCGATTCGCTACGAATGTTGCTCGAGTGTTGCAATATCGAACGCATGAACGATCGATACCCGCGATATATGTAGCTGCAATCCGAATGGCCTGATCGAATGGAATGCACGTAACAGGATCCCCAAAGTTTTCCATGTCGTTGCAACTAAGAATCGAATTATTTTTTAACTATGCATAGAGTTAACGATGATCGCCCAAAGATGAAGTCCAAAAAATATTTTTACTACAAGACGAATGAAATGAACACGAAAAAGAAAACGCATATCTATAGAACTATATATATTTTGACGGCACGAGCGGAATGCATTTACTTTAAGGCGAGAAATGTTATTAGTATCTAGTCCACCTGTAATATTTCGTTTCGAGGAAATGTTTTCAATCCTCTCCACTCCTTATTTTATAGCTGTAATATTCGAAAGGAAAACGAGAAAAATACACACCCGAATACGCGAACACACGAACACACACACAAACACACACACACACACACACACACACACACACACACACACACACAAAATTATATATTTCTTATATTGACTTTTCAAGACGGTAACAAAGTCAACGA